>NC_136661.1:10504705-10882638 GCF_903797595.1 Erithacus rubecula
AAAATGATCAAAGGTCTCCTCACAGCAACTTATTTAATTGAACTTCTGTTTTGCAGTATCCCCACCCTTTATTTCCTATTTTATAAATAAGACATTAATATTGCAATTGCACTTTACTTTGCTATTTGGGCACTTTAATTTTTAAATACATTTAAATGCTGGGTTACTCTTTATAACTCCAAGATAGCAGAAGACCAAAATAGCAATATAGCACTGAATCAAGTTAACCAGCAACCTGGTTATTCAGAATACAATTACATTAATATACTAAGTTGCTAACTACTTACACATTATATTTATATAATTATATTAATATACTTATAAATACTATATCATTTATAATGTATACATATTTGAAGAAAATAAGCTGGATATTTTGAAGTGCAGACTTTGTTAAGAATGAATGCATTTAATAAGCACGAGGTGTATTTTTCAGGCTTAAACATTATTAAATATCACAAATACTTGTAAATTTATAATAAGAATAGAGGCAAAATTATTAAACAGTAGTGTCAAGGCAGGTATTTTTTTTCTTTCAAGCTAACACTTTTAGAAGTATATAGAAGGAATTTCTGAAAGGACATTATAGCTCTCACATCTGATGCTACATGCATTCTCTGTAACCAATTTAAGAACATCCACCTTTACATAAATTTTACATGAACAAAAAAAAACCCCAGAAGTAAGTATGTATGAGTCTTTATTTCACTTCTTCTTCTAGCTTGGCAATAGTTAATATCTGCTGATGAGCAGCTACATTCATTTGTAGATTTCCAAGTGCTTTCCCAAGGTGAGTAAGCATCATTATCCTCATTTTTCAAATGGAAAACTAAAAGATTAAGATACTCCCTCCAGATCACACAGCAAGTAGTAAGCCAAAATTAGAACTCATTTTCCATATGTAACACCCAGTTCTGTATCCACTGGACCACACTGCCTTCCCACAAGCATCAGTCACACCTAATCAGCCACATAGCTGAATTTTGAGCAGCACTAAGACGAAGTTATTTTTTAACTCCAAAATTTAAAACTAAGTCTTTTCACTTGCTTCACATGTACAAACTTTCCCAGGCACCCTACTAACATACATTGTAGAACATTGTTTCAATTATGCTTTATGCCAGTTACAAATCTTGTAGGGCACAACAGAGACTGTTCCATATGGAAAAACCCCTACCTTCACAAATTAAGCTGAAAACTGCAGAACTGCAAAAAATATCTCTGCCTAATGTGCAATTACAGTCAACAATACAAGCAAAGGTATAAGCATTCACAGGAATAGGATATATGTATACTGTCCTGTGGCACACTTTCTCCTTTCACCTCCTCACAACAAACCTTCCCAGTTTCAATCTGCATATAAAAAACATGGGCTTTAGAATTACGATGAAAACAATTAATACATAGGAAAAAAGTAAGTTGTGATGAAACAGCAAAGGGATAAGACTCCTTATAGGAAGCCAAAAAGAAGAGGGCAAATGATAAGTTATAAAAATAATAAAATGCTATCATATGCTTGTGGTCATCTTAACTCCAAACTACAAAAACTTATTATAGAAGAGAAGATGTGGCTAATACTGAAAGTATATTTAAAAGCATCCTCTTTTGCCTGAGTAAAAAAAATTTTACAAGCATCTTTAAGAGGATACGGATGTACTTACAGAAATGTGAAACTAATTTGAAAAACAATGGTAGTTGATCAGAACTTGCCTGAGAACAATCAGCAGAAGACCACTGCTGCCCACAATCTGCTGTTATCATAAGTGGTTGCACTATGTCTATTTCATGACAATAACAAGTAAATGTTTCTTGTGATGTAGCCATTCCCAAGGTAAGCATTCAGACCAGAGCTTATGTGAATGACAAATGTATAATAGTTAAAGAGTAATTGCTGCTAGTAAAGCTCTAGAACAAAAAATCATGACATGCATGACAATAACTGTTTGGAAGAACTACTATTTATTTCTCTCCTGTAGGACTTGAAAATTCTTCAAAAATCTCATGCTAACATTTCTTGCAAACTGCATACCAGACTAGAGCTGTTACATAACCCATTACTGCAGCCTTTGTGTTCCCAGTATTTCTAAGCAGAGATGCTTCAAACAGGAAAAGAATATATTTCAGAGTCAGTCTTAAGACTTGTTATAGTGCAATTACAAACAGCCTAAATGGACAAAACCACCTCAATTATAAGAAACTATTCCCCTCTAAAGACTATGTCAACAATGTAAAAATAAAATACTATTTAAGGTGTTCTCCTAGTATGAAAATATCTTTAGTTAAATATTGAGGGAGTTCATGTTTGCTGTTTCTCAAGGAATTCTCGAAGTCTCTACTCAATTTAAAATTAAATGTATTTATCACCTGATTTGACAGGTCTGGAGCTTGACCTTGACTTTTGACAAAAGCTATTATTTCTTCTTCATGCATCACCACTCCAAAGAAGCTCTCAAAGTGTAGATTGGTCAGAAGTTCTTTAGAAGATATGAAACAGAAAACAAGATTATTTACTACTCCCTTCCTAAACAGTTTCTCTGGAAGGCAAAGTAGCAGGAAACAATAAAACATACTATTGTGGCAACAACTATCATGAAAAAGCAACATATTGAATAAAAACTTAGTAAGTAAAGATGTACCACTTTTACAATTACACCTTGATTCTATATGCACAATAATTGACAGCAAGTCTGAATTGCTGCAACAAATATTTTTATAAGCACTTCACTACAACAGGAGTTTTCTGCCCCATGTGGTACATGCATTTTTTCTGAGATTTTCCTAGTCACTCCTGACCTTTTCCCCAAGCAATCCTCTTTGGGGCAGGGAAACAATCTTCTCCCCTCAAATACTACTCAGACCATATACCCCCACACCTTTTTTACTCATCTCTCACTAGAGCTCCTATAGAGCTGCCAGCTCTCCCTTGCACTAACACTGTTCTGAACCATAACAGGTTTCTTGCTATCAAAGAAAGATTTCCTTCTCACTAAATTTATTCATAAAAGAATGTGCCATTTTTACCAATTAATTATCCTATGCAGCATATTCAGGGGTCTCCACATTACGAGAGTAGTTTCTTGTACATTTTTACCTAAAATCCTAATGAGGAAAGAACAGCTGGTTCAGGTTGGTTTTTTTTTTCCTCATCAGCTGTGGAAGAGATCACTCTCCTCTTCAGCTTCTCTCTCTGATTGTAGCTCTCCTCTCTCTCCTCTCACCATTTCTGCTCAAAATATTAATTATTGTAGCAGATTATAATCCTCCCTGTCCTTAGTTCAGTCATGAGTTTTGCTTTCAACTCCTCCTTTTTCACTTTATAACCTCCCCCCCAACTCCGTTTTTGGGACAACACCCATTTTCACACTGACAGCTTGCAGTTTTCTCTTGTCTCCTCCTTTTGATTTGCACTGCATCTTCACATATTTGTCAAAACTGCAAATTATCCATCTGAAACTCAATCAACACCAACTCAGTTTCCTCTAGCACTTAGTTTTGCCATCACTTGCCTGTGCACTATAAGAATCCCCACAGAAGCCTCCAGTGACCTCAGCTACCCGGTTCACTTAAACCTGAAGATGAACCACATGTACCAAGGCAGAAGCAGGCACACAGATTTACTACATTTTGCATTCAGTTGGAAGAAGTTATCCATGGATTACAAGAGAATTTTGTTTTTCCTGGAACAAACTGTAATATGCATGCATGCATTTATGTGAAGGGGAAATGTACTGTATGTAAACATGATGATAAAAACAAATGAGCCACCAGTCAAAGCATTAGATTGTGCAGTTCCTATTCAAGAATATTTTGCTTTTGTAGGTTTTTCCATAACTGTAAAACCATTCTTGTATTTATGCTATCTATAACATTCAGCAGCTATCAATTTGGAAGTTAGAAGTTTTCTAAGAGCTTTATCCAATTACAGTGCTGAATGATTTGAATAATAGACTGCTTGACATATTCCAAGATAAGTGGCTGCTACATTTCTTTGATATTAGGGTCATATACTGTAGTTATCTATTTTTACCCCATGCTTTCCATTGCCTAGTAATAAATTAATTTCTCACTGTTAGTCTGGCATGTGCCCTACAGTTATGTTCACTTTCTCTCCCGACTGAAGGAAGAAGTTTTCAGAACTATTTTTAGAATTAGCCATCACAGGTTGAATTCAAAATACTATTTGAAGAGGCATTCCCACATAGTCTTAAAAGCCAGCTTTATATTTTTATTTTTAGAAAATTACCTGGTGCTGCTGAACAACATGGAATTATAGTTATCTAACTACTTGCACGCACATAGGACTTCATGAACCATATGGACATAATTCGAAGGAATGAGTTTTAACCTTAGTATTTAGTTAGTTGTTCCCTGGTGCAGAAAACAGCAAAGGACCTCATGTACACCTGCAACTATCAATAGCAATGAGAACTGAGCTTAGATAAGAAGACTGAATGCAGACCAAAACATGTTATCACCATCCAGGCAGAAACAATTAGTTCTTACATGATCTGAGTTCTTTCCAGAGCAGAGAGAATGAGGAAATGTCCCAGTTTCTTTGCTGGATACCAGACGTCAGTAATACTAAGGAGGCATTTTGCACAGTCATCACATGGAACAACTTTGACTCTTCAGCCTAGACCTTCCAGCTCTGTTTATCTAATAGCTCTAAACCTTTGTAGTTGTCTTCAGAAGAATGGGGAGAAGCAGTTTAGCAAATGAACAATGGCAATCATGAAGAAAGCAAGTATGAATATGGGGGTGGAATATAGGTTCATGTACTGTAGACAATGAAAGGAATAAAGACATTGGCAAGCAGGGGCCCTTAGGCCCTGGCATTACAGATAGCTATCTCAAATTTATCCTCAAAGGTGATAATTTTGAAGTAAAGTAAAGACACCAGAGTCATTCTTAAGATAACCAGGAGCGAGGGAAATATCTGACAGCTTGTGTCTTGAGCTGTCAAAGACATAAATTAATGGCAAAGAGGTAACCGTGGCATGCAATCAAAGAGTAACACTGCAGCTGCTGTTAAGCACAGACTTGCCACCAAAACCTGTATACTGTTCCACAAAATAACATGGAAGAGAATTTCTTGAATCTTCAGACTGTGTGACCTGTCAGTGACTACACATCAGTTGTAGTGACTGCATGTCCATGCATTGTTACTGGCCCACTTGAAATTCACATCGCATGCCAATTTTCTTAGATAAGGCTAATGAAATTTGGCCATTTCAACACCAAATCTTGAAGCCTGTAAACATGACACATAATCATAAGCAAACGTCTTCTATCTCTTGAGTCAAATCACTCATGTAGCTCCTTTACTTAACAAATATTTGATGTTGCACAGTTCTGTTTCCTATGGGAGCCCAGAGTAGGTTACCAGCAACCATTACAGCTGCAGTATAGTTTCTAGATACCAACCTCATTAGAAACAAGGCTAGTCTAAAAAATGCCTGTTTCTCTGGTATTTTGTCTGGTCACTTCCATCCATTTTTGCAAGGATATGCACCCTATGTAATGCCACTGCAATTTCTATTTAAATTGCAAATATAAATTGGATACACACAGAATACTAAAAAAAAAAAAACCCAAGTGAAAGAGAATAAACTACTGTCCTTTTCCACAATAAAGAACACCCTCTACCTGCATGAGTTTGATAACCTTAATTACACCTATAGTTTTGAGATTCCCTAATGGAAAGTGCTACAAAGCACTAACAGAATGAATCATGACACATACTGATACACCACTGATTGTAAATCCATACCCTTTTTACTTGCACCCAGGGGCTATGTTTCATATATTTATGAAAAATTACTTCCAAGTAGCAAAACATCAGGATTGGAAGCATGTATGGTAAACAAACAGACTGAGTATTAGCAAGTATGTGATGTTCTTGTAGCTTATTTTGGATAGTGTAGCAAATCAATTATTTGACAGATCTCTGTAGTTTGGATACTTAATTTCTGAATTAAAGTTTTCCTGAGGCAAAGAAAAAGACAATTGGAAAGAGAAGGTTAAAAATCCTTGAAGGAATTCTTCTCAGACATGCAATATTCATACTCTTCTCCACATTTCAGGATGCAATTACCAATCAAAAAATGCTGCCAGACTTGCATGTAAAATGTAATTTTATATAAGACTTAGAAAGAACTTTTAAAAAAACCCTTAATGATGGTCTCAAAAGATGTGAAATGATTAAACTAACATGCACCCTCCCACTTTTTAGAGGATACTTACATCAATGACAGATGAACTCGACAGACTTAATCCCTCTAGATCTGCTGCTAAACTCGGGGACAAAACAGCTGCTCTAGGAACTGCCACAGGAGTTGTCACAGGGCAAACTAGAAGCAAAAGGGCAAGAGATGCTTAAACTTGAAAAACAATTTAAGATACTGGGAAAGACAACGATTTTTTTCATTGCATAGAAAGTTTTACATCCTCATCTAAATGTTATATTCTTGTGTAAAAGCTTCTACATATTAGATTATTTTTCCAGACATATAGTCCCAATATTCAGAATAAGCAATGAAAATGCAACTCATACATGTACAGACCATGTGATTTACTTCAAAATTGTTTCTCCTCCTTTCTCATTTTTTCTCTATTTTATCCTGCAGCTTGATACATACTATGTAGCACTTTTTCATTTACAGGCTACATACAAAGCACATGTTAATGCAGTTCTGACCTGCAGCACCTACAGAAGTAAACTTTAAAAAGGCTACTGCAAGCATAGCCAAAAACCAGTGCCATCTTTATCTTACCCTTCCAAGAGTACCATTTCACACTGTTCTTCAGAAATTGAATGCTAATGACTTTTAGCATCTCAATATAATACCATAATTGGCCCATAGATTGCACAGGTGTTGTACAAGTAACATCCTTTATTATCTGAGAAAATAAGTTCACTTTATGGAAAACAAGTCCAGACACACACAAATTCTGAAAGCAAATGTTTTATATGGTGGTACATTCTAAATTTTGAAACAATTTCTCAATTATGAAACAAAATATTGTAATAACTGCGCTTAAAAATTACTTGATAGTCTAAGCATTTATTTTGTCAGAAAACTGATTTCAAACATTTAAATTCATTGAATTAACTGAACCAAATTTACACCTTGAGAAAAATGAGGCTTCAATCAAGATACTTACAATCATCCAAATCTAAGAGAAACACGTCTTGGTTTTTTGGAGTCTTTCTGTCTTGTACTGGTTTTTCTTCTTTCTGTCAAAATAGATGAATATTTCATCTGTCACCATATCAGAAAAAGAAAAGCATTTAGTATTTTTATAAAGCAAGTGCATATATTTTACTAGTGTCATAAAGCAAAATGTATCCATTTTCAGGGCTTGCCATCCAGAGAATTCACCTACTGAGAAAGATTTGTTTACATAGTTAAACTGAACCTAAATTCCACAAATGAATTTCTGCAGCCCCTGTATTCATTTAATATTAATCATTGTTGCTACACAGAAAACATTTGGTGACAGATCAGACACTTCTGTTGAGACCATTAAAAAGAAAAGCTACTCTCCCTTTAAGACAAAAGATTTCAGTACTAACATTTCTGCTTCCACAGGAAAAACAGGTAAAAATCTATTCAGTAGGAAATACAGTGTTATTTGCACTTATCTAGGAGCATGGAATTCTGTCCAATTATCTACTGTGATTTGCTTAACAGAAAGTTGATTTTTGAGACCAAAAATATTTCAGTTTTAAGCCTTGAGATGAGTTCCAATAAGAATTGGCTGTACCTTAAGTAAAGACTTAAGAAGTAATAATCCCAGTGCCCTTGCAGAGTATTTCAACACAATTTGTTTCAATACATAAATAAAAAGTTCTAAACAAATCTCCTAAGAGTAAATGTCTGCCTTACCTACAGAGCATGTCTAGACAGTGGTGATTCAGGAAAGAATTCAGTGTGTTACAGCTCAGTATAGAGTGCCAAGAGGGTGGTTTAGTAAAAAGCATTCATTTTTGCATGGAGCCAGAATCTTCTGTATCAAAGAGTTTTGTCATCATGTGGTTCCTACCCACTCTAGGACATCTTTCAATTTTCAGAAGAATTTCTTCTATCTTCATCCTCTCTGGCTCACATACCAAGCAGAAGGCTTTGCCATTTTTTTAGAAAATATGTTCACTGCCTTAAAGACATTGCTTGCTACCCAAATTATTGCAAGTAATTTAAAAGTAGTCTTTCCAGGAGTCACACTTTCTAATTTACCTGTTTCTTCTTAAACAATATACAACCGCCAAATATATACACAAATATAATTATTTTCCCACTTCTAATAAATCAACAGGTCTAAACAAATCAGTAAATCTCTTTATGCCCATCTAGGCCATAATTTCTTCAGCATTTCAGACACTCTGGATGCAAAGCATGGAGTCAACTCAGCAGCTAGAACTACTTCCTTTAACTAGTACCACAGGAAAAAATGACACCTCTTTTCTCAAGGTGCATTCCCTTTCTTTGTCTCCCAGCTTCACAGTCGGCTACAAACAAATTATAATAATGAATTTATTATTTTCAATTTTGCAAGAAATTCTTTGGTTCCCTTCAAAGAACGTGAAAGAAACTAGCCAGTGTTTTCACTAATTGAAGCCATTGATGTTAGTGACTATCAGGTTTG
Organism: Erithacus rubecula; assembly: GCF_903797595.1. Lineage (NCBI taxonomy): Eukaryota > Metazoa > Chordata > Aves > Passeriformes > Muscicapidae > Erithacus > Erithacus rubecula. The sequence continues at coordinate 10,513,352 of NC_136661.1, forward strand.
ACCTCAGCCATGATGACATTGCTTAACATGTTCTTCCTACAAACACCATGGTTCAAAGAGACAGTAATCACTTATATGATCCCTACAGATATGCTTCAGGTATTCTGGGAGAAGAATCATCTTGTGGACTGAAAAGAGCAGGAACTACTATTTTAAAAGTTATTTTAACATCATCATACTTCGATGGTCCTTACCTCTATCGTATTTGAGTGTTCTACTAGTGCCAATTTATCTGAAACCTAAAACTTCTTTGCACAAAGAAAACACTACAAAACAGCTTTAAAATGGCACTGAAGTTACACTATTTCTTATGTTTTGTTCAGAATTAGTGAGGGACTCTTGCAGAACCAACTTTCTTGAACTCCATTCTCCTCACAACTACCAGACTTTTCTCTTGGGATGTATTTATTAACAAGCCACTAAGCTTGTTTTGGCTACTTTGGTTTTAAATCTGTGAAATAAGGAAAAAATAGTGTACTTCATAAGCTACAGATTCTACTTGAATTACTCATGTCTGAGACAAAATTTTGTGACAATTCTTCTCATTAATTCCAAGTCACTTTATTTCATCATTTGGTGAACGTTTAGCTGCTATTTCAGTACTTTTACTATAAATTATGTATCAAAACTTTTTCCTAAACTAGAAACTTTTCAGAAACCAAAACAGACTAAAGGAGAACTCAGTTAAACAAATGCCAAATATATTAAAAATATCTTCAACTTCTGAAGTTTCACCCTCTGTCCCCACTTATCTGTAAGATACAGTTCCACCTCCAACTACAATTAAAGTTCAAAGCTACAGCTTTGTATTTGCTAAATATTACCATAGAGATGGGATGTATCCATCTCTTTTTATTATGCAGCCAATTAAAAGTCTTTTAAAAGTGGCTCAACCCAATTGCAAAATCCACACAAGGATAAGAATTCTAGATGCTTCAGTACAAATTTCTAAAAAAATAGGAGTCACTGGCAAAGAATCCTCTTATTGTTTACTGAATCTGTTTAGTGAAGACAACTAAGATGGGCATTCTAAGTCACAAATAATACCAATAGTATGCTTCAGTTTGCTTTTTTTGTCAAAAGTACGAAAAGTACACAAAGCTTGATGAGTTCTTTTATAAGGTAAAATGCATCCCTGCACTGATATTACTTTGAATCTACTACTTAAAAAATATTTAAAAATGGGAAAAAATCCTTCAAGACAAAATAAAATAGTCCTAAAATAAGGCACAAATAAAAAAAAATTGAACCAATGTATGGCAAGGAAAACTTCTACTGCACACTTTATCAGAAAACTGCATTTAAGCATATCAGTTGACTATGAAGAACAAACAAGCAAATAATTCCACCAAACAGAAAGCAAAAAACACAGAAACCTGACCCTATAATTTGGGAAATGTAAAATGAAGAGCTAATGAAATCAACATAAAGCTAATGTTTAACTGATCATGTCTTATTTCCAACTTGAGTGTTCAAGTTTAAGAGAATACTGGGCTACTCACATACATGTTTGGGTGCTATATATAACACAAAACCACAAACATTTTCACACTTATATGTATTTCTACATATGGATATGAACATTAATTGTGTGCAATTCTGTATAAAACACCAACAAAATCTATTTATGTGGGTCCTGCCTATTACAAACATAATTATTTTTAATTTGTTTTTTTCCAAGAAATGAAAATTGATTGGCTATCTATGACCAATAAACAGCCAATGACTGCAGATATTTCAACTGAAAAAAAAGCTTTGCATTTGAAGTCAAGACAATAAAAAGGTTCTGACGTGTCTGACATTCCTCTGTAACACAATTTTTCATCCTTTTTTTTCTTAAAACTAAGCCTACAATGTAACCCAAACAGTTTTCTACCAAGAAAACCCACTATGGGAAAAGCAGAATACTAAACAAAGAAGTTAAGGTATATTCCATCAAACATTTCTCCATTTGCAATTCATCTTGATAATAGAGATAGAACCTGGTAAATGCATATAGGACTTGAAGCAGGAGATTTCTCTTGCTCAATGCATAATTCATGTGCTCCGCCTGCAAAGTGTGTAAAATGAGAATTTCACACCGCAGCATGAGCCATGGAGCTGCAGAGAAAAGGCAGATGAAATCATATTCTGCTGTGCGAATTTTATTTCTTATCCTCCCAATATTTATACAAAACCATCACTGACAATCCAAATGCATTGACAGATCACCCACTGTTTCCATTGTGTTAGCACTTGAAAGGAGATCAGGCAGAAAGATAGACAATTTGTTTTTGTATATTTTTTAAATAGTGGATCAGGTTTTTAACAGCTGAGTGACTGTATTATACTTGTAGAAAGAGGTCAGCAGTAGCTGATTTTAAATCCCACTGTAGAGACATCTACTTATACATGCAGCATCCTCAAATCTGCATTTCAGCTCTACAGTATTTATGCTTCCAGTATAATATGTATCTGAACATCTCAAATTATCCATATTTCAAAATGATATAAAAGACTGCAGTACAAGAGACTGACTTTTCTGTTCACTGCAGCTCAATTACAGTGAACACAACAGCTTTTTCAAAACAATTTGTCAGGAGAAAAAATACTAAATCATTAATAATATATTTAGGCAAATTACCTGATTTTTTTGCAGTGTATTTTAATGTCAGTAAGTTCCTGGATGTATGTAGAAATTAAGCTCCAGTGTGAATGTAATAAAACCTTTTTTATTAAGAAAATTTTGCAGAACATAGCAATGGCACCCAACCAAATATATATAGAATGGTAAATATCACCCAAAACACCTACGATAAGATAATTCATAACTTGTTGCAAACTGAGAAATCACAAAAATAGACTTCACTAGCACAACTTCTTTTATTAACATATATTTCAGAAAATCTTTTTCAGTTTTACTGTAAAGGAAATCCTAATGAATAATCTCCCCATACAGTCCCCAGACTATGAACACACTACAGCATAACAACATATGTTATGTCCTTTCTAATTACAAAGTATCAGAATAAAACATGCATTTCTGAGAGCCTGGCAGAAATCATCTGTGTCCTAGGTGGTCTGAAAATAAGTCATGAAGGAAGCAGAAAAACAAATATGTGCACTTCTTTTAAAATGTACCTTGACACATAAGCTGTCTATATATAAGACTTCAACTATAACCTTCTTTAAAGTTTGTTAAAAATGTTTTTTTTCTTTCCAGAAAGTAAAGAAAAAGGTGTTTGAAAGGTGTTATCTAGGTTACTATTGAAAGGTGTTACTGTTGAAAGGTGTTATCTAGGCTACTATCAGTTACCTTCATCTATCATTACAGGGCTCAAAACAGGTTTCTGTCAAAAAAAACTATTACACTAGTTAGTATAGCAATCACATTTAATAAAAAATACCTGATTCTCTTCCCCCACCCCCTTGTCTAAATATCTAAAAATAAACAAGTACTAGAAACACCTAAATGCAGGCATTGAACATGGTTTAAGTGGAAAGTAACTTCAGGGTTCCAGGGATTAATATCATATACTGAAACAGTCCTCCCTGTACAAGAAGATTAAATTAACTACCCCCTGTCCCTTTTCATATGAGCATTGCTGTTTACAGTTCATCAGCCATACTTTGCTGCCCTTATATTAAATGTCCTGATTTCTAAATGAAAAAGAATTAAGGAACATTGAGCTTCTGCACAGTGAGGTCTATCCTGTCTTTGTTCTCAGTAATCTCCTTGCTACTTTTCTTACTGCCATGCATACGTACCTATTGCTATTTATTTTAATGTCTCTTATGATATTTAAAAGCTTTGCAATTTCCCCCTTTATCCTTTGACTCTACTCTTATCAACTCTTCTGTCAACTGCTTAAAAATACTTCTTGTTCCTAACACATCTCCTTTTAGGTGCTTCTTAATCAAGTAAGACTTCAGAACTACTGCAATGTTCTTTCTCTTCTCTTAAAATCCAATGCCTTGACAACTTTCCATTGATTTCAACAATTTAATCCCAAGCTTCTTGGACATTCCAGTTTCTCATATTCAGTGTATTTGACTTCACACAATCTGCTGTTTTAAAATATAAAAAGCTTCTTTATGCTAGTAGTCCTCACACATCCTGTGAAAGAACCAAACAGTTCAGAGAACTGTAGTGAAAGAAATTACCAACATGGTGTCAATATCCTGAGAAAAATGGAAAAATGCAGCAGAGAGAAGACAGTATATTTTGAACATGGTTTTGCAGTGGCTTGCTCAGTACTAAGCACACCAGTGTACATATTACTACTTTTTGGTGAAAAAAAATACTGTGCTGATTGGACAAGCTGCAAACTATTACAATTAATTCATGTCCCATCTAGTATCAAAGCAGTTTATTTTGAGAGGATATAAATTGTATTTTTTGTGCTACCATTTTTTGGCAAGATCCAGTCTGGCTGCTCCAGAAGAAAAACCTTTGACACAGTTGTGTTACCCAATGTATTATTAAGGCAGGAAACAACGACTAAACCATGGAAACACATCTCCATTTCTCAAGTAAAACAGCCTCACTTCATCTTTTATTCTACTTGGCTGAAGAAGGGAAGAGATTAAAAGTTAGGGTCACAACTCAAGAATTCTTAGGCAGACCTATAAAGTTACAAAACAAAGATCATGTACAATATAAATTCAAGAGTTTAAGAAATAGAGAGCTGTACCACCTTAATTAAAGGAAATACACATCTCAACAGCTTAATCAATTAATGGCCTTCTCTCTTAACTGACCAAAACACATCTAGTCACCAGCTTAAAAAATTGCCATAAATGTAACAAAGGATATCTGTTTTGACTATTCTGTCATCTACATAGGATCCCTGACTGAAATGGCTTAGTTTAATTTAAAACACATTAGAGTTCCACTTAATTTTTCAATACTACATATCAGTATCAGAACAGAAACTTTTGAGCTACAATTCTACCCTTCAGTATTTTTTGTAAATATATAGAAAGAAATGCATAGGAAGTACTTGATAATAGAAAAATAAGTGTCAGAAATTCTTTTACTCTTCTTCATGAATAGATTTATCAAAAAGTTCCTCATTTATTTATTTTTAAATGCAAGGTATGTGGGTAAACAGTAATCAATTCATGCTAATAGCATGAAGGGTTAGTTCTATTATGCTAGTTTTAGTATAATGAACTTTTAATCTCTTTTTCTTCACTAAGGTAAGTTTTAAATCTTTACTGATACATGTATGGCTCTGTTGCACATTTTTGCATCTTCACATATTTTGAAAACAATTTAAAAATATGTACTTTAAAGCTTGCTATTTCATACCTGTTTTAAGAAAGCTAACAGAATTTTTAAGTAACAGAATTCTTTATTCCTATCAAACAGACAAGTAAAATTTGATTGTTCATTAAGAATATTAATGCTACTAATTTATGTATACATCTCAGTTATAGATTCATTAACTGCACTGTTCTTGATTTTAACAGAAAATTCTAAAACTAAGCTAAGAGTTCCACTAGAACATCCATTAGAACATATTCAAACACTTAGAAGCAATGTACTAAGATTTAGTTCTTTGTTTTCTTTCCTCTCAGACCCAGGTACCATAGCTATACTTCAAGATTCCATTTTAACAAAAAAACCATCAACATCCATGTATTAAGTCTCACCAGTTCAACAGTAACCCATAAATTAAATTAAAAACCAATTAATTTTATTATGAAAGAATAATATACTATTAGAAAAAATATTACATTCTGTGTATAAAAAATAATTAGATTCTATTATTCTTCTTCAACTACATATGAAATAGGAAATTCTAAACTGAAATAGGGTTTTTTGTTACAAAAGCATTCTTACTTGCTTAAACTATCAAACTACTTTTTGGACAGGTCTCTTTACGAAAAGCAAAAAAAAAAATCATAAATTCTGGATTGTTTTACTTATATATAAAACTACTACTCATCTCCATTCTGACAGACAGAAACATGGATGGATGGTTAGATGCACATTCTCATATTTTATAGAGGTTTTAAAAAAATGTATTTTACCTTAGTAACCTTATTAGAGGTAGCATTTCTATATTTTCGAGATTCAGAGTCACTTTTAGAGTCGGATTCTGATTTGGAGCCTGTAGAGCTTTCATCTGATGAGGTGTACTCTGTGTCAGAGGAACTGGATGTGCTTCTCTTTTTGGAAATGCCCTCAGCTTTCTTTTTAATATCCTCTGAATCACTACATATTTAAAAAAAAAAAAAATTAAGAGACATGTAAAATCACCAAATCTGCTCAGGCAATGTCCTACATCAGCATTTCAAAGTTTTATTAAATGAGTGTTAAGTCATTATTTCTCCACAATAAAAAACTCAGCTACGAATGAAGCAGTTTATTTAAGGCTAAACAAAACTGTTCTATCACACTACACAGTACACCATCACATGTAGTCCAAAACAGTGAAACAGCCAAACAAAATGTAAACATATGAGATATTAAAATTATTATTTGCATGCATCAAGTTATAAAAGGAAGTGCAGCCAATCTTTTAAATAAAAATGCTTTCATACTATTCCACCTATGACGAATAGAATGTTGGTGTATCACCTTTTAGTACAGTAATATTGTATTTTAAAAATCAATGAATTGAGTTTATTCCTTTGTTAATTCTTTGAAATAAATCCACACCACCTAGAAATAAGACCTATAACATCTACAACACTACAACACTTAAAAGATTTTATACACAAGAGCTTATATTCCTATGCCTTTGATCACACTGAATGCCTTACAGCTTCAGACACAATGTTCGTCACACGCTGAAGTTCTGTTCATTCTACCAATGCTGGATTATGTAGGTGTGCGTTAACAGCTACTGAATATTATCTGCCTTGTTCATGTCTAATAATACTTTAAATACCAATTAGTAGATTACCCTTTTGTCTCAGGGGTAGTTACTATCACAGGAAATGAAAATTGTTTTCTAATAGTTATCATGGAGCAGAAAAATTAATATTGCATATAGAACCCCCCCCCATTCTTGGATATGCAAACAACCATTTTATACTTCCAAATCAGGTGTTTCATACACTACCTGATTCAGCTTCCTTCCCAAGACAATAAATTGGTTATTGAAGTGCTTGAAGGGTAACAAGGTCAACAATAATTAAACAAATCTAGACCACTCAACTATTAAGAGTCCCTCTGGACTCATATTAAATTGTTACACATTTTTGCTTAGCTTTAGGAGCAGTACAAAAGAACGCACTATGCTGCATCACTGAGACTGCAATGCTTTTCCATGAAAAATATACAGAGAAGGAGAAATGAAAATCCAATATGACAGAGATCAAAACATGAGTAAAGTCTTCCCCTTCTCAAGAACTTCCTATGACTGAATGACTAAATAAAATTTAATCAAAATAATTTAAAATTTAAAATAACATTTAGTCCATGCCTACCCATGTACCTGAAGCTAAAATTACCTCCCCCAAATTTTAGTCAAAAGCATAAAGCAGTTATTTGAAGCTTGCAAAGCTAAAAACAGAACAGTAGTACACTTCATAAAAACAGTGTAATACAGCATATCTGACTGTTAAAATCATGGTTAAAAATAGGTACTGAAAATATTGTTTCAGTATGACAACAAACACTTGTTTGAAATCAATTACTTAAACTAAAACTCACTACCATATACTGTTCAAAGTTTCTTCATGACAACAGAATTATCTATATTTCATTCACTGTCATTCAACAGTAGCTGTAGTTGCATTAACAAATAAGTTATTGTGAACCCATTATATAAATGAAGTTGGTTTTCAGTAATTTATCTTTAGCATGGCCTTAAAACTAGATTTAAAGATTAAAAATGTTACTTTACTGCACATCAGCCAGTTTTGATGGGCAATAATTGTTTATCTTACTGCTTAAAATTTCAGATGTTATTCTAATGAAAAGAATTTACTGGTAACTAGCTTTTTAACTTTGCAATGATGAAAAGCCTGTATTAATTTAACCTACAGATTTCATTTGTTCTGAACAGGAAAAACAATATAAATCACTTTTAAAATCATTAAATCCTGACTTAAATTAATAAAGTCATAATTAGGGCATTATGCTGTGTTTGTTATGGAAGTGGCAAGGCGAGCTGCTTTAATTACTGTCTGTAATAAAAGGAGCAGAGTGTGTACTGCGCCCCAATCAGCGCTGTCAGCCACGACTGAGCTGAGCTGCAGACTCATCAAGTGAGCTGGCAGTAGACTACAAAGCAAAGGGCGATTGTGTCTGCAGGGGCCGCTTGCTGACAGCAGTGGAAGAAACAGATTCATACAATCCAAGGTATTAGCCCCAATTACTCAAAATTTTAATGATACTTTAATACATGATAATGCTGTTGATAATAGGCAATCTTAAAAGCGCTAACACTTAAATATCTTATGACCGTTTCCCTTCACAGCCCTTGCCTCTAATATTTGGATCATAATCTTTTTAATATAACATTATTTAGAAAAATCAATTGTCTTAGTTACATAATGGCAAAGTGTTGAAGGACTTAATTTTAGCTCTCAGCAAAATTGCGGCAAAAGGTAATTAAGTGTTTCACACAACTATTTGATCACTTATTCAGCCTCCCAAGGTTACATCAATTTTCAACAAGCCACCCAAGATTTTACTGAAGTCAGAAATTAATTCCAAACAAAAGAGTAGTCTGAATAATGAAAATATGAACTAGGTTCATACAATGACTATTACTAGCATACACGGCCAATACATGCCCAAAATAGCCTAAATAAAGGCTTGGCAGACTGATAACAGGAAGAGTGCTTTATAAACTAGTATTGCAAAAAATTAAAACCAGACAAACATATACCTACCTTTCATTGACAGCTCTACATGTTTTCTTAGCAGCACTTTCTTTGCTGTCTGATTCACTGTCAGTTGATTCTTCACTGGGAGAGGAACTCCCACTACTCTCATCAGTGCTGCCTTCCTCTTTATCTTCCTTCTCACTTTCACTGTCAGACCCACTCCCTGAAAAGAAAACAGCCCTTACAATTTTGATCCAAATCTTAAATAATTAGTAGTTTAGAAATCCAGTTTTATTTTAAATTAACAATGGTTTAGTACTTTAAGATCCGGTGCAAGCTTTAGAATTATTTACCCTGTGCCAAAAGCAGGCAAGAGAATTACTTTCTTCTTATATTTATAAAATTTTGTTAGTTAAAAACCTGTCCTGTTCAGCCTACAGTACTACACTTTTTCAAATTATAAATCTGAATAATAAATTAATCACATGTGGATTCTTCAAAGTTACATAACCCTATTAGGAGCTGGAGATGACCTCAAATTTTCTAGTCTTTACATTCGCTCAGCTGCAAAATTATCTTCTCAAACAATTGCTTAATTAGATAATCTGTTCTTAAATACCCATAGTGACTATGATTGAATCACTGATTTAAACAAATTATTAATACTCTAATTAATCATATAGTTACAAAATATTCAAATACCTGAAGTGAGTGTATGCTTCTATTACTTCAGAAATCATTAATTTCAGTGATACAATTCCTAAACATTTCTGAATATATCCTCAGTTTAGGAACTCGAAGGAATCAGCTCCATGTTCGTATGTTAAGATGTCCCTCTTCCATTCATCTGGATGATGATAATTCTTTCAAGTCTCTAATGCTAAACATTTTCTGTGTCTAAGGCCTGGAACTGGGAGAATTATGAACTTCACTACATCTGAAATACACTAATATCTTCTGAAATGGCTGTCTTGGGGAAGTGCCTATCTGACAATAAATGGGAGAACAGTTAAAAGAACCTCTGCTTATTGAACTTGCAGCTGTTACCCCCTTCATCAATATCTCCATTATAATAAACAGAAAACATCATGTAGAACTTCTGAGAAATACTGTAACACAATTTCCTGAATAAATCTCATGGAAGACTACACAATGAAGCAAATCTGGCCATTTATTAGCAAGCAGCACATGCTATTAAAATAATTCTTCACCACCACCAAATTCTGAAAAACAATTAAGACATAAGGTTCCTGACGACAAAGCATCTGGGCACTTCTCCTGCAAACAGCTATATGCTTTCAGCTTTAACTGGAGTTACAAGCTCTCCTTACTCATACTAGACTCCAAGAAGGATAAAAAAATACCATGGCAGCTTTTTCACCTGGGAAATAAATTAAAGGTTCATACTTAAACTAGTGAATGCGAAATTTGACACACACACACACACACACACACACACCCCTTCCCCCCAGTTTACTGAGTTCATACACAGCTCTGGCTTTGTTTGCAACTTTTTTTTCTTTTTATGTACCAGACAGTTCTTCAGGCAGTGAAAATACAAGTTGCTTTCCAAACACTTACCTGATGAACTGGTACTGGCAGACTCATCTTCCTCCTCTTCTGATTCAGAGTAGAATTTTTCAGTAAGTTTCTCCTTCTTTGGCTTGCCTAGAATTCCAGTCCATTCCTTTGCCTGTAAATAAATTTCAATTTAAGTTTACTTTTGCAACCAGCAGTACAAAAATATACACACAACACATCAAATAAAAACATTCAGAGTAGTAGTATTAAGCTGTTGCTAAATAAATCATCTAAGCAAGCCAAGAGAAGCCATTAAACTTACTTCATACAATTAGAACTAGAAGTTTGGTACATACCTATAAAAGGTCAGAGATGTCTATTAGGTAATCCAGAAAAAGATTTAGGAAGGTAGATTAAAAGCATCAGTAATGATAAATAGATTTCTATGCCTAAAGAACCTGAAGTCTGAGAGTTTTATCTCTAGATCCAGCAGATTATGACTAGTATGAAGGTTAAATAGGGCTAGTCACCACCTTTATCATCCCAAGTTTCAAGCAGAAAACACATATGGACACTCTAGGTAGCCACAGACAAATTATATTTCACATCCATTGCAATTCTCCAAATAAAAGTAATTTTTTACCACCAAGAGAATGACAAAATGAAGCCGTATTTTCCCCAAATTTTTTCTTTCCATACACTGTTATGCTACTAGACAAGCAGTGTTAAAATTCAGGACAGGAGAAAAAAACAAACTGGCAGACCAATCTATCAACAATTTCATACAGGTCTGCCTCATTGACTGATCTGATCTGGAACAAGACTTAAGTTTTGAAATAGGCTCTAACAATGACCTAAGTCTAAACAACCTGAGAGACACACTGGCTTCCTCTTAAACATCAAAAGCTCCTAAGACTTAAAAAGCAATATTCTTATGGATATAAATGACAATTTGCACATGGATTGCAGCTTAACTCAACTTTACTCACATATGCTATGTAGACACACGCAATATTAGGGAAACCACAAAATTAATGAAAATGAGATATTCTCCAGAGACAATATCTGCAAAAAAAACCCCAAATGGCTGAAGGATTTTTCTGTTTGCCTTGAGGTTTAAATAGTTGGATTATTATACTATGTTGTGATGCATGTTATACCATTTCATCCATTTCCTACAATATTTTTTGGTCATATGGGTCAAAGCACCTTCATACGTTCTTTTATGCCAACCCTATCATTGATAATCCTCTGTTTGAGCTGATTATCTAAAATTCTTCCCATAAAATCTTTCAGAAGTTTGTGCAGAAATATCAGTTTTCCTGAAATGTATATAAGAAGGTAGACACATTACAGTGCTAAGGAGAAATGCTTGTTCTGCCAGATTGCTGTTCACCAGCTTCTGTAAGATCTATGTCTTGAATTTTCTTGCTCTTTCTCTGTGTAACATCTCATAAGCAAATTAATTTGTGTGTGATTTACTGAGGAAGTTGGCTTATTACCAGGACTGCATGCTCTTCTGTGTATATCTGTTACAATGCTAAGCCTAAAGGAGCACCACCAGCACACTATATACCCTCACATTTACATTTCAGCTACTGCTCAACAGCTTTCACTGGCACTCTGGCCAACACATAAATTACAACTCTGGTACCAAAACTTTGTCTCAGAGTTTACACTACAGTTACAATAAGCTATTTCTAGTAGATGACAAGCCCCATGTGTCAACACGTGACTAGTGCACTAATAGAGGACATTTTCCTGTCATAAAATTTCCTAATACTCTCCAGTTTATCTTCCAAATTTGACACTTCAAAACATACACAATCTACATAATCTAATCCCCTGCAGCTGCTTTTTGTTGTTTGTATTACCTTTTTCCTTTTATAAAAAAAAAATTGCCTTGGATTTTTCCCAAACCAACCTATTAATTTCTGACTTTGGTAGCCCAGCTACACTCAATTAACATACTGTAGCAGAATGGAGATAAAAGATATAAAATCAGAAGTGAGACAGAGGTGAAAACCTACTTACTCCACAAATGAAGCAGAAGTGGCCTATAGTTTATCCACTTTTGTCATTGAATAGAACTAGCATTAAGCAAGTTTCCACATGCTTGCTTTCTAAGGTAAAATAAGCAACAGGGACGTTCCCATGCACCAATGGCTTTCAACACAGCCCACAGATGGTATTTAAACACTTGTGGTGTTGGGCTAACACGCTGTATTGACAAGTGCCTTCAGCAGAGTTAGTTTCAGTGATGCTGACGTACCGACTCAGCCACGTCGACGTTCCGGACGGAGGGGTCGGGTGCCACCTCTGGCCAGTCTGACAGCTCCAGGTACCCAGTGGCTCGGCTGTTGAGTGTGTGAGACAAGGTGCCAAGCTGGAAATGATCCCGATCTATTAAAAAAGTGGGGCGAGGGAAGAAATACACAAACACTGTGAGCTCTGCCACAAGGAGCAATCTTAATCAGGGCTAAAGGTAATTGCCATTGTATTACCTCAAATGTCATGGAATAAATATAAACTAGGAAGCTCTTCATAGGTCAAAAAACTGATTTCAGTCCATAGATTACAATAATCTCCCCCATAATGGTCAATAAAAAAGCTAATCAGTCAGTGTGTTTAGAGGTGTTGCTCTGAAATGTAGCTTCTCTAAAAATTACTTTACTGTGAATATTAAGAATGACAGCACAGTTAAACAATCCATATACATGTCTTGGCACAAACACATCCAGAATTTTAATAGTTTTTCTTCAAAATGGAGCTCCTTTTAAAGCTTCAAAACTAGACCTAAGTAACTATGAAAATTAAAATGCAAATTGTCACAGTAAGAGAGTATTTTTAATTTAGATAGCCTGATAACCTTTTAATTTGAGAAGACAGACAATGGGTCTTACTTGTAAAACAACAGGCAAAATGCAGAGGGAAAATTATTACTTTGGAGAAAAAATATCTACAGAGATCCAATTTATTTCAGATTGATATAGCATTTGCAATACTCACATTAACAATCTTCTAATAAAGTCCAAATAAAATCCTAGAGCTACTTTCCTAAATTGAAGAATAGTTTTCCTCGAAAGACATACCTTTTGTTATTTAAATAAAATTTATAATTCACATGAACAAAAATAGATCCATTTCCCAGGGTTTATCATTAGAGAAATGCACCATGCACCTTGCCTGCTGAAAAGCAAGTAAGCAGACTGAGCATCCTTGCATATTAATCTTTTCTATTTGCTAAGTGACACAATTTGTGAGAGTATTTGAAATAGAATAAGCTGCCACATTCCTTTACACAATGAATATTTACCAAATGATTTTGGCAATTATACCTTTAAAAGGAGACTCAAGCAATGGGGCAGGTTTCTGTGCCAGAAATATTTTTTTGGCATATTTGCTTAAAGCTCCACTCTTCTCATTCGGAACAATAAGCTGCCTAATAAATCTTGTACGGTCTCTGATGTCGTAGCTTTGATCATACTTGCCGAGATTTAATACATACTGGGTAAGCAATTTTGTCTGTGGAAAAAAACAGGACAAGAACAGAATACAAGTTATTTATGATTATTGATAACTCTGGATAAACATATTTAAAGAGGTAATAAAAATGAATGGTTATGTCAAACAAATGTTGCTCCACAGGGAATATGCATTTCTAAAGCTGCAAATGGAATTCTGCAGCCAAAGCACATGTCCTCTTCTGTATTGGGGAGGTGAATGCTGAGTACTGAGAAGCAGCCATGTGCTAGATTATTAAACTGCTGAAGTGGAAAGAAAGGCATCATTAAAAAAATAATCATATATGGCAAACCCGCTGAAGGGTCTACGTGAGGATAATGAATGTGGAAATACAACTAAAAACATGGCACTCAAAACTTAATCGGAAAAATATGCAGGACATCAAAACATCAGAGGGTATTAGGGGGCTGGCAAACTGCTTCTGCTGAGGTGTGTTTTATGAAGAGATACTGTCCCTGGCATAAGCAGTGTCTGCACTCTGACTGCACTCAGTTACTTTATCCTGAATTATGACCCATTAAAGCAGACACATGAATCACTGAACTGGATTACTGCAAATTATTTGCAGTGCATTTAGCTGTTACTTTTTCATAAAAGCAAGCTGCTGATGCCCTCTAAAAACCAGGATAAAAGACTTCTTCCATTTTTTCCGTGAAGCTTAAAGCCTTCAGTAATATCGGTCATTTATTTATTTATGTAAGAGAGCAACTTATACTATCACAGGTTTTTACAACATAATAACAGCTTCCTAATTTGATGTTTGAGAATATTAACATGTCTTATGTAATTTTAATAATTCAGATAATTTTTTAGTCTGAGAAAATAATATAAGAAGGGAAGGGGACATAGAAAACAGAAATAATGTAGTGTAACCGGAACAGCAGTGCTGAATAGACTGGAATCCACTAGATATATTTGAAACATGTATGCTACTTCCTTTATATACAGCCAAACAGGAAAAAGAGCAGAAATGCTTTACCACCCAAAGGAAGTAAATTTTGGTACTTCAACTCAGAAAGGATGCATAACACAGGGTTAAAAATGTATCATCATGAGAGATTGATCTGCTTTATACAAAGAAACAACCTTTCATATATATTTTGTTTATCATGCTATTGCTATGACAATAACACAGTTTCAATCACATGAGCAGAAAAATATGTCAAAAAAATCAGTGCATTTTTGTAAACACCATTTGCTAAAAGAAGTTCAGATTAATAATTTCCAACTTGAGAATGCAAGTTGAAGCCTTTTTCTGAATATAAAAATGCTTTTTCAGAATATTGATTTAACTCCTGCCAGTAAGATATACAGTAAACAGAAAATGATTCTAATTCAAACCCCATCAATGCCACATATGGAAGCACTTCAAAAATTAGCTATGGCACCAAAGATTGGAAGAAATTAGTCATTATGTGTTAGAATAATATAACAGCATAGTTTAAAAAAACTGTCAATGAAATATTTTTTGTTTATTTTTTTCTCTCTGATATACATGAATGGCTCTGTGAATAGATATTTTTTATTCTTGAGGTACTGTCTTAGTTCTGGAAAAGGCAAAACTTACCCATATGTATTGCACAGTTTATTGGCAGCTAATTCTGTATGAGGGTATAAAATTTTAAACAACTGCATCAGACTGAGCCTACATAATCTGCACTCATGCAGGACTTACACTGTTCAATCTAAATGGAATTGGAAGGGAGGGTTCCCAGGTAGCATGAATTAAACTAAATGAGGGACACCTCCTGCAGCTTTTGCCATCACTTCTCCACTGTAAAACAAGACAAGACTCCTTGCTGCCATGGCAGGAAGCTCAGGAGAATGGATCATAAAACACAATGATCTTAACCTGTGAATTGCTACAGGGATGGGAAAAGTTGAAGGCCTTGTCACAGTGGGCATTTTTTCAGTGAGTGTTGATGGAATTACATAAAGACAAATTAGACAGATAAAGAGTTGATCCTGAAAGACTGCATTTCCTTTCATGGGATCATTTACACTATAGTTTTCATGGAAACAGTGAGGAAACCTTTTTTAAAATTTTTCTTATGGTAAAACAATAAAACAAGTGGAAGACCTTTTCTACATGGAGGTAACTAATAGAAACAGTTTTTTTTAAATTAAAAAAATAAAAACAACAAAACAACAACAAAAAAAACCAAACCAAAAAATCAAAACAAAAAACCAAACCAAACCAAACAAACAAAAAACTAACCAAACAAAAAAACCCAAAGAAAACAAAAACAAAAAAACCCCAAAAACCCCCAAAAAACCCACCAAACCAAAAAACCCAAAAAACCAAAAGAACAAATGCATGGTAAGTTTTCCAACGAAGAAGTTTGTCAAAGAAGCTGAAAATAATTTCAGCAAGCACACTATTTGGTGAAACATGGTAGATTGTGCATACTATGACTGCTTCATAGAATAGTGACAAAGTACTCTGATCTGTGATTTAATACATTTATTATCATATCTCAGTATTTCCTGATATCTGGACATGCACGTTATATAGGGATAATATAATTTCTTTAATCCCTATACATGCTTTTTGTACACTTTGTTTTTGCTAGAAGGGTTAGGCTTAAGTATTTCTAGAATCCAATCATCCTCCAGCCACATTTCTGGAATTTTCTAGTAACAATAGTTCGATTCAAGGATTTAATACCCTATATTAGCAGCAATTAATTTTTTGGTAGATCCCCGCTTGAAAATTTTATAATACAAGTTTTACCAACAGATGAGGCTTTACAATGAGAGAAAAACAGTTATCTATCCACTCCTAGATATCATTAGCTTTCAGTAACTTGATTCTTTAGACACACAGGATAAGGCTATTGTGCTAAACCACGATTGACATATCTATTTACACCCTACAACTACTTGGGACTTTTTCTGGTGGGAGTCCTACTATATTAGACAACAGAAACCCATCAAAAATCTCTTTATTCTTTCTGCTATATGCGAGAAACATCTTAGGCAACTATATGACATATTTCTCTTATATGAGCTCCATTTAGACAGCTATCTAGCACACTCAAGTTTTTATGATCTTAAGTGCTGAAAAAACAAAGCAAGTTTACCAAATAATACAGAAACCAGAGGGAAGCCTGCTTTTATTACATACCTACCCAGATATAACTGAACCTGAAACTTCCTTGATTATAAGGAAGCCTTTGAAAGTTTATGAGGTGATTTCAGGATTTAAAGTATACTTTAAATTTTTATAAGAAATCCTGAATGTTAAAAATCATTTCTGTGAATGTGCTTCACTAACTATTTCACCATACACTTAGGAAACTACAAGCAAATAAAATAAAATAAAATAAAATAAAATAAAATAAAATAAAATAAAATAAAATAAAATAAAATAAAATAAAATAAAATAAAATAAAATAAAATAAAATTAAATTAAAAATTAGACAAAGCGAATAAAATAAGCAAGTCTTATTTCCTCCACAATTTTGTGATTTTCTCCAAACAAGCCTTAACAGATGAGTCCAACCTGCCTTTCTTTCATCTGGTGAAAGAGCTCTTTTCATCTATTTGGTCAGCATTGAGTGTCTTTGTCATTCTACCACCAATTTTCAATAAAGTGAAATTTTATCTTTGAGGTATTCACAGTTCCATTAACTTTGGATGAAATCGATCATTCAATATCAAATTTTAAAAATGAAATTGAAAAATGGCTGGACATTTTAGGAACTGAAGTAATTCCAGGAAGTAATTTTAATAATGAGTGAGTAAAGAAGAGTTAGTCCTGGAAATAATCATGTAGATATGGGAAAAGGGTTGCCAGCCTCTCATGGGAAAACCATGGCATTCTAGTTTGAAAGGAACTTTAAATCAAGCCAAGTCACCAAACTTACACTGTTAGAAATTTTATGTGAACACTGTGACCACTTGAGATAATAGCTTATTTTTCCACAATCTTAAAATAAAAGAGGAAAACACCCTTTGAGGAAATTCCAAATTTAGTAGGCATCTCAGAAGACAGTTTCTTCTGCCTGATCATCATTACCATGTTTGAATAAAAGGTTATGCAGCACTGACCAATGATGATTTAAAATGTATTAAGATGTGAAATAGGAAAAAATGCATCACAGAAATCATCATCTCCTTGTACACAATGGATTTTTGACCAAATTCAGTGCAAAATTACAAAAATTGTATCGAAAATTAGTAAATATAATGGGCTAAAAGAAGACAGTTTAGATAGTAAAACCAAATCTTTCCTTATCTCAGTCAGCATTTTCTTTAAGAAGAGCACTGCCAGAGACAAGTCACCTTATATTACTGCCCCATTTTAGACTGTGTAAGTAAAGCACTCACTCCTATCTGAATGCATGACAAGACAGCTCATCTCCCACATGCCCTACAAAAAAAGTCTAAGACAGATCACGTTGGTAGTTGCTTATAATTATCAAGGAACTAGAAGACATCACAGTTGCAGAGGTGCAAGATCTTCTGGTCTGTAAAACAAAGAGGTCTAGGAGCCCAGGAAAATATATATATCAGATAATGTATTTCTTCTACATTTGGGAAAAAAACCCTTCTGATTTTACAATCTTTTACAACAATAATTGGAATTACAGTGAAAAACTAGTGTCAAAATGCTACATTCCATAGTCAGTGATGGGGTTCACAGTGCTGTCACTTAGAACAGTGAGGCACCTCTCATAGCTATTGTTTTCAGATGCTTGGAGATCTAAGTTCACCTCTTTGGGTTATCTGGCATTTTTAGATTATTTTTACTACTAGAGATACTAAACTCACCCCTCCCCAAGATTAAAGGAAATAGGAAAAACTAAAATCAATCCAGTCAACCAACTAAACAACAAAAAAAAAAAGGGAAAGCAGTTACTATCTTGAAAACAAGTACTGATGGAAAGACAAACACCTATTACTGGCATCTCCTTTTAGATATCCTGAACAAAAAAAGCGAGCAGCTTCTTGTTCAAAATGATGATCTTTTCTTTAAAGTTTTGCGTTTAGTTTGAGAAAACATTAAATCACATCAGCAAAATCTCCCACCTGGAATTACTAACACACTTCACAGTTCTTTATTTATGTGAAGTAAAAATTTCACAATTTCCCAAAGACAGATACAAAAAAGAGTTTATCTCATCACTGCATTCACATTCATGATCCAGCACACACTGAAAGACTGAATGGTTAGATTTAATCTGTTACATTTTTTGAAAACATATGTTCAGCTTTTCTTCATAGAATAATATGGACTAGGTTTACTTACTTATATAGAAGAAGTCATTACCAATCTATATAGACTGTACAATACCTGCCATGACTCTAAATACAATATTGAGTTTAGGCTTACCTGCTTTGAATTTGTTAAATAGAGTTTGGCACCCAAATTTAAGATCTGCAACTTTACAAGGTCGTCTTCATTTGTGAAGTTCTTGGCTGTCTTTCTCAGAACATCGGGGGCAATCTTTGGAACCCGTTCACAGTACTCACCAATGAGCCAGAGAATGCTGGCTCTGGCTACTGGAACCTGAGAAAACATCGAGCACTCTAAGTTAACAGAGTCACAAAAACTACTTGCATATTTGTATGTGTCTGTGTTCATTAACAAGTTAAACAAAATACTATTTAAAGACCATTGCCATGCAAGAAATGCAGCATGAAATTAAATACAGCCACTGTGGTAGACTGAACATTCATACAAATGTACTGATTCTGACCCAAAACTCATGCATTACAGGTTGATCATACAGAGACACACAGAACTGACATGCTGATGTTCACAGTACAAGCTGATGAGATCCAGGAACACAATTCAAGCCTTCAATATGTGAATTCTTGCCACCAGCTTATGGTAAACACCATTGAAACAAAATAGAACCTTTTTTTTTAAAACTATATTGATACAGAAATGGTTTCCAACAATACAACTTTCTCAATTCCTGCCTATCTAGTTTAGAAGTATATGGATTTCTTTAGGATTACTTCTAGCTTTTCTTTATTTTTATTCAGAATTTGATGACAGTAAAATTTGTATTTGCAAATATCCAAGACCAACTGAACACAGAATGTTGGTGAGACAAAAGTTCAAAACTGTAATTCATAACTTCTGAAAGGGATCTACCTTCTTAACTGAAACACTTTGACCAGAAAGTTCACACACGTCTTAGCATTTTGAAGCTACCAACAGTATCACTGAAATAACTGGCAGTAGCAGCTTTTAGATGAACTCCCAGTCTATGATGCTGAGTTCAGAAGCACAGCAATGTCAAAAACAGAGGAAGGCAAAATGTAAAAGCACAGAAGGAAACAGGAACTCATGCTCCAAGGAGTCTAGAAGTAGCTAAGATTTCAATGAAGTAATATACAAATACTCTTGTAAAATGTGAGCTAGCCTACATTACCTGGTGGTCAAGTTAAAAATTTATCTGTTACATACATGCCTTGAAAACATTTTTCTCCTTCCTTGAGAAGAAGGAATAAAGATTGCAGTGAGAAATTTCAGAACTATGTATTGTATAGTGTCTACAGACTGTGGTGTTCTAACATTCTGTACAGACTCTTGTTCAACAAATGTTGAAATGCAAGGGGAAAAGCCTAACTGTTATAGTCTATCAAAAAACTGCCTATAATTTAGAAAAAAAGAGAAGTTTTTTGCTGCAATTTCAACTAATTTTATTACCTTTTCTGAAAGGAGGAAAACCACTCATACTAACATTTTTCATTAGTCATTACACTACACAGCAATCTTTATTAATAACTTTACACTAATGGCAGGATGAGTTTTGCCTTAGGTAAGATTCACAGGGTATACATGATTTAGAATGCTTTAGAAATTCAGCATTGTGGTTCTTAAACCATTTATTCTTACTAATTTTCATATATGCTTTAATTACTCTTCCAGCATGTCTATTATTGATATATGAATACCATATACGAATTCCTATTTCTCAGAATTACAATGGGAACCAACTATAAGATATCTTATTCAGTAATCTTGTACCATTTTAAAGTACTACTTATGAAAGTATATTCTAATAGGGTAAAATGGCTTACTAAGCTTACTTTGGAAATACTGATCATGTTTACAAGAATTTTTAATGATTCAATGTGGTTCGAAAAGTTTGGAAACAACTCTGAATAAAGTCAACTTGGTAATATTTGCCTCTGTACTTAACATGGTTGCAAATATATATGACAACAAAAATACAAACAGGCAAATGGGGAAAATAGAGGACTATCTCAAATGAAAGAAAAAGCAAATCATGGATAAACAGAATGCAAAATCCAACAACAACAATAAAAAATCCTGTAAGAGATAAAGGCCAATACTGATTATGGGGAAGAAATTTAAGGTACAGGCAACATAATATTTTGAGAGTGGTATAACACAGCAATTTAAGATATATGTGAATAATGATTAAGATACATATGAGTTCTTCTATGTGAGTTGACAAAAAAATTAAGTATCCTTGGAATTTACAGTATGAGAGAGATGAAAAAGCTACTGAACAACCACTATGTATAAAAACTTTAAATGCAGTCAGGGTATGTTCGTCTGCAAAATGGTAAGACTGATGCCATTATTGTACACTGATTTCAAAAGGGAAAGAGGTTATTTCTAATGTTCCAAAGGTTACACTGCATTAAGACCTCACACCCAATCCATTATTTTAAATTGGGCTAAAGAATAGTAATTGAGTGGTACATTAGATTTTCCAGTATTGGAGCAGTTCAAGTTGCCTACTGTACAGATAGATACCTCTAAATAAGAATATATAGGCAACTTCAGATTTCAGTTATGCTAGATTTATTTTTCTAAAATACTTCATTACAGACTTGTTAAAATACTAAAATTCTCAAGAGA
Organism: Erithacus rubecula; assembly: GCF_903797595.1. Classification (NCBI taxonomy): domain Eukaryota; kingdom Metazoa; phylum Chordata; class Aves; order Passeriformes; family Muscicapidae; genus Erithacus; species Erithacus rubecula. The sequence goes on from NC_136661.1 coordinate 10,535,019, forward strand.
TCGCCAAGTACCATAGTTTGAGTAGCAGTCTATCAGAAACATTCATCTTGTTGTCTGTTTATAAAGCAAAAATAGCTCACAGAGCAGACCTATTTAAGTAATAGTATTAATAATGACATGTAAATATCATTATTGTACTTTTCTTACTCAAGCCCAGGACTACACTTTAAAACCACAACAAAATGTATTTAAATATATTTAAACAGTGTTCATTTGAAAACAGTGTTTTACTCTTCAAGTTTTTTTCCCAGTTTGTAAAATAAGATTATTAGAGTAATAAACTAGCTTTACAATGCTAAGTAATTAGACTAAAAAAAGCCTCATTCGAAAAATAGTGACAATGGAAGACAGAAATTTCTTGTGATATTCTGCTTTTTAACCAGGTGGTTAGGTTACTATGTAAATACTGCAAATATATTAAACAATTTGTAGCAATTTTGTGCCACAAAAATCAATACCAATTAGAGACTTTTTGAATCAAACCCTGAGCAGAAGCCATTTTAATGAAAAGTGTATGTTGAACTGATGAACCCAATGTTTCTGTGTCACTGGATTCATTTGGGGTCAAAATCACACAATATTTTCAGACTTCTTTTTCCCTCTTTAAGTCTTCCAGTTCTCTACCATGTAATATCAAGTGCATGATCCTGCAGCTGTTGTTTCCAGGGCACTCAAAACAGCAAACAAGAAATGAAGCCCCTTCTAGACCTTCACTGCCTTTTCCAGTACAGCTTAAGTAGGGACCTTGAATTGACAAAAATGCAGGAAATAATACTTCCATTATTCAGGCCTGCTCGGCATTATCCTCAAAGGTAAACAGGACTGTAAATTACTTTGCCTGATGTTTTATTCCACATGGCCTGAGCAAGTGGTTAAGTGCGCTTTTTAAGCCTTTAGTACCAGGAGGCAGTTTCTATTGCCATTTCAACCCATTACCTGTCTCAAGGAAAAGAAATAAATAGTTAAAAAAGAAAAATGAAAAACCAGCCAGACACTCCCCTCAAAGCAAAACTCTGGTTGTCCATGCAATTAGAGAAAGATATAAAGACTTGAGAGATTGCTCTAAGTAGCACAATTGAAAAATTACTGGAAAGAAGTTCAGCTCTTAATATATCCAGGCAAAACACAAGGATAAAGTACAACTTAAAATCACCACTTCTGATTATTCACATCTGTCAGAGATACTCAAATTGCAAATGAGGTGTCATTTTCTGCATCTAGAAGAAAATTTGCATAGCTAGCAATTTTAAAAAATTTTACTTTGAATTAGAAATGCAAAGACGGATAAAGTTGATTTGAATTGTCAGCAAGACAGCAAAAAGAAAAGGTACAGAGGAAAGAACTAGAGCAAAAGAGAAGTATTCATTTTTTGTTTTCCAATGGTAGACCTTCACGAACTCCTCTACTTTTTGAACCTCTACATATAAAATTCCTTTAAAACAAAAATTTTTCTGATAACTGCACCTCTTATACAGTGTACCAACTTTTTAAAAAATTGTGTTATCATCAATTATGAGAGTTGTTAGTTAAATCATTACTAATACAAAGGCTTAAAAATGCCTTATTAAAGCAAATCCTAAGTAAAATAATATGGCTAGAATCTGAAGATTGCAGAACTGCAATACATACAAAGATATGGATGTCATAGTTTGTGATAGGTTCTCAATGCTGCAAGAAAAAAAAAACTAAATTAAAGAAAGCAAACTGCCTGTTCTGTGAAGCCATATCAGAAACATAGCTACACGCAGTATTTATGTAAGACTAGGAAGTCAAATTTATCAGTGGATGAATGGACAGAGCAGTGTTAAAAACTATGAGTCCATGAGTCTTGCAATAAGAATCCCAAATCAAAACAATAAATAATAAGACTTAATTGTGTCCATTAGCGACATGATTTTCCTCACATATTAAGCTCTTCGAAATTACATACCACCATCTTATTTTTGCTCTACATTTGCAATGCCTAATCCCATCAAGAAGTATTCCTCCTTATCTCTGGATCAGAAAACCATTCAAACTTGTTTCCTATTCTTGCTCATATTTTACAAGGAACTAGGAATAAATCTAATGAAAAACAAGAATGTAAGAATTGACCAGTTATCAAAAGAAAAAAAACCTGCCTCAGTAGTACTGTCATAGAAAAATCACACCAGAAGTCAAGATTCCCATGACTCATATAGCAGTCCTTATTGGATACAATGCACCATAATAAATTATTTTTTTTTTTAAACAGAAAGGCAAAACAAATTTGGAGACTATTGGCCTTGGAACATTAAGAACAGGACACAAAAAAATATTCTAGACGTACTGATGAACTCCAAGGTATTTCTAAGGAAAAACATCTTGGAATCATGAATGTTTTCAGAAAGTTGAAGAGTTGTTAAGTCAGTGTTCTGCAGAAGTCAAAAGGCAGGCAACACCAGAAAAATGAAACACAAAACAAGCAATATCACTATGTCATTGTGCAAGACTTCTCTAGCATATCTGACTACTGTATATACTTCTGGTCACCCCACTTTAAAACCTACACATCAGGAAAAGGCAAAGAGAAGAGAGAATAGCTATCAGAGATAATCAATATGAGGAGTAGTTAGAATTTTTAGATTAGTAAGTATGATGATGTGGACAGTAAGCAGAAGCTTCGAGTAATCAAATGAGAAGACAAGTATTGGAGGTGCACCACAATGAATTCCTCTTATCTTTAAAACCCTTTCCCTAAAGATCAGATTTTGTTGCCACTGGAGATGAAACTCATCAAATGGGTTTTGAATTTACCTTTCTTTAAATGGCTCTTTCTCATAGGTGTATTTTTTAAACTTCTGTCACTCTAAAAGCTGTACACACAAAACTAATTAAACCTACCTCAGAGTGCGTACCTAACAAATGAGCACTACTACAATCTCTGCCCCACAGCTTAGCAAATCAATCAATTGTAAAGCATGACAATGTTATTAACACATTGGCAGCTAAATGGAAATGTTCTCCTGATTTTTAAAAATGGAAGTTTAAAGAGATCTAATTATTCTCTTGTTTAATGTCTTCAGGCTATCATCAGATGTGTATTTCTCCATTACAGCTTTTGAAGGGTGTGAGGAAAGGAGCTGGGACACAGCAAGGTGAAGCTTTACTATGCACAGGTTTAAGCACTCAGCAAGTATTACACATGAAATATATCTCATAGATCTTTCTCTAGGTACACCTGGGATACAAATTCAAGGTACAAATGAAAACACACAACAGTAAAGGAACAAAAATAACTGCTATTTTCAGAAATGTAAGAAATATTCAGTCAAAGGACAAACTGAAACAGACTTAGTCTTCATCATAATTTAGAGTCAGTGATCTACAGGAAGTCACTATTTTTTAAGTGAACTTCCTAATATTTCTTATAGTTGGCCTAACTATTTTTTTTATATATGGTCTTAATATTTAGTTTCTTCTTATTTGGTTTTTTTTATTTATTTTACAAGGCAAAATTGTTATCTTCTAAGCATTCTATAACCTACCCCTTTCAAAATGGCTTCTGTGGATGAAGAAGAAAAAAGCAAGTAAATTTCAGTTAAGTAAATGACCTGAAATAAACATTGCTGTGAAAGATTTTTAGACACCTCAACATCACCAATCATAACCTCAGGCTACAAGTGAAATCTGTAATAATATCAATGAGAAAAAAATCAGGCACAAACCCCAAAATCTATTCCACTAAACTTCCATCAATTTTTATTATTTTAATGGCTGTTTACCATTGACTTAAACTAAATCATGATAGAACAATCAAAAAAGTTTCTGTTTTCCTTAAGGGCTCTTTGATTTAATAGCATTAAATTCTATTAAGAACTTCGTCTTCAAGCTTTCATCTGTATAATACATAGTACTCAATTAATTTCCACTCTAAAAAGCAACAAAGAATTTCTTTGTTCACATTCCCCCACCCTTCCATTTCAAGTCCATTCAAGATGACATTTGGCTGCTTTTCCTACATCCAAACAGTCCTATACTCCTGCAGAGGGCTATAGGGTAGGTCTTCTGTGTTTCAATCCTAATACTTCACAACAACAGAAGAGAGACCAAGAAAAAAACAAAGAACAACCAAAATGCCAAAAAAGCCCTGTATAAACTATGTACATATGTACGTATGGATACTGTTTGTCAGCATAATAATGGTCAAGAATCCTTGCTCTGTGTCTGTCTTATTGCAGACAAAACCCAAGGCAATTGCATTATCTCAACTCACAACCACTGTGGTTATAGTAAAACCAGTATTTAAAGTTAAGTGCAGATGTCAGGAACTCCAGTAATACTATATTGAGTATTGACATCTCAAACTAATATCCCCAGTAATTAAATACTCATTCTGAAATGTATACACTTATCCTTTATGGAAGTAAAGGTTGAGGGTTTGGACTAGGTGGTATTTACAGATCCCTCCTAACCCAAATAGTTCTGTGAAAGAATAGATTCCTTTTCAGACACAGCAGGGGCAGCCGGAAAAATGATACAGCATTCAAATTATAAATATGAACTTCTTCAAAATGTATTCTATAATTCAAAGTCTAGAGCATACCAAGGAAGGTATGTATCTTGAAGTTGTCATTAAAAAATGTCATAGAAAGATGTAAAAAAAACACCCTGGAGAACTTACAGCTGCTTGTAGGTTCATGACTACATTACTGTAATTCTTGACCACCAATCCTCTGTTCTTGTATAAAAGTCATGATTCAGAATGAGATTTGGATTTTTATTTTATTCCAATGACTGTTCTATCCCACAGACTGTTCTCCCACTGCTTAACATTTTCTGATATTCTGTACAACCTCATATTGGAAAACTTCGGAATGTTAAAGTAGTTTAAGTACAGTATGTCTACTCTGCATCCCCCTTATTTGACTTAAAAAAGGATTTTCTTTTCTACAGAACTTAGAGCATTTACTTGAAAGTATTAATTGTATAAAACACCTACAAAACTCTTTGAAGTTTTAAACAGAATATTTGGAAAAGTACCTATTTTCTCTTGTAGAGTATGTGAAAATAGGATGCCAAAGTCATATGGTTAAGTGCTACAGCATTACTTTTGAGATTGTAATAATCCATTAAAATATTGCACAAATTTTCTAAAAATACAGGTGATTATTATACACAAAGTATTACTTATTTTAATATGCAATAAGCAACAGTATCTTACTTTGATATGAGCAATTCAGTAGAACTCATTTTCTCTATATGGATTACAAAGTGATCATCAGCTCTTAGCAGTCAAAGAATTAATTTAATATTTCAGTAAGCATGAACTAAGAATACCATGTTTTCTTTTTCTCTTAATATTCCAAACCTTGCTGAACTCAAACATGGAGAAATAAACATTCACTGATTTAGAAACTGCTCCATTAACCAAAAATATGTAATTTTATGAAATTAAACAGTCCTATTTATCTTCTCTACAGAAAAATAACTGTTGACAGATCAAAATCTGACACCTTGGGTTTACGATATAATAGATAGCTACTGGACATCACCCCTATACTCCAATTTAGGACAGATGACTAAATGTTTTCTCAATTACTGGGCCTGTGAGGAGAATTTGGCAACTAAGTATTTTCATATCTAAAGGTCAATTAAATCTAAAGACAGATAATAGGGAATAATTCAAATTTTAATATTAAATGCCACAGAATCTCAAATATGTAAAAGATAAAAGTGCAGCTTCAAGACACTGCAACACACTCATAGGAGCATGTCTGATACCATGGAAAGGTTAGGTAATTTGGGGAAAAAGGTTTAAAATGAAACTTTCAAACTCCACTCCATATCACAAAGACAACAGGGTAATAATCCCTAGTTAACTGTTTATTTTCATTTCAATTTACCCACTCCATATTCTAAACCTGCTATTCATCTGGGAGTAACAGGACTAGCAACACTCAACATTTCCAGGGATCACTTTAAAAATAGCTTGCCAGACCTAAAGCACAAATTGGAGCCATCGGATAGCCATTTTCATTCCATTAAGATCATAAAAAATTAAATGCAAGTTAAAAAAACCAACTTTTTTGCATTTCTCTAATATACCTACTCCCACTTACAACACAAATTCGAAGGAGATAAAAATCTCATTATCAGCTGACAAGGCAAATAAGAGAGTGTGAACAAATACTCACTGTAATGTTATCCAAGAGTTTGGCCATATGCTTAATAATTTCACCATGGTGTGCTGGCTGGGTTTGCAGCAGTTTCTTAATGACAACAACACTTTCAGCAACTACGATTTCTGTTTTAGACAAAACAAATTATTAATTTTAAAAGCATTTATGGAGAAGGAAAAGTCATAAATAATTGATTGTAAATAATGCAAAAGCTTTCCAAATATGCTTTGCAGAACTGAATTATATTAATCTGGAAAGAAGTAAACCATTCTACTAAGTAATATAAGTTTAGCTTCCTGAATCAAGCAACCAGCAAAAAGGGGACACAAACATTCTAAATGTAAAAATACCAACCTAGTACATACTTGTATGAAACGTGAAGCTGCAATTTGTATTTTTTCTATAAAACTGAGGAATAGTGTAAAAAAATCTGGTTTTCATTAAAAATATGCATATTCAAAAGCAATTTGTAGTCTGCAATGAGAATAAAAATGCTTGCATTAAAAGTAACAGCTCATTCATACACTAGAGAAATATCTAGACGTCTCCTTTTTTTTTCTAAATGCAAAGAATGTTTCTGCATCTAAACAGTCTCTCTCAGGTCTGGAACCTAATCTCTAGTACATTCAAATGACGCTCCTAAATAGCAAGCTGTTGTAAGATTCATGCCAAAGTCATGCACCGAAGTGCTTAACTACTGCAAGAAGTAACATTCACAGCCCGACCAACTTGTGTGAAATGCACTCTTTTGCTTCTGCACATGAGCAGAAGCAAGCTTATGCACAAGAGTAACTCAGCTAAGGAAAGATGAAGAAGCCTAACTACCAATTTTTAAACAGAGGTATTCCTGCATTTCTGTCTGAGTTAATCTGACACATTAATTCAGCAATCAAGCATGCTCAAGTTTCAATACAACAATATAGGGAAGTGATGTCTAAATTTTGAGGGGTTGTGGGGTTTTCTTGTTGTTTTGTTTTTTGAAAAAGCAAACTTCATTATGGAGAAAGGCTTTCCAAGATCTCTGAGCATATCATTATGCCATATGCCTCTGAAATGCTTAGATTTTAGCTTGTAACTTTTTGTGTCATCTTTTATTTGACATGACATCTGTCATTTTTCTAGACTAATTTCTTGAAGCAAGGTTAACATCTCAAGGTCCTGCACAATCTTTCAGATCAATTTAATTTACACTGTATTTTGCCAGATATTAAAATAGGAAACCAGTTCTTGAAACTTGAAAATTAGAATCCAGAATATTTACAGTGGGGAACATCAGAATGGCAACTTTCATCATTCAATATTTTGTGATACACTGATCAGTCAAGAAAAATAAAACTGAACAAAAAAAAAGAAAAAAAAAAAAAGAGTGGACATGAAGTCATTATTAAAACCAATTGTTGACAATGTAAAACTGACTATGATAATATCAGCTGCAGTAGACGAGATGTCGCCATGGGAACTACTTTAATGCTATCTGTGGGAGCAAATTTAAAGAAAATAAACCAGAATTGTAAACAAATTATAAATTACAATTGTAAAAAATTGTATACTAGTATGATTTTTTTACACACATCTAGATGCTGGGAAAAAAAGTAAAACCAAAATGCATTTGTGTCAGAATAAGAACTGGCATAGTTATAAAATGTGAGGCTTGCTTTGTGCACACAAAGAATACCAAAAATGAGCAGGAAATAAAAGAGAAACACTTAGGTTCAAAACCATAACAAACTCCAGCAAAATACTAGAAGGGAAGATAAAACTGGCATTCTGAATGTGCAGTAAGGAAATTTTAAAATGTAATTCCTACTATAATCACCAAAGTGGACGTCCATACAAGGCAGTGATCAATGAACAGGAAAATTTTGGAGAAGTATAAATCATAAAAATCATAAAAAGGGATTATAAAACATAAATTAAATTTCTTAAAATAAAGACTGAAAATCACAGAAAATCTGATCAGGAATGTCTTTATGAATAAAGAAGACTACACGAGGCACCACAATTTCAATTTCCAAGTCATAGTAAAAATCTTTGTTTCTTCTGATAATTTCGAAGTGATATGGAATTGACTAAATAGGACAATCTCTGAAGACACTGCAGACTGACAACTTCCCAAAAACTTAACATATACTCAGTCATACACTCTTCCATTTTGTCAAATAATGATGTATGCAAAAAAATCAACAGTGCAGCAGATCAAAATTAACATGTAGTCAATTGTAGAACCAAATTAAGGACTTTTTCCATAACTGGGAATTTGGCTGCATTATAACAGAACCTCAGAAAATCAGCATGGAGCATGTTACCAGAGAACATTCAAAAGGTGAATTCTGAAATACAACATTTGAAATCATCAATGTTGCCTCAAATTTTCTTTCATTTACATTAACACACCACAACTAAAACACGCAAGTGAAGACTAATTTATTCACACTCCACAGTTTGTATAATCACTTTTTCTAAAAGCAGCAAAACTGCATCAACTGGTTTTGGACAGGATGCCAGTTGGGTGGATTCCCCTTCCCCAAGAACATTCAAAATCAGATTAGATGGAGTTCCAAGTCCCTTGGTATATGCAAAATGTCCCTGCCCATGGCAGGGAAGTTGGACTACATAGAATTTAAAGGCCTCTTCTAACCCAAACCATTCTGTTATTAAGGTAACTAACAATGCTTGCTATTTGGGCTAAAAAAATAGCTAAAAGGCAATCAGAGAGACCTAACTTTCAGCTTTTCAGAACCAGCCAAAGTTTAAGCTTTTACCTTGTTAACTTTTCCATTCTTATAACATAAATAACAAATCTCAGAAACCCTATTAATAGATGTAAGGGGGATGCTACAAGCTTTTATTCTATGTCATTCTAACAGTAATTAGAAGAGATATGTAATAGCTACTGGATGTATTAACAGCTCCAATAATTTTATGATTTGCAGTTTCACACAGATTTGCAGGGCAAAAAATGTTTTAGGAATCCATTCTACAGTCATGCTTTCCTTCAACCTGCAGCTTTCAACAGAAAATGGAAGTCACTCATCTAAGAAAAAACTGCAGGATTTCTAGTATATGCAGTACAGTCAGACAAGAGACTTCCTATAATCCCATCTTTCTCTAACATCTAAAATGACTTTTTGTAACAGTGGGGTGAGGAGTCACTTGAAACTATCAATACAATCGCTTGAAGGAAATGCATCAGCCAAACACCAAATTCATCCTAGAGAAAGAAAATAACTTTTTGTCCTTCCTTCAGCAGATGAGGAAGGAAAATAATTCTCAGCCCTTACCATGGCTTCACAGAAACAGTCTCTTCAGGGGTCAGTCAAGATTAGCTTGTGATAATCACACACTAAGGTGTCTCATCACCGAAATTTCTAGTTTCTGTTGTGCTTCTGTAGTTCAAATGTTGATGGATCTTTCCCCCACATACCACACCTTCCCTGAGCAGGGAAAATATGACTTAAAGTCACTTACAAGCATGCAAAGAAAATTTCAAGAGCAGTTCTTGACATCCCCAGAGCCTCGTTTCTGGAACAATGCCCTGCCTCTCATCACCTAAATTGCAGAAACATTAACTGTAAAGCTCTTGTGCCAGAGCCAAAATATCCTGAGTGCTGAGCTGTATCTACAGTTACAGAACAAGCAAATGGAATCAGAAGGCACTTTCCCCACAAGCTTGTTCTTCAGGATTCTGTTTTGCTTTGGTAGAATTAGTATGAGCACCTCTGTTCTGCACTCAAGTGAATTCTTCATAATAAGCAAGTACAGAGAAAGCACAGCTGACTCTGCTGCTACAGACCTCAGAACATTCTGGACCTACCAGCTTGCACTTCAAGCTACACACCAGGACTACTTCCAGGCTTCCAGTGACCATGAAAGAAGCAGCAGAGCAAAGAGACTGCTTGCATACTTTAACAGTAAAAGCTGGGGAAAAGCAAGATTAATCAAGACTCTTGAAGCTGTTCTCCTACACTATGCTAAATCTCTTTTTTATACCCTTACCATGCCAAAACTCTTATGTTCAGTAAGCTGTGACTATCGGTAATTTCCTGCCACCATGTAAATTATGCCATTCTATTCATTCCTTGAAAGAAGGAATAAAGACACTGCAGCTATGGTAAAGCAATTTGCCACCTGCCAGATTTAAAAGGTCCTCAGTACATCCTTTGCAGCCTTTCAGAACAGTAAGCATAAGAAGATAATTTTATTTGCTAGACAATTACTTAGAAACAGACATGAAAACTAATCTTGTTGAGACAGATCTTTGTATACATGCACACACATATATGTGTGTATATAAATATATACATATAGAACCACTCTGAAAAAATATTAAATTGACAATCTAAAATAAAAGAAAAAAACTTTCTCCTCTTATCTTGGTTCCATCTTAGCAAAACAAAAATAAAGCAAAAAACCAGAAAGGGTTGTTAAGTAACAAAATCTGAAGTGACAGTTTCATTATTTAGTTTAAAACAGAAGAAATATGGAGATTGTCACATGCTGAAGGAAGCCTACTCAGAAGAAGATTGCTAGAAGAATCAGGCAAACTTTAGAACAATCTTTGAAACTTGTATTTTTACTATGGTTGTTGCTGAATATCATTATTTGTAACACGATATGGAACGATGTTTTAAACTCAGCTGATAATCAGAAAGGCTTAACCAGAAATAAGATCTACAGCACTAAGAAATGAAAGTCACATATATTTAAAACACAAAGTTATACACTAAGGCCATTCAAGAATTATTGATACAAGATGAGGTGATTGAGAATGAAAACTCAGTTCATAAACCAAAGAGATAAAGCACTATGTACATTAGTGGGTCACTGGCCAAATATGTGCTGCCAAAAATACAGGCTTTCTCAGATTGCCATGAAAAAAATGTCCAGGAGACAGAGAGGTATTAATGCTGCTTTTCAAAGCTGAAAGCAATGTCATCTAAGTTCTTCGAACTGTTTGAACTACTCCAGGATACTCCAAAATTATGCTTTTGCTCCTTCCTGGCATTAATTAACTCATAATTAACTGACTTCTTATGAAATACAAATCTGCTACATTCATTGCTAACTAGTAAGAATATACAATATTATTAGGTATTGAGTTACCATAATGCTATACTCGATTTAACTTTATCTGCTCCTTGTTGCATTCCTTAGTGATTAGAAACTTTGATTCCCTATCCAAATATAACAGTAGCCTAGACTACAAAATCAAGTCAAATTTTGGGCCATTTATCCTAAAACTATTTAATATGTGTTTTCAGTTAGGCATTGATGCACTACAAAAAAAAAAAAAAATTCCAAGCTTTCAGCACCCTCTACAGGCTAACTGCTTTGATGCAACTTGAATTATAACTTGCTACCTATGATAATCAAAACAGCACACTAAAAAATCACAGCATTTTAAGAAAAAGTAGGCAAACATGTAATTGAGGGCCACAATGAATTAACTTCCCTAACAGAAGGGAAAATAACTACTCAGTCAATATCAGAGTCTTTGGAAGTGCAGGATTTTTATCCGGTCATGTCAGACAAATTCTTAAAGAAGTCAACTCTTGTTTCTTGATGTGATCTGAAGTATTGTTGGTTTTCTCTAAGAAAACATTTTATGCCATCAGCTCCCAGAAAACGAAGAGAACTTTATCTTACCATCCCTGTTGGACAGCAAACAGACGAGGCCATTAAGGCACGTGTCAGTCACTTCAGTGATGTTAGTTGCACATCTCCCTATAGCTTGAATCGTAGCTGCAGCAAACTGCTTATCTTGGCTTTTCACATAAGTCTAAAGAAATAGGATTTTTGTTAGTCAATATATAACTCTTGTCAACCAAAGACTTACCATATTATTCTCATGAGGCAGACATACTGTATAATAAATTAAACTTAGAAAACTATATTGCACATTAAAAGCTATCATTTTTCAGCTAATAGTCCCTTTTAGAAGACATTTTCTTGCACACTTTGGTAACCCATAGCCATGCAAACCTCGTATTTCCAGAAAGCTTGGGGCACGGGGCAATTGCCCAAAAACAGTCATTAGTTTGTGTGCAAGGTTGGAGGAGTTGATGAGCTCTCTCTTCAGAAGTTTCAGTTCATTTAATTATGAGCATCTGTAAAACTATGAATAACCTACCTGCCTGAGAACCAGTACCTTTCATAGAAATCCAGTCAGAGAACTGAAGCAATGCAAATAGATGTCACAAGCAAAGAGAAAAGAAAGAAGGACAGACACTGTTTCACAATATAGGCAGAAGATCTTGCTGATACATAAAGATACTGGAGACAATGAAAAAGCTATTTCATCAAACAACTCATGGAAATGAGGTTTGGCAACAAATGCTAATGGTCAAATACTGCTAAAAGTAAGAACCTATCATATAGTAACTTAGTGTAAGTCAGGTTGCTGGAATACGTGTTTAAGAATATGAAATGATTGAGTTTTTCTCATCAGTTTTTTTTCTTCTTTTTTGGTAGCTGGAAGGAGAGTGAGAAACAAAATATTTGTACTCCTTCCCATATACAAATAGCTCCCTTATCCATTATAGTACGAGATGGTTTAATTTCCATTTTTGGAAAATGTCATCCTTGAGAATACTTAAACTTGAAAAATTTAAGTCTAGGAGAAACATCCAACAATGGAAAAAGAGATCATAAATATAAACAGAATACACTTTTGCACAAACCTGAAATTCTCGAAGCAGAGTTGATATGTTGGCTTCATTTGCTAAATTTGTCAAGATTTCAAGCTACAAGAAAAAAACACCAGACATGCTGTCAAAACTTAAAATAAAATATTATAAACAGTACCACATGTACACTATACTTTCATTGCCTATAAAATATATTTTAAAACTACCACTCAGAATTCAACAGAGTATACCAGGTATCAGTACAAACTGGTACCACCATTGCACTCAGGAGGCAAATTTTCCTTGCAAGTACTTGCAAAGTTTACAAAGCAGGAATCTAGGGTTCAGTGACACATTTTTTTATGAGCCTGAGCTTTAGTATTTCATTGCTTATCAAATGGGCTTGAAATACTTCTGTCAGCTTTCCAATGTTACACAACAGGCTTTAGCATATAAGAAGCATAAGACAGTGGTTCAGAAGAAATAACAGAAGTCACAACTGCAACAGGGGAGAAATAAATTGCACATAATATTCAGATGAACTGTAATAAAAGACTTTTAAACTCAGGAAAGAAACATTTGCACCTGTGAGATTCCTCAGATCTTATTCAATATCAAAAACATCAGACCCTGGAAGCCCTCCTCTTTGTTCCTGGTGAACAGGAGGATGATACACAACATTTGGCGTATATTGTCAAGATGCTATGCCTCCAGTCTGTTTTAACTTTGAATTAAATAAACTGAAAACACAACCCTGTCTCTCCAAAAGGAAGTCATGCCTCAGAAAGACGTTGGCATTTTTGACTTGGAGGCATCCAGAAAAAGCTTCTCTAGTGATACAGTCCACCTGTACCTCAAAACAATTTCATAAGACATACCACTAAAGGCTCTTAAAGATAAGTATCTAGAATAGTATAGAAAGCAAGAGGATAAATGAAAAAGAGAAACAGGAGAGAAAAGATTATTTTATAGTACAGGGTGGAAATCAATGGAATATCACAAATATCTTCACTGGCCTTTTTCACAGACAAACTCTGAAAGTATGGAGAAGACAGACAACAAAGTTTTCAACTGATGCACTTCAGGGAAATGAAGAGAAAGGCTGATTAAGAAAAGCTATACAAGAGCTCTAGATAGTAGAAAACTGATTAATAGAACAGAAAAAACAAATCAGCACATGTCTGCAAAGTAAGGGTCATAATTGGCAAAAAATCTTAACTGTTCAGAAGATGACAGACTCTTAGAAGATGACAACTAATTATAACTGAGAATTTGTGATTGAAATAGGTTACTATGAAAATACAAGCTCAATGCTACCACTGAACAAAAAAGCAAACTTGGGGTTGGAAAATAAAAAAACAGAAACCCAGAAACAGCACGAGAGATAAATTTCAGAATGCTGCTAACATATTAATTACTGCCATGGGTCTCATTATTCTATTTTGAAACAGGAAGGCTTGAACTATAGAGATAGAAAAGGGAGAAAACCACAAGATTTTCTAAAAAAATTTTTCAGCCATCATAAAACAAATGAGACAATGAAAGGAAAAACCACAGTTTCTACTTCTCCATCTCTTCTCCAATATATTATCAATTAATATGGGAGCTTAAATATATCAACTTTCTATTATTTTTGGACTGACTATTCTTGGATAACAGTAATGAATTCCTCACAATATTCCTAAAATGCAGAGAATATTTTTTGCTTCCAACTTCTTCAAATTTACTTTTGTCTTATTGCTAGTATAAAATACAAAAATGTATTTAGTTTGTACATACATAAACATGATAGTTTTGGCACAGCCATCTTGCACATACACTACTCTTGCACATATAATGTAAGTGCAATATGCATGTAAAACAAAGATAAATTAAAATGAATGTTTCTTTCAGAAAACTACCTTCCACTCCTAAACACAAGTGCCTATGACAATCTAAAGCAAAACAAGAGAAAAGGCACATAATAGTAGACACTATTTTAGCCATTGTTTTGTCAAGGATTTCACATTTGTTAAAGAATGAGTACAGAGAAAACAACAAGGCAACAGCTGAAAACATGCATTGAGATGTGGCCTTGAGAAAAGCCTAAAGTACTTCTCCCGTCAAATATTGACTTCAAAGAAAATTTGGGACTCAAACATTGCCCCATTTTATACAGACTCTTTTTAAGCTAACAGTATTAAAAACACTTTTCTTCCCATGAAATAGTCAAACTCTAATGTTAGAATGCCTGGTTGAAAAAAATATATAATGTTCTCTATCACTGAAAGGTCTCAAAAGGTGTAGAAAAAATGCAGCCACTTCCACCTGCAACACATGAACTTTCAGATAGATTGACAAGCCTGAAGGCCCCTTGTGCACTTAACTAAAGGCCCTGGTACTTCCACGTGAGATAAAGAAAAGCACAGAATGACCTGTGTCATATCAGTGAAAAACATTTTACCTTCCTGTTGTAAACTTATTAGTCCAGCAGTATATATAAAAATTTGCCTTTAATAAACTCACCTTAAGTGTTTTGATCATAGTTGGATCAGTTGATCTAACATAGAAACTCTTCAAATAAGGTTCAAACATGCCCTGAAAAATCAGAACACATTTCAGTAACTCTCCTGTGTTTCATATACAGTGTGATTTAAAAAATTTTAAATAGGGTATACCTTTCTCTGAATTGACATAGTGGCAATATTTTGCAGGACAATATACTGCACCTCCCTAGAATGTGAAAAGAAAAACAAGAGTTATTCCACAAAATTACCAATACATAGAATAATTCAACGTGGCAAAGAAAGTCCAATTCTACTGTAACACCATGTTAGCTATCCATTTGTTTTGGCACAAACATAGAAGGTAAAGCTTATTGCCAACTGCTAACTTCATCATTTGTTTCACAGGAAGAGAGAAGTATGATGAAACCAGACTTCCATTTTTACAAACTCCAATATGCAAAAATACTCACTGACACCACTGCAATGTGCCTTTTGTAGGCTTTTGGTATTTATTCAAATCAGAATTACATTAATCATTTTAATACAATGGAAATAGCTTTAAAAAGCCCTACATTTTATCCACCTTCTTGAAATAAACATTTCAGGATGACATAGCTGAGAATGAAAACACACAGGCTTTATCTGCCCGTGTTGAAATAACTCTATTAACTACAAGAACAGTCAAATCTTTGCACAATTAGCAGGAATTGCTATGACTTTTTTTTCTTAAGAATTTTTCTAAAAATTCTCAAAAAGGGCCAGGATCTTCTGTGACTCAAGGGTATACAATGGCAGACATACACATCTATAAAAAACTAACACTTCCACATAATAGACTGTGCAAGAGATAGACAATAGATTTATGTAATATTCCACAAAAAATATTAAACATGTTTGGAGAGGTCATTCTCATCATTAATATATGAGTTTAAAAGCCTCCACATGAGTGAGCAAAAAGAAATCTGGGTACTAGCCTGAAGCTTTTAAAGTGCATATTTTGTGTCACCAATTGCTTAAAAACTAAGTAATAATTTACATACAATTTTTCTGAACTGTGAGTGCTCAAATCCTTGCATGCTGCAAATCTCATCCTAATAGAGAAATCATCATACTCATTATCTCCTCTTACTCAAAACTGTCTAATAGCCCTAAGGTAATTACAGCTGCTGCTTACAAAGAAAAGTGATAATAGAGAAGTACTTAAGATCTTTTAAACTTATTTTATGCAATTCTTACATAGGTGAGTGGCAATACTCAGCTACACATAATGAAACAAGACTGGAAATTGCTATGAGATGCTCTTTCGGGCACTCTCACCCTAAGTAGATTACAGCTTAGTTGACATTAATTTAAAGGCCACAAGCAAATAACTTCAAGGGCATACAGCAAAACCTTATTTCAAAGTGTCTCTAAAAGCAAAAGTGTTTCACCCAGAGTGGTAACAGAGAAGAGAAAAGCCATTCAAGACAGAAAAATCAAAAGACCAGTGCCATTTAAGGTACTAGCCGAAATACAGGAAAGAAGTGATTTTTCTTTTAATGAAACCTGAGTATAAACAAGCAATAAACCACATGCAAATAATCCTTTCAACGTGTGGGTCTAAGTCTATACATTATCTGCCAATTGCTTTAGTCACTTAACTCATTTTTGCATAAAGAGAATGGGAAGCCTACTGTACTATAAAGTTGAACACAAAAATAATAGTGATTCATTCTTACCTGAAATAAAAGCATGAATACTCTACCTAGTCCCATTTATTTCCTTACTAACAACTATTAAAACACAGAGATACTAAGCAGCAGAACTTTTATAGAGAAAAGAGCTGTTGCTCTGATGGCAGGGTTTACAAAAGTTAAGGTATATCTAGGATGAGGAATCTTGCCAGACACAACAAAAGTGAGTTTTTTTAAAAAACCTTTGTATCTGTTTGACATAGCTGATTAAAAAAGTAAATTATTTTCACAGAGAAGTTCTAGCCAAAAATACCATTTTTAGTTAAAAGTCATTCTAAAAACAATTAATATTGTCTCATGTGAATCCTTCAAGGATCTTCATACAAATACACAGAAGTTCAAAATCTAAGAATTGAACAGGGAAGAAAAACACTTCTGTGCAGCAAATACAGGAACACTATGCAAAAACTATGAAATACAAATGAAAAAAAAGCACCAACAATCTTACGAAATGTGGCTAATACCCTTCATAGAAAAGCAGACAAAATACTAGTGAAGGTGGCGAAGCCAAAACAGAACATTCTGTTATCTGGTATCCAGTGATCCCTTCTAAACTCATTATTTTGGGATTTGTGTTACAGTGCAGGAATATAAAGTATACATCAGAAGACTTCTTTAGTGCTTAGAAAGATAGTAAGGAATCCAATAGAACTAAATTTCCAGTAATTTTTTAAAATACAAGATATTAAGCAAACTAGTTAGTACTGACTCTATTTAAATATTAACTAGGCAGCCATGACTCTTGTCAGAACAAAAATCGTAGGAATGAAACATAATAAACAATGATCCCTAGATGGGATACTGGAAATGATGGAATAACCTTTAGTGATCCTCATTTGTTGAGTGAAAATGATTATTCCAAAATTAAATTTATTGTGTAATAGTTACATTCTTATTACTATGGCTAAACAAATATGTACAAAAAACTACACACTGTGATGTATATTGACCTACCTGTTACTACGGAGTAAACGCACCAATGACTTAGAAACAATACCAGCTTCAGATTTTGGTGCCAAATGCCAGTATAGCTGTGCAACTGCCATTACCACCTAAAGGAAGAACATTCAGAGCAGCATATTAACTTCAAATCATAATTCATATCTACCACATTTGCTTCAGACCTGCAGGACTACCAGCTCACTCTTCTTCAGAAAGCTAAGTGAATACCCGTGGCCTTCGAAATCAGCAAAGCAGAGTGAGGAACAACACTGGAATAAATATATTTTCCCTAATTAAGTACCTTTACTTCCTCCCAGTATTTACTGTATGCTGTAATAAATAGAAGGTTATAGAAATAGGGACAAAGAGAAAAAGCAGTAGATGATTTAAATTACAAACATAGTGATACCATCCTTGATAAATCAGTATTGCTAACATCAGCTGTACAAATTAATGAAGAAATATTCTTTACAAGTTTTTCTAATGTGCTTTTCCTTTATAACTACAGGTTCAATATTTCCTTTTATCTAGTTTCCACTCAAAATCTTTCACTCTATTATTCTACTATGCAATTTATAAAACAACAGCTGCCTTTACTGGAACATTTTAAAGTACCAAATCCAACAGAAAGTAAATGGTACATGGTTGTATACCAATATCCAGGCTAACAAAATTCAGAAGACTGAGATGTAAGCAACTTAACACCCACTTTCCTTCCTTGCAAACTTCCTCATAAATAAAAGGCAAAATATGATTTTTACGCTAGTGTAGCCTTTCCTACAATAGTGTCATGATCAACTCTCCATTGCAAACAAAACAAATCATAGAGACTCCAAGTAAAGCCCTCATGGTAATACTTCACTTGGTATCTTAAATCCTATTATCAATGAAACTAGAATTATTATTTAACAATGGAAAGTGATTAAAAACATCTAAAGCCAGGAAATAATTTTAAGACTTTTAGCAATATACCACGATTATCTTTTGCTGCTGACAAAAAACATAAGGTCATATGGAAGGCCATAAATTAAATTAATTGCAGGTAAATTCTGTGAATAGTATGAATATAGCTGTAATAGCAATTCAAAGTATCATGATTTTGATAACACTTCTCAAAGTCCACTTTAACACCTAAGTTAACTTTAATATCAGAAAGTTAAAGATCAAAAATACGAGAATCAATACTATATTTAATAAAGAAAATTATTTCTAGAATGAGGGCAATAACTAACTGAACCTCTTCATGAAGTGAGAGGGCAAACATATCAAACATACTTGCTCTTTGCACGGAATTAAGAAATATCACAGACACCGAACAGTTATTTTTAGCATAAACTTGTAAAAATTTAATCAGTTTCCAAAGTCTGCTGGGCTGCCAGATCATAAATGATTTAGAGAAGAGGCAGATATTGAGTTAGAATCTCAAAATATGTTTAATTGGAGAACTATAACCTGATCTGTTTAACCTATTAAGAACAGATGGCAAGGTGACTTAATCATGGTCACTGTTTTTGCAGTGATATAATATTCATCATCACTGGAAGACTTTTCTCAAAAGACATCTAGTCCTGATTAATAGGACAAGATCAGGTTAGAAGTAACATTCTGTGATCTGATTAACATCACAATGATTCACCCTGAGAATGGCTTTTTCCAGTTCTAAAAAGTTACCTGCATTTAAAAATGTTTAATAATCTAGGAAACCATATCTATCCTGGAATCCTGTCAAGGCAAGAACTCTAGAAATGTGCTGTATAATTGTCTACTTTTAAAACATGAGACTCAAAAGAAAGAACAAATTAATAAATCAATAATAACTATGATTTTCTTTGTAGATCTTTTCCATTAAACTGTGACAATAAATTGTACCAGTTTGGGCCATCCTAATTGCTGAGAGTTTTTGCATTAAGAGCTACCTATGGTAGAGTCATCACATGCTATGTAAGTCAAATTCAAGTGCTCTCATACTTTTTCCTAGTATTTTGTTTGTCTGTATTATTTAGAGCACATAGCACAATCAGTTTAGGTGTTTCACTTACAAGCTACATTAAATTCAGAACAGATCCATCACACTTCTCCTAGTTACTAAAGCGTATTTTCACCCATTTTAAAGAGGTGTTGATTTTATTCTTAAAACAGATATTTGTAGTTTAACATTTTAATTAAAAAGGAATTTGTCATACAGCAGCATTTCGGCTTTGAAGCAGGGGCTTTGTATTTCGTAACAGCAGCCTGTGATCTGGGTCCATAGTATAGGTGGTTTTCAATTTCTGATTCTTCTCTTTCTGTTCTTCATCAGATTCATAGAAATTATTTTCATTGTATTCATCCACCACTTCATCAACCTACCAAAAGACAAAATGACAAGGATATACATAGAGTATCTGAACCAACAAGTTGTATTCATTAAGGAGTTAACATAAAACAACACAGTTTCGTACAAGATTTATGTATGTTTTCTTAAAATAGCTTTTGGCTTTTCTACTCATTTGCTCACAACAGTAGATGTACTGACATGAAAAACAGATTAACAGTACATACAAAATTTCCTTAGAAATAAGTTGTACTGACAAATTAAATGTCATTACTTTTATTCAACAATTCATATTTTTGGTATGTATATCGGTCTTTTTGGATTTAAAGCCTATGATCCAAATTGACATTTCTGGAAAATAACTAGAAATGAAAATAAAGACATAAGTCTTCAGAAAACTTGGCAAGGTTGCATGCCTTGGTTAAAACTCAGGTGTAGTGAAAGAATCCATAAAAATGTCATCAGTAGAGGTAAGAGGATGGGGGAGAGAGGAAAGAAGTGGCAATGAATTAAAATTGTAATTTTGTTCTGGTTTTTATTACAATTTGAAAGAACATTGAAATTTTTTAAAAAAGAAGAAATATGAAGGCATCATTACTTGATACCAATTTTTCTCTCACTGTTTTGCATGATACCTAGCAAACTCATAGGTATTTTATGCAATAGCAACTGAAATATTTTAATTTCTTTACTTCTCTTCCAACAGTTCTTTATGGCAGTCACACTCTAAACTAAAACTCAGAATGCTATATCAAATCCACTGGTAACTGAATTCCTCCCTTGCCTAAAGGACAGACAACATGAAAGGAAATTTCTCAATCCCAGTGCATCACAACCTGCACTGAAGAAGCTTCCTCTAACAGGAGGAGGATAATTCAATCTTCATTGATTCAGTCTTCAATACCCTTGCCTTGACTGCTAACAGACATGCAGATCAGTACTATTGAATTCAACAGGAATATTGAGTTCAAAACAGTATTTAACTCATTAATAACTGTTACAAAGAAACAGCCTGAGTTCTTTGACTTCCTTGTGGTTTTTTTTTTTGGTTTTTTTTTTGAGAACTATTTGCTTGGAACCAACTTGGAGCAGCAGAATTCCAATAAAAAGCAGCATATGCCTCTTATGAAAACACTTCTGTTTTAAATCTGATTAAGGTCCTTCTTCATACTCCAATGGCAGAAGCATATTGATATGATCTTCTCACAATTATGTATTCTATTACAATTTTAGAATATTCCTCTTTTCTCAGATCTGCTAAGATCTGGTAGGAAATAATCATGTTTCGGACTAAGGATGATGATAATACACAGGGAAATTATTTTAATGAACTGAAATTTTGAAAGTTTATGAACTCCTAAGTATTTAGAATTTGTAGTCACCAGGACCCACTAAGTCAAAGAGGACATATAATACTGCAAGATTTGCATATTGTGATGGATAGAAAAGCAAAGCATCATGTAAAAGTCAGAAGACTAGGTTAAAAACCTGCAGCTTCTTGGTGTACAATAATGGTTATTTCAAATTCTATTAATCATCCCACACATGGAGAATAGTTACCAGACAATGTGAAAACACTCAATCACTCAAAACCCCTTAAGTCTCAAGCTGACCTATTGACTATATTCAATGCCAAAGACATATAACTCTAAGTTTAGAACCATAGTATTATTTACATTGGAAAAAACCTTCCAGCTCATACAGTCAAATTGTTAATCAGCACTGCCAAGGTCACCACCAAACCATGCCCTGAAGTGCCATCTCTACAAGTAATTTCAGTATCTCTAGGGGTGCTGACTCTACCCCTTCCGCAGGCAGCTCATTCCGGTGCGTGACAACCCTCACTGAAAAAATTCTTTCTAATATCTAACTTAAATCTCCCCTAGTGCAACTTGAGGCCATATCCCCTTGTCATGTTGTTTGACCTTGACCTGGCTACAACTTCCTTTCAGGTTACTGCAAAGAGTGATAAGGTGACCCCTGACCTGGGTCTCTTTCCCAACCACTCCTCACTCCTCATGGATTGATGCTCCAGACCCCTCACCAGCTTTGCTGCCCTCCTCAGGACTTCTTCCAGGACTTTATTGTCTCTTCTATCATGAGGGGTGCAGAGCTGGAAACAGGATTTGAGCTGTGGCCTCAGCAGCTCCCAGGACAGGGGGACAATCCCTGCCCTGCTCCTGCTGCCCACACTATTGCTGATCCAGCCAGGATGCCATTGGCCTTCTTGGCCACCTGGGCACACCCTGGCTCATGTTCAGCTGCTCTCAGCAGCACCCCCAGGACCTTTCCAGCCCCAGCCTGTGGCACTGCCTGGGACTGTTGTGACTCAAGGGCAGGACCCAGCACTGGCCTTGTTGAACCTCACACCATTGGCCTCAGCCATGATCCAGCCTGTACAGATCCCTCTGCAGAGCCTTCCTGCCCTCCAGCAGATCAAGAACCCACACAGCTTGGTGCCACCTGTGAACTGACTGAGGCTGCACTCAACCCCTTGTCCAGGTCATCAATGAGGGCATTAAACAGGAATGGCACCAGTACTGAGCCCTGGGGAACAGCACTTGGCCAGCCCCCACCTGGATGTAACTCCATACACCATCACTCCGCCCCCCGCCTGGCCATCCAGCAACCCTTTTAACCATCGAAGCATACATGCATCCAAGCCACAGGCTGCCAGTTTCTCCAGGATAATGCAGTGGAAAATATTTTCGAATGCTTCACCGTGTTCAGTTAGACAACATTCACAGCCCTTCCCTCATCTATTAAGTGGGCTACCCTATCATTCTAGGAGGTTGTTTGTCAAGCAGGACTAGCCTTTCACAAACCCACACAGGCAAGGCCTAATCCGCTGGCTGTCCTGCATGTGCCACTAACAGCACACAGGATGACCTGCTTTGTATCTTTCCTCAACACTGAGGTCAAGCTGACCAGCCTGACAGTTCTCCAGATCTTCCCATGAATCCTCTCCTCTGAGCAGATGGGTGTCATATTTGCCAATCACCAATGAACTGGGATCTTCATGGTTAACCAGGACTGTTGCTAAATGATGCAAAGCAGCTCAGGCTCTGGCCTGTTCAATACTCAGGTACTTGGATGCTATGTGCCCCAGAGACATGGCGTATATAAGTGGCATAGCACACTACTTCCCCTTGGATCATGGGGGCTTCATTCTCCTCCTTCTCTCCATCTTACAGATCAGGGACTGGGTACCTTGAGAACAATTGGTTTTACAACTACCACCTTCTTTGTGTCAGAAAAGGCGCCTCAGTCTTTTCCTCATCCTTAATTCTTTATTTCTCCCCGCAGTTTTGCTGGTGCACCTTTTTACTTCTCCGACAATGAAAAGCCCTGCCATTTTGTGATCACAGTGGCCCAGAGAGCCTCCAGCCATCCTATCACATCACCCACCAGACCTTCTCTGTTCACAAATACCAGTTCCAGTAGGGTGCCCTCCCTTGTTGACATCCTGACCAGCTGTGTTAGGGCATTATCATCCACACAACCCAGGAACCTCCTGGACTGATTCCTCTCCACTGATTGTATTTTCAGCAAGCATTTGGTAATTTGAGAATGAAGACTATCGACTTTGAGACTTCTCTCACCTGCCTGTAGAATATTTCATCTGCCTCCTCCGACTAGCACAGAAAACTGCATTTACCTGAGTAAGCAAGTCTGCTTTGGCATGCACTAGGTTATTCTTACAATTTCTGCTATCACTGTCAAGCTTATTTACAGTAGAACACAGTTCTAGGATTCTCTTCATTCATTTCAAGCCTAGGCAGAAAAAGTGAAACTGAACTGAGACACAATAAATTACTGCCAAAAGTTCAAACCGCCAAGCCAACACCTCATTTTAAGTCATCTAGCTGAATTGTTCCTCTGTCCCCAGATAAACCTTGCAGTACAAGTACTGAAGGCTGTACTAAAGAAAGAGATTGGAACAAGCAGTAATTATCTTCTGATGTGGCACAGAACTAACTTCAGGGGGGCAAGCACAAGCAAAACCTCTTGGTTCTAACAACAGGGGAAAACCTTGTGCAGAGATCTCAGAAAGCACCTCCATGCTCAACAACAGTGTTATAGTGTTCTGGAGAAGAAAAGCAACCAGAGCAGCATTACACTGATACTAGGCCTACATCTTGAACTTCAATCAGAAAAAGAAGGCATGAGTAGGGTACAATGGAGACATAAGCACTATTAACATTAATATTTTTCCCGCAAGAAGTGTAAGACTCTTGCACTGTGAGACGAGAGTCTTTCCATTTTAATTATTAATTTGACTATTTAACAAAGTAATTAACTATTGAATCAACAACTGACAGATTATTTCCTATGCACTTATTCTCCAATCTTCACTGTCTATAGTGCACCATGTTAGACTGTGGAATATGTTTCTTCACACATCCCTGAAGAAATGCTAAATATGGGTGACACTCAAATTTTACTTTCACAGACGTCTAAATACAACTCATATTAGAGTTGAGAACTGATAGAACTGATGATAACCAGCATACATTAGTAAATTTATCAGAAATAAAACCATCCTCAGATCATTTTTGACAAGGGAGAGATGAGAGTTCTGGGAATGGATTCAAATGTTCCAATTCTTTGTGTTGTGATTTCAATCCCTTTATATGAAGTTTCACAGTTAATTTAAGATTCATCAGTCCAACAGAACTTTGTTGTTTTGTTTGTTTTTTTTTTAAAGGGTGTTTTATTTTAACCAAGATTAGTAAAATGATCCATTTCACTCTGTGCTCATAACATCACTAGAACTACTGGATTTTAAAAAGCAGCAGGTGATAAAGGGAGAACAGAAGAGTGGCAGTTGTTAGTTAAAACCGTATTAAATGCATTTAACAGCTTGTAGTACCACATGATTTAATTGTGCAGTTAATAGCTTTTCTAAATTGCGAAATTACTAAAGTTCAGAACCCTGGGAGAATAAAATGATTAAAAAACGGAGACCATAGTATTCCAGACTACAATTTGCAAATAGATTCTGTGCATTCCCCATCTACTATGATTTATTCACAGCAGAGAAGTGAGTATTTTAGCGTGGATGAACATGCATAATTCTTTTTTATGTTATTCCAGATAAACAATTCAGGGACATCTTCATAAAGTATTAACAGCTTAAATGAAGAAACTGCAAGATAGCAAATTCCATTAACCTGTTTTTAAAGTCACTAAGTAAATGAGCTAACATTTAACCAAGATTTTGCTAGAAGTTGCATTTAATATGGCACAAAAGCTGAGAATGTGACTTCCATTTAGGAAGAAATACATTATGTGAATACTACAATTACTTCCAAACAGAGCTTCACACATCCACATACTGAGTTAAAACAAAACTTCAACAATATCCAAAGCATGAATACACAGTATTTCCCCACTTTGCCAGCCTTAATTCCATCTTCTATTGAAAAAATTATTCAAATATTTGTATTTGTTGCTTAGGTATAAATGATTTGAAGCTTCTCTCCTCAGTTTTACATGAAAACACACTCACAGCTTTCTTTTGATACCTGTAGCAAAATTTGGGCAAACTAAATTTTCACTATCTTCCATAAACCTTTCTAATACTTCTAAGAACTGCTCTCAAATGAGTTTTGCATAAGCTAGATTTTGAAGCTACTAGTCACTTTTTGGTGAACCTGACTGCAATACTAAAACACTACTTTAGCCCATGAAGTTTCCTTGAATAGGGAAAATGGTGCATAATCTATAGAATGGTTTGCTACTTAAAAGCTTTAATGAGTTATATAAGATAGATCTGAAATTTTGATGCTGAATATGAACATGCACACTTAATCTTTCCACAAGCTTCTTAGATGAATTTCAGAGCACCAGAACAGTTGTTACTCAGCAGATTAGCTGTGAGAAGTTTCTGACAGAAGAACAGACCTCAACCAATCCCACTTGTTAACAGTCACATGCTAGTAGAAGTATTCATTTCTCCACAACAGGAAATCCTTGAATATGATTCAGGTTTGTCAATACTGGCAAAGCTTGAAAAGAAGAATTGTTAGTGCTCTTAAAAAAAGGCACAACCTCATATGACAAAAACATATGAGATAGTAAAGTAACTAATGTAATTTGCAGCCTGACTGGAGAAGGGCTTCAGAAGGTACAAGTGAAGTTAGACAAGCTTGCCTTATTAAGCCAAAACAAGTAGAAGAGATAAAGAATAAATGGACCAGATCCTCTATTCCATAAGTAATAGTTTCCTTCCAAGCACTAAACAGCCAGCAAAGACTCCTTCTAAGGTAAGCTGCAATTTATAAACAGTTGTGTGATAAAAAAATTGCGCTGCTGTGAATGGACTGATAGAACTGAATGACTCTGATGGCCCTGCAGAAGTTGGGGAGTATTTCAAGTGCCCAAGTGTAAGCCTCTAGCGCGATTTTATGCTCCCTTGAGCATGAAAAAAATCTGCATGGATCTGGCAGAATCTGAAGCTACAGAGCCTACAGCAGATCCATAAAAACTGAAGACTAGGCAGGGCACCTTATAGCATTTTGAACAGCACTGGACATCCAGATAGACCACAGAATTATCATATCCTAGTCTGGCTAAAGGTTAAAATTTTCAGCTGCTTATCCCTGGACCAAATTATCCAGTAAACAATCCAAATATTTTCCTGTTTCAAAATAGCTATTAAAACATTTTCTTGTTACATTGAAAAAAACCAATTTTCAACACCTAACAAACTCCTGATGCTCATGTATTAAGAATTACTAGAAAGGAACAGACTGAGGATTACAACACAAATGAGAAACAGGCTGGGTCACAGAACCAGGATGCACATTACAGAAATGGTTACAAACCGTAGCCATTCCTGAATGGACAGAAAGCTGGTGTCTTTGCTTTCACCAGACCAGAACAGTTTGCTCTATGTGGTCTTGGACACAATGCATTTACAGCTTTCAGCAACAAAGTTACCTAAAAGTGAATGAGAATTTTAGAAACTTAATTTATCCCTTCTACCTTACAGAACATAAAAATATTCAGATAATGAAGTATTGTTCTGGGATATGACATATCTTTCATCAAGAAAAAATTTTAAGAAGGCTTCCTAAACAAACAGGCAGTCATAAGACCTCCAGAATGCAATGATTAAGTACTGCACAATATAAATGATAATACACAGTCTATATTATTTATATAAAATATCAGTACAAAATTATCTCATTACCTAACATTGCTCCTGTCAATCCTACAAAGACTAGACCAGTTGCTCCCATGCAAGTCTAAAAGTATATACACATTTTCAGTTAACTGAACAACAATGGAATGAAGAATCAATACAGATTGCAAAATGACAGCTACATTACTCTGATTTCCTTATATATTATGATTTTGACTTCAATTATAACCATAGTCAATTCATTACCATTTGGATAAAGAGGTCAGAAAGAAAACCTAAGGGTTTAGCTGGACTTGTAGAATTATGCAGAACTGAAGCCACTGAAATAGGCTTGATCTCAAAAAGTACCCTCTTTCAAGGATCATTTTTCACATTACAACTCTATTCAAATTACTGTAATGGAAATGTAATATATTAACATAATTATATAGAAGATATAATATAATTCCAGTAAATTACAATGGAAACTGCTATTTTCATTTTGAGTTTTGGTAAGAGATTTGCACAGAATTACATATGTGGATTTTAAGAGTGTAGCTACACAAATAGATAAACATGTTTTCAGTTAATAAAAACTGAAGTATTGTTGGAAATTCTCAGGGCAACTTTGAGGTTTTTTTCAGTAAAAGGCTCGTATTTCAAGTCAGTTAACCTTGGGCTATTAACCTTTGGAGCTGAATGTTTCATACCCAGCAGAACATTTTTACACTTCCTAAGAAAAGCTAAATTTTAATGAGGCTAAGGAACACACCAAAAATTCTACTAGTTTGAGAAGATTTCATCTGCATTTCAAAAAAGCTTTCTCAATAAAAAGCTTCCAACTTCTAAAGAAAGTGAGCTTTGATAGTTAAGCTACACAAAGGAACCAAGATGCCTACTCAGACTTGAGAACCTGACTAAAACAGGTGAAATCTAACATTAAGGCATTTTCATTTACACCATTCTTAGCTTCCTCCAGCATATATAAAAGTTACATGATCAACAATACATAAATCAAGTTTTATTTGTGGTTTACTAATAACATTATCATCTATACAATACCATGTATAATCCCAGCTCAGATGAACATGTTTACCTCATTCTAAAAAAAGTCACAGAATTTTTCTGAAACTCATTTTTCACCTGAAAAACACTTCAAATCCTTTAATTCAGACTTAGAGAGGCTTTTAAAAACTCACTTAGCCAATAAAATAATTTCTAAATATGAATTTGAAAAGGTAATGAAGTAAAAGCTTAATGAAAACTGAAACAACCCCACCCCTAAATATTCTTAAGAAAACACATATTCATGGAAGTTTTATAGTATGCCTCTGAGGACCACTGAACATTAATTTTCTGCCAGTATATCACAACTACAGTACCATCTCTGCTAAGTAACTTCACAGCAAATTAATGTGAAAACTGAAAGACTGTTTATTCTCGTTTCTCTAAGAAGTGATTAGGTCTAGGACTGGTGTCTAAAAATAGGGGTTAAGACTTAAATATGCTGCAGTAATGAACATCTTTCTTCAGCAACTTCAATTGTGCAATCACTGTTGTAATAAAGTCTTGTGACACTTGCAGATAGAACTAAAACAATCCATTATGACTTTAAAATCACTTTCATTTAGTCAGAAGAATTTCATACTCCTCAAAATAGAAGTGAGACATAAAACAGCTTAACCTTATTAAGAAAAAACCCTTCCTTTCAATGGTGTGAGGAAAAGGCACAAAGACAATGCAAAGACTGAAAGACACAAAGCAAAGAACAGGAAAAACATTTTGAGTATAAGAGGAAGAAGTTAGAAGAACGAACAGGAAGGGATAAATTGCATATTGCAAAATAAAATTAAGAAGGAGCAAAGGTGAAGAGAAGAAAAAAAACATACCATTTGCTAAAAGTTCACCTCTTTAATTTTTAACCCAAAAATTAAAGTGGAATTTGTAATTTGTATTCAGATGCATGTTACAGAATGCATCTCTATGTAACATGCATGTATTCACATGCATGTTACATGTATTCAGATGTTTGGTTAAACGTTTGACCTGTTTTTCAGGGTAAAATTTAATATCAATTTAAGTATCTGAAGAGGCAGTATAAGACAGCAAGACAGCAAGCACATATTAACCAACTACCAAACAAAAATATTTTTCCACAGGGTGGCACAGTAAGTGAACCATGAAGAAAACCAGTTAATTGTTACTTAATCTGGGACTGCAACCAAGAGAAGGGTACTACATGCTCTAGAATTAGTAGTCACCACCTCTCATGACTTATAGACAGGGTATGCAGGGACAGGGATGTCTTAGATCTCCAGAACTGAACATCACTCAGCTTCTGTACAGACCTGAAATTGCTACCCATGCTCCTCCTTTTCTAGTGTTCTGAGTACACACATCAAACCAAGTATATGTCTTAAAGCAACTAAACTTCCTTCTCTACCAGAAAAAAATACATGATTTTAAAGGGTAAATTCAATGAGAACATTTCCCACATATGAAAATATACTCATATTTCTTTTCATTTTTATGTAGCTTTAAGATTGTTTACAGCTAATAAAATGTTTATCCAACATTTAAACAATATCTGGACTACAGCCACAGCTGAATATGTTAATTAGGAGACTCAAATTTTTAAAACACAAAATTATTTTAATTCATTGAAGAATGATAACCATACCTGTACTTAGGTTGACAGTCTGAAAGGTATCAGCATTTTGCTACCCTTACCAGAGAGTCTGATATATAAGTATCACTAATAGTCATTAAATCCTGCATTGCATAATTTTTTTCTCTTCCACTGTAATGCCTAAGTAGGCAAAGAAGCTGAAAGCATCTTAAAACATCTGCTGATTCACATTAGTTGTATTTTCAAACTAAAAACTGGTGGTGTATTTATTCTATTGATAAACAGGTATGTTATAATTCAAGCTTCAGTTACACCCATTCTTTTTGGTACTTGGTACTGCACTTTTCCAACCATAAACTGCAACAAGCTTGTGCATACACTATCAAAGAGATGAATGATCCAAATAATTTGAATTTTTTTACATTTACTATTCCCTATGGTCATTTAGAGAGCTGCCACCAATCCAGAAGTCTACCTGATATTACAAACAGAAGAAATGTACAGGCTCAGACTCAGGGGCCTAAAGCTTCCTCAGAGCTGAGGTCTTACCTCACATTGCAGAAAAAATTAAATAAATATTTATTTTTGCAAAGTAGCTAAACATTTCTTCTAATTATCCAGTGAAAATCCTGGTACAATAATGAGAAGGCCACAAAAGTTACTAGACTGAGAGTAATATTCTACAGACAGATGCCCAGAAAAAAGTTCATGAGTACTCTGACATCCAGGAAGGCTTCAAAGTAATCTAACAGAGCATTAATTTCATATAGTTTAAATAATTTTCTATGACCAAATAGCATTCAAATGGCCAAAATTAAAGCTAGAAACTTTAGTGGTTCGTGAGGATCTGGGGATCTGCCACATGTAATATTTACATTAAAAATAATTAGCAGTTATACAGTTGATACTTAGATTTCTATAAAAATCTTGTTTCCTTTCAATTACTTCTTATCTAAGTCAGAGAAAATTACCTAGACAGAGATAAAAACAATTTTAACAACTTATTTGCAACAGGTGGCTAGAATGCCTCTCATCCAATATATAGATAACAAAAAGAAACTTTGCTCAAGTAAAGAAGATGAGACTACAGTACTGCACAGAAACATGTAAACTTTGCTGGTCAAAATTGTAGGAAAAGAAAGGGTTCCTTTCTTAATTTGAGCTGATACACATGCCCTAGAGAATAGAGACATTCTGCTCACTGCTGCTGTTCCACTGCATTCTGTCATGGGAGCTAACAAAAATGACAGCAACACATTCTGCTGCATAGACAAATGGCATTTTTATCTGCAGCCTGTACTTCTGGTATACCAACAGTAAGAGCTGAGCAGCCACAAAGCAAAACCAATCAGGAAATTAATGTACCAAAAATTTTATCCTCTTCTCAATTTTTCTTCTGTTGTATTAATTTTTTTATGCAAACTTTCCACAGTTTGAGATAGTTCTTTTGTTATAAATGTATGCACTAAGTTTTTCTCATCTTACTAAGCAGTACACACAAATGGAAAAAATAAAACTAATGTGACAGTAAAATTGCTAGCCAGTCCATTTTATGACCCAAACATCTCACTAAATATCTTCAAATAAGTGAATCTAATATTAAACATTAACCCCATCTCATGCATATCTAAAAGAAACTGGCCAGAGAGTACTGCACTCTGATAGAAAGGGACACAGTAACTGAATCCAGACTGCCTCAATTCACACTGAAGATTCTGATGGATATGATGGATATACTAAAAAAAGGAAGAAATAAGCAGCAAAAGACATCTTCATTGTTGTTGCAAACTAGTTTTCTTAATTAAATTTTTTGCTCTTAGCAGCCAATTCAGGGCCAAGAGAATTCTCTAGTCTCACAGTCTTTTAGGGCAAGGAAAAAAAATTAAAAATCAGCAAGAATATCACCTGTGTATCTACAAAGAAATCTCACTGAGATGATACATTAGATAAGTAGTACATACCATATTATGGTTAATTTTGTCCTTAAAGATTGAATACTATTCTAAATATTTCTTAAATATGTCCTTATGATTCCTTACTGCAGAAGAGCATAATAAAACTTGTAGATCCTCAACTGAGTTGGAAAGCAAAAGAAGGGAAAGGTGTATTCATGCTAATTATTATTAAATTATGATATACATACAAAATACTTTTAAAGTACTTTAATGTGTTTCATTTTTATTGCTTAATATAAGTAACTTAGTTAACTGGAGGCTATTACCCTGAATACACCCTTCCCTTCTCTTTCCAGGTTCTAAGCAGAGGATTTAGAAGTTTCATTAAGCTCTGTAGTAAACCAGCAGAACTGACTCTGGATGCTCACTACTGTTAACAAATTCTACAAAAGTAAAGAATACACACTCTATTTTCTGTGTTCTGTGCTTGAAGATTTATTATTCACAATTACAGTTCCCTCAATGCACACCCCAACACAGATAACAACAACAAAAAAAAGTATCTAAAACTGTGTTAGATACTGCTGAGCTGTTTTAAGCAGACATTAGATAATGAATTCCATCACACATAACCATGACCTTTATGACATACACTAAGAACTCATGACTAAAAGACACCGAGAAAGTACTGCAAGAGCAGGAAACATAAAGCATTTAACAGAGACAAAGAGATCACAGAACAGCTGAGGTCAGAAGAGACCTCAATATTTTGTCAGAACAATCAAGCAAAATAAATATTTTAAATCTGTTTCTTCCTGTAATTAGTGAGAGCTGGGCTACTTTCTATTATTCAAGCTTACTATTCAAGATACATAGACATTCAAATACTTCATGTTTTTCTCATAAAATTCTTTCAGATTGTTTTCTTCATGCTTAATTTCCCCTTCCATTCCTCCCAGTCCAACAATTATGCCAAATTCTGAGCACTTTAAACTGAGTAATATTTCAATAATTTATACCAAAATGCAAGCCTGAGACATACTTCTCATAAATACTTATCAGGAGGCTTTGTAATGACTGAAGCCTACAATCAATCTGAATTCACCATTCTTTTCCAATCCTTACTGAACACCAAGGGTTTCTGTGATTTTCCACTGTCTGAAATGAAGCTGAATGGCCCTGAGAGTTCCTGTTTTTCTGCAAGACTACAGCTGCTATCTTCATCTTGCTCTGTACAAAGACTGCTGAAATTTCTGATCAAGTTACCTGTTTTCAGAAGATGCCCTCCCAAATGTCACACAGGTTTGGTGGTAAATCTGTGTACCAGCACAGCTCAAGCAGTTCCTATCTCCTGTGGTTCTGATCTCCTTGCATAAAGAGGGATAGCTGAACTTGGAAATTAGCTTCTTAACTGCTAGACTGCAGCTAAGTGTATTCATGAAAACCACCAACAACTTTATTTTACCCATCTTTATGTATTAGGCTGTAAGCTGTTATGGTTCAGGAGGTATTTACAAACAGCTTGGCATTCCCAACAATTTCTATAACAAGGGCAGGACAAACATTTAAACTGAAATGCATCACAGTTTTCTCTGCTATCAAGTATTTTACTTCCCAGAAAACCTGGAACTGTTCTTGGTTGGTTTTAGCCCCAAGCAGGTATTTTTATTCTAGAATATGAGTGTCTTGTCTCATTTCAGCTAACATATGTTGAAGTTGAATTTGTACAGTTCATATAGAAAAAGGGTTATTCTAAAACTGCTATTTACATACTACTCAAAAAGCTACACCAAGCACCTCCAAGTATTTTAAGACAAATAGAATAAACCAGGGACATTCTTCCTTACTTCATTCACAACTAGAATTAAAAATTATACTCTTCAAAGAAGCTAGAAATAGGAATAAAAAACTAAGTGCTCTTGATTAATGGACAATTTGAACAATTTTAAGCATATTGCTTAAAAAAAGCAATAACTAGTAAGTATTCCAATTTTTTTTTAGATTTCTAAATGCTCAAGAAATCCAAACATTAAGCCATTACTTGCTGGAAATTAGCTCAACTGAAACAAAAGCAACATATGCTCCTCAAAAAGTAAGGAAAAATTTTACTGAATAAAAATGCAAATATGCATTTTAGCTGCCTTGAATTTATTAATCTGATAGGTTTAATTTCCATTTTCCTGCATCAGCTTTATTTATAAAGTGTCGTGCCCTATAAATATGCTGTTATTTTCTATAGTCAAGCACCCTCTTAACAAATCTTCTCATTAATATGTAAATTTAAAGTCAATCGGTCTTCTCCCTGACAGCGCCATGAATTCCTAGTGCACTGTATAATCGGCTTTGACTTGGCATCCACTATTTATCATCAAAGATGTCAGTTAGAAAAATTATGGAAAATGCACTGCAATTGATATGACTGCAATCTACTTTGTCAACACTTAATTGTTCTTCAAATCATACATTTACATATAAACAGCCTAAATACTGATCCATAATGATGCAAATAAACTAAATTAAAAATCTCTTCTACTGCACAAGATGGTCTGTTGTATGATGAGTTCATTTAAGAATGTATTGACAAAGGCAGGCAAATCAACTAGCACCACAAGAAAAAATCTGCTAATTAAATTGCTGAGTAGGAAGACAAACTAAATTTTACACTGAAGATCTTGAAAGTGAAAACAAAGTGTTATTAATACTATACTACTGATGACTAATTTTAGGTTGACACAGGCGGTATTGTCACACAAATCTTTTACACTCCTAGAGCAGAAACCACAGTATCAACTGTCATCCATTCAGTTTCAATGAAAAAATAATTAGAGTCTTAAAGAAACCAAATCCCATCAAGACCTCTGACCTCTCAGTCCCAGACAGGAGGTCATCCTCTACAACTTTCCTTTTGTCCAATTACAGACTAAAATTGGCTGAAACATATTGTGGGACTGTAGCTTTAGGTAAAACAGATTATCAATTTTGATTCTGTCTAAACGTTGGAAAGAAGAATGTAAGTTGCCTTCTTCCAATAATCAACATGTAATAAAAACTGCCTTAAGGACATTAGGAAAACATATAACTTTAATGTCTCATTATCTAAAAATACTTTCCTTATTTTAAGCAATTTTCTGGGAAGATGTGTTCTTACAAACAATTTAGTTTTCATTTAAAAATGAAAAAGGGTGTTTCAGACTCTTAACTGGTAGCACAGAACTATTATTCTACTTCAGATATTTTTGCTATATTAATTTTAATCCCTGTTTTTTTAAGAAGAAGTGAATATAATCGTAAAGGAAATCAGACTGAACTGTTTTTCCAAATATATCTCCTTATAATTATTTTCACACAATAAATTACACATATATTAATACAGAATGGCATTACATATCCATCTTTTTTCCCAGGCAAAGAATATTAAAATACACTTAAAAAGAACTCAGTGATAGAGTGATAGTAGGTGTCATTACCTTTCCAATGCTGAAAAAAGAAATCTTAAAAACAGTGTTAATGTACTACTTATAAATTACAATAATCTGCACTAAAATGACATTTTAAAACATGAATAGGCTTCAAATTAAAAGGTAAAACATAACCATAGTAACATCTCCAGGCCTTTAATAAACACAACCAACCACAGCAGTGGAGCAATTTTAAAAAGTTCTGTTCAGAAGTATTCTTTTAATTTAAATTGTTATTCAGCTTTAGAGCTCTAATAAAACAATGTTAACAGCATAAATTTCTTTCTTACTATAAGAAGTGACAGAACTTGTGTCTTGAACACTTATTTTTAAAATTTTTTACAAGTATACTCATATTCACAAAATATAAATGAAAATAACCATTTTTTATATTTCACATTTCAAATATGGATGCTCAAGTCTTCACACAGTGCCTCAGCACATTAACAAAGCCTAAACAAGCAGTGCAGTATTTGTCATGCACTGATACTGGGTATCTGCTATATAAGTAGAGTCTACCCAGTTTCAGGACAGAATGGCAAACATTTCTAGTTTCGACTTATGTAAAATTGTCTACAGCAAGAAACAGCATGGCTCAAAGAACTACAGAAAAAGGAATCCCTCTGCTGCCCATGTGATGTGCCATAAGTAAGAAAAGGTTATATATACCCTGGAAGGAGAATTCTCAGACTTTGAAAAAGGGAGCTGCTTTTTGTTAGTGAAATCTTAGAGAGCTAAGACTTATGTATCTGATCTCTATTTTTACTACAGTCTCCAAAGAAATGTATCTTAAAAGACTAAGTAAATCCAGCAATGGAAATAGTTCAGAATGCAGGCTCAGAACAGTAATTTAAGAAGTTGCAAACTTACCTTCCACGGACTTACAAACTGCGTACGTGCATACCGAGTTAACATGTGGATTATAACAACTTGACCCCACTCTTCCACATCAACCAGCAAGTTACAGAGCTTTCGGTAGTTCTTGTGAATCAGATCTATTCTATCTGGACACACTTCCTCAAATGCCATTACCACACTCCCAGCTACCAGCTAGAAAACAAAATATAAACCAGAAGGTCAGTATTAGATCTACAGTTAGACCACAAGTGAGAATCAGAATTAATACTAGCAATTCTCAGCAATTTAAAATTATTTCTATTCAGCAAAACAAACAAAACAACAACAACAACAAAAAATAAACTCACAGAAATGGTATCTTATTTAAAATAAAATTGGGGTAAGGTTATTAGAACAGAGAAAACATTTACTGTTTCTATCGCACACATAAATCTTAGCTCCCAGCCCTGAAGACACAGTGCAATGTAAGCATATTTTTTTTCTTACAGATTTAGCTTCCATTCTAAATAAATTAACAGAGAACTTGCAATTAACTCAGAAGTAACGGAAAACAACAGAAGTAAAACATACGCCCAGCAAGATCTTCTGGGATTCTATCAACACTGGCCTGATCAAAGTAAAGAAGAGCTGGGCCAAGTTCCCTGGGCATTACTGGAATTCAAACTTCTCCCTCATATGGCAAAATTAACTGTCACAGAAAATTTTCTATTTTGTTTCATGAACATACTCCTCCCCCCCACCCAAAAAAATGGCATAAAAGTCAGCAATAGAACTTTTCTCCAAAGAATGCAAAAATAATTTCTGCATGCTGTTTAGCACTTCATTAACAGTTATACAATTGCAGGAATGCATCATTTATATCCTGCCATGCTCTCACACAATTTTTTGCCTTCATAAAAAAGATCTCCTTATTCATGCACAAAGATTGCCATGCTATGACTGCAAAATAGCTTTGTTTCTGTGAGAAAATTATATAGATTATCAACGTTCTAACACCTCAAGGATTACTGAAACCTTCTGCACGGGTATTTCTTTTAAAATAATGGGAGGAAATACATATTGGAGTTCTAGTAAAAAATTCTGTTCAGCAGGTTAGTTTAACTGTGAGAAAAGATCAAAAGCTGACCATGCCTCATAAAGACATATAATTGTGTGCATGGGATTAGTGTTCTTTCTCTCATAATTGCTTTAATTAAGATTTGTTTTGTGTCAGAGTACATGTTAAGTCAAATAACTAAAATGATGATACTTTATATGAAGCAGCTGATATGTATGCAGTTAGCATGCATGCAGTATAGCCTTCTGGCAGCAAATTAATGTCATATTCTATCCGAGCACTAGGGATCTGCATTTCAACCTCTATAATTTCCCCAATGACTTAAAGTAAGCAATTAAATAGAAGTGCAGTTTATTGAAACGATACTTTTTGAGAAATATTAAATACAATGATATTCATATGTTACATTTTTCTCCCTGTATTTGGCTGACATGTGGTTTATTAGTATGCGCTCAACATTACAATTGAAAGAAAACAGCTCAGAAGACAGCCTTGCTATTATGCTAAACAACCCTCAGGCTCTGTGGGGATTTTATGAATTACCAATAAGAATAAACGTGAAGTTGCATTTATTGTCTCCAGCCTTATCCACACACTGGTACCTGCTGGTCCCAACAAGAATGCAACTCATTCCAGGGAGCAAAATTTGATTATTTGATAGAGCTAAATACACTTTACATCTAAAATAGTTTGCTGTATCATAAAAACTAAAGCTCTTTTTTATCTGGTGTTACACTAAACTTTCTTCTTAATAAAGTGCTGCAGCAGTAACCTATGTGTAATTAAAAACTGTGACAAGTTGATGCTAAGGTGGTGTTCAAAGCTCAGCAGAAGGCAGACAAATCATTATCTGTCCTGAGCAGGTATTCATTTAGGCCACAGAAGCTGAGGAGCTTTCCCACTGGAAAAGTGTGAAGTCCTTTTACCAGGATACAGAACTCTGAAGTACAGTTAAGGCCAGCTTGCACAGGACAATATATATGATAGACTTGAAGATTTAAAAGGAAGAAATTATACTTTAAAACCACATAGAGAGACTTCTCGTGGTTATTGTTTTGTATCAGAGAAAAGAGAGATTGACACACATCAGTTTATGACTATCAGAATAGCCACAGTCTAATGGTTAAAAATACCCTTTTAGGTTCATAGGTGAAGGCTGACACAGATTTCCAACAGTAATCCTAGAAAGAGTACCCTGAGTGTCTGTTACTACTAGTAGTTCAGTACACACATTTTGCTGTATTTCTCTTTCATTTGGATATGATTTAGTTTGAAAGCTGACACAAATTACATACAACACTGACTCAGATCATTTAAAACTGAGAATATATCCTATAAACACTGCTGGCTTTTTAAAAGCTCAGTTACTATGAACAAAACACAACAACTTAATAGAAAGAAAGAGCAAAGTGGAATACAGGAATTCTAAATAATTACTTATTTCAAATTACATCCATCTCCTACTCAAGTTTACAATGACCATGCTGATGCCTCTCTCCCCATTATTGTATTTTATAAAGTTAGGCTTTTCATTCGAAAGTGGAAGAAAAATAAGAATGTGACAGACTGAAAATGCACTGGTAACAAGCAGATTTCTCTGAGAAAATTTCGTAATGCTTTCTTAGTAAGTGATTATTATCTAGTCTACACTGTTTCCCCTATAGTATGATCCTACTATATACATCTAAGCATCAGTGGAACAGCTAATAATCTTTGTTTATTAAATGCTCAACATTCCATAGAAGTATTTAAAATTAAAACAAAATGATTCAATCAGAATATAAAACAAAAAAATATAGGTTTTTAAAAACCAGTCAGTTAATTTCCATCTCACTGTGTCAATAGTGGCTTTTTGTATAAGGAGAAAATATAAATCACTCCAACAAAACTAGCAATGAGCTCATCAAATTCAAATGCTGCTTTCCATTTATGTATTTTTTATATTAAAGCAATAAACATGGTTCATTTGTCTTCCACTAGGTGCCACATTTTTCTGTGCTGTTGCTATGAACTTCAGCCATTAGCTGTGCTCCAAGGTAAACTATATGAACCATCAACAAAAGTGACACCCAATCTATGGAGTTCATATTTTCTCCAGATTATCTATGCTAGTTGACAAGCTGGTAATGAAAAAAATCACGCTAAGCAAATGGTTCCTCTAATAACAATAAATTTTCTATAAAATTATGAAGGGTACAAAACGTTTCCTTGCATCTATTTTGTCATGAATTCTAATTAACGCTGCAAAAACCTGAGAGTGCTGGGTCATCACAAGAAGTGCATCGAGGTTTGATTGATAATAACAGTGCAAGTTGGTCCATGCTGCCAAGATTCTCCTCTCTTAAATTAATGGCCACCTCACCTGCCCTAATCATACAGCCCAAATGATATTCCCCTTCTTATTTCAATTTTCTGGAGGCAAGGAAAGTGGAAAAGATCAGTCATTTATCTTCTAATAGCTAGATAATAGATCTATCACAACAAAACATCTGCACAAACTTAGTAATTTTTTTCCACAAAATTGAAGCATTTACCATCATGAAATCAGTAAGTTATGAAAACATTTACCCACACATACTAAAATATTACATTATTAACTGAAGACTCCTATTGAGAAGAAGAGTGCCCAGTTTTCTTCCCCCACTATGCCCAAAACCACTGCTTTAGTGTAAGAGTAAGATCTTCATCACAAAGCCACCATCAGTTCCTAGGATGTTTTTTTAATCAAAGGAAATGTCACTGAGAAAGAATCAGCACTTCATCTAGTAGCCACGCACTCTGCGAAAGAAATCTCTATACTCACATATTTGCATCTATACTCACATATCTGCACAAGGTCTTTTCACCCCCAAACTCTTGGAGTTAATACAAAGTTACATGTTATTGTTAATTGTAAATTATCACACCAGAACAGAATAATAAATTAATTTAAACAGAGGTATGTACCCAAACAAAATCTGACCAAAGCTGCAGATGTAAATCAGCAACAATCTGGGCATTTTTAATACACCCATCAACCATACAACTATATCCTGCCTTTCCTTCATTGATGAAGTTTTCAATATATTTGGGATACTTTTATTTAGACTGTGGAATACAAGTCACAAATTCTTTTTGCATTATAAGTTTGGATAACAGGCATGATTACTTTTCAATGCCAACATGGATTTTATTTTTCGTTTACCTGCTGTAACTCAGATATCATTAATGAACTTGATTTTCACTGTTGTTTACACAGTATTGTAAAATACACAGGCTGCTAACTACAGTCCAACACAGTATCTTTTTCTTCCAATGCAACAAATCTTGCCTTAAACCCTATATGTGAAAGCTAGGCTACCACTGAATAGAAAAAAGAGAATTAGAGTGAAGCAACACAGAATCAACTAAAAAGAGAAAGGAACTAGTTTGCTCTAAAACACCCAATTATACTTTCATACATGACTAGTCATATTACTTTCAGGGAAAATAATTTTATCACAGAATACAAGCATACTCTTACTTTCCCTCCTACATAAAATTGCATCAGCAGGTATTCCTGCTTTTGTACCTGCATATCAAAATGTGGGGTACTTGTAAAGGAGAGATAAAAACATAACTAGGAGTTTATAAGTCTCATTAATAAAAATAATTGTAAACATATTATCTATTAAAAATATAAATACACTTGCACAAAATTACAGATTTGTTGATAGACTCTAATTCCTAGTCAGGTACCCTTGAGGGTATGTTAACAATGGCTTACACTTGATAATTCTGCATTTTAGATTAATAGAGAGCCTGTGTTTTAATTGAATCTTTGTGTTAAGACACTCAAGGAGTAGAGTGATTTTTCATTTATTTCACCAGAAATTTTAATGAAGTGCTGGGTTAAGGTTAGATCTCATCTCATTTTAAGTTTTGCTTACCTCAGCTTATATGAAAATTTACTACTGATTGAGACAAAAAAATAAACATATCCTATACTGTCTAAAAAACGGCTTAATTTTACTATAGTAAAATTCCCCTCTAGATAATTTCTTGCTATTTCAAATGTAAAATTACGCTGGCTAATTGAAATACATTGTGTTTTTTCTGTGCAACCAAAACTCCATTAATAACACACAACAACATGCTCTCCCTGAAAAAACTTCCTGGTTTACAGAAATTTAGAGGCATCTATGCTTATTAGCTATTTTACATCTAACAGAGATTACACCAGTAATTTTCAAAAATCTTGCTTGAGGTCAAATAGCTACAGAAAATAAAGATTTTGAGCAAAAGTTTATTGCTCATTAAAGTGCAGTCTCAAATATCACCTGAATAATACTAGACTATTATATACATGGCTAATGTTACTAATCACATTCTCCCTCCAAACATGTCCAAACCAAATGAATTTTTAAAAAATCAAATATATTAAAAAGAAAAAATATTAAAAAAAAAGAAGTTATAATCAAAATAATCAATCAACACTGGATTATCTCAGATACAGAGGTTAACATACAACATATTATAGCTTGTCTGAGAATTATCAGTCCTTAAGTACATAGAAGTGCCAAAAGTAACTTGACACTTTTAACAAGTGAAAAAGATGGAAAACCACTGATAATCAACTAAGTCACTAGGATTCTCCCACTCTAGTAAAAAAAACTATTTCATTAACAAACTTATTTGCTGACACTAGGTGAGAGCTAGCTAGAGACGACACCTAATTTAATGTATTTAAGTGGAAGGAATCCAAACATATGTGTCAAGTAAACATTTGTGGCTCTACTCCCACATTATCACCCTACAAATTTCAGGCACCTTGACTGTCTAGCAAGCAACAGGAGCTGCAAAAAGCTAAGACATACCACTAACCAAATACTTAAGTCTTCATAAATCTATAACCAAAAGCTGTTGTTTTACAGTTCAGTCCCTTTTAAAGAATTCCTATGGCAGCAAATGGAACTAATTTTCTTCAGCAAGACTGCAAAATATTTTGTAAAAGTGTTTGTCTTTTTTGTGTAGGTTGAAGGAGCTTTCTCTTTTAAGCGTATGAAGTGCAGCTTCTCTTAAAGAATTCAAAAAGATCAATCAAATTAACACAGATTTCTCCAGCCTTATTAAACCTATAAAGCTGCCAGCCTAATGCCACATATGTACACACCTGTGCTTATGGACCACCATCTATAAGCAGCTGCATCTCCTCCAATTTTAAAGGCTGAAACCAGCTACAATTAGCACTCTTGATTTCCCCACTGTGAGCAAATTGCTGTTTTCCAATTAGGGGCGAAGAATAAGCTTATTCAGATTGGAGTTACCTGCTAACGAAACTCTTGTGCATTATGCACATTCTGTTAGTAAATGTGGAGGCTTTCTGGGAACACTCAGTGGTACGTGACAAAAGATAACTACTTAAGATAAAGCTTTACCATGCTAGACTAGTACTTCCAAAGCTATGAAAGATTAAAGAGAGACTGATTCATTTTAGACCACTAGAAGCTGTGGAGTCTGGGGTGAAAGAGAGATCTGTATGCTTTCTTTCTGAAATAATGATTCTTCATATTAGCTTCCAAAATAGTAAGACTTCTGAAGCTGAGATGTCAGCCCAGACTGGAATCAAGTCTTGCCAGGAAATAAACATAGACGGATCAGAAGGGGCAAAACATTGTAGCAATTAACCATGTATGTCCCCAAACAAATCCAGAAGACCTAAATCTAATCTATCATTTCTAGCTGTTGCTTTAGCTGGTATCTTTATAAATATGGTGTCCAATACTCACTGTACGAGCCCATTAGGCAGTGAGCCCATTATCTCCTTATAAGTAATTCCAAATTCAAAGGAGATAAAAGATCCAAACCTACTCTATACTTTTTTGCTGAAGTAAATCTAACAAAATTTACTTCTGTTAAAGTAAATTACTAGCATGGGATAGCCATTTACCACATGATATAAGGCCTAGGAAACAGAGTACAAACTCAGAGGCTTTTTTTGGTAGTTTTTAGCTCTTTATTCCTCCACTGGTACTAACAACCTAATCCCACATTCACATATTGCATATACAGCATGAGCATTAACCATGAAATAAAATACATGAAGGACCACTGCAGGTGCAACTTCACACGAGCTCAAATCAAGCCTCTGTCAAGTCAAGCACCGATGCAGTCAGAAGATTTATTGTCTGCTAAGCCACTGAGCTCTGACACACCCCTTTCAGGAACCCTTCAGTGGAAGTTGCAGGATGTCTTTTAGCAAACAGCACCTCTTATGCTCTGAACACCTTGACTGCACTGGAACAATGGAGGATACAGTCGTAAGTGTTACAAAAACACTATCTGGTACCTACTAATACTTTCACTTAGTCAAAAAGGTTATAATCATTAAATTAGTGACCAGAAAAAGAAAAACATGAGAATGTTTTAATTTACAAATCTGGTTTCTCTTTGAAATATAACTTTGGTTCTTTAGTCAATTACCTTTCTAGTTTGTAAGTGGGAAACTTATTTGCAAAATAAAACAAAATAAAATGTGTGACCATTGTGAGACATCCAGGAGTTCATATGGAAAACCTGTAGCTATATAGGGCAGGTAAAATATAACAGGAGTGTTAAATTTACAGAAATTATTACCAGACTGGAAGCGGAGATACTGGCAAGAACAAACAACTGCACAGAAAACACTCAATTATCTAACAACTATACACACTGCAAGATAGATGGATGTCAACAGGCACATTGTGCATCATATACAAGTAATTTATTCTTACAGTACTGCAAACTAATTGAAATTATCAAATTAATTTCCCAAGGAAAAAGTGTATACGAAAATTTATAGATAAACACTTGCACACTGATTCATGTTATTATATAACTTTAGTTTTGAAAATAATGTTTAAATAAACTTTAATAAACTTCAATAAAACTTATGCTAACAAGAATATTTACAGACTCATGACACAAGTAAAATTACATCTTATTAAAGCATAGTCAATATTACAGGCAAACTAAAAATGCATAAATACACAATGATACTTTTATCTAAAAACATACAAAATCACATTGGCAAGGGTTAGGAAAGTGTATTACTTACTCCTGAATGACAGACTTAGGAGCAAACTCTTTAAAAATATATGCATGTGTCACAAAAACTGTTTCTTACCGTACTTCTATCCTTCAAAAGCTTTTCTATCACTTCAATCAACATTTCCTTTTGCTCTGGATCAAGACTACAAGGGAAAATAAAATTATTTTAACAAATTTGGTCAGATGTATCCAAAATCAAAACAGGCTTATTTTTTTGACCTTTAGACACAAACTGGGAACAAAGAACTTTGAAGAAATCACTTCCAGAAAAATCAAGTATTTCAAAGAACTCGTTGCAAAAGAATTTGACTGAAAACAAGTTAGGAGTATAAAATTAAATTATAAATATTATTTTATCTTATATCCTTTATGTGTGCTCTACAGAAAACTTAAATTCATAAAGAAAATAGGATCTAAGAAACATTAAGACAGGCCAACCAACATCACAAAGAAATTGACTGAACTTCAGATGTTAAGTGACAAGGGTCTCATTGCTTTTGCAGAAATTAATTTCAGTGTGAGCATAATT
The DNA here is from genome assembly GCF_903797595.1 of Erithacus rubecula. Taxonomy (NCBI): domain Eukaryota; kingdom Metazoa; phylum Chordata; class Aves; order Passeriformes; family Muscicapidae; genus Erithacus; species Erithacus rubecula. Next base: position 10,579,862 of record NC_136661.1, read on the forward strand.
CAGAAGTGAATGAACATCAAGACAAAGAAGATTCATACTTTTATTATGTAATTATCAACATAAAGCTTTAAGTAAGACACGTCAACTACTTTTAAGTAAACCACTAATTTTAGTCAGAAGTATTGGAACTCAAATTGTGGATCATTGTATTCAAGTGCACAAGCTAATGAAAAATAGACTGCTTGGAGTCCTACACAGATAGCAAAAGCAGAGGAAAAACAAAAGTTGCAAGCAACAACCTTTGTAGCACCTTTTCACATTACAAGGGCAGAGAAGAATTTGCCAGAGATATCCACTACTGTCAAACTTGCTTGTTAGACAAGGAAAAACAAACTTTTCCCTCCAGCTGCTTCCTCTTCATGGATCAATACAGCACAGAAGAATTTATAGCCAAGTCAAAAGAAAATAGACAAAGCGAGTATAAAGACCCATAGAAATGTGTAGTTCTATGCCTCTGAAAACTCATTTCAACATGGATACAACCACAGGTAAGTAAGAGAATTTTTGGTCATACTTCATTTTTAATGATGGACTCCCTAACACACAGTATATCCTTCTGGTGTGGGTTGCAATACAGGATGTGGCCAGAAATGTGTATTCTATCACCATCTGTTGAAGCCCGGTGGGGCAGTGATTCTTATCTCCATGGCACATATTATTTGTTAATGGGCCATCTTTAAGAGTAGGTGGGGAAATCATCTTTATCTTTTCCATAACCCATCCTCCCTCCAAGAAGATATCATCAGCTGGTGGGCCATTAAGTCCCACTGTTTGACTGATAAAATGACATCATCCCATTGGGAGATGCTCCAGCCAGAGGGAGGAGCTAAGCCTTTCCTACCTTGATAAAAACTGAGATTTTGGACACCAAGATACCTTCTTTAAACTGGATTCCAGAGGAAAGCTGAACCTTTCCACATCATCCCTAGACCTTCAGAGGAAAACTGCACCTTCTACAGGAGCACTGCTTCAACTGAACCACATCTGCCACTCCAGAGGGACTGCAGCCACCATTTAAAGGGATTGCTGCCTGACTGACAGGGTGTCAGGTTGTATTATGACTCTGTCAGTGTTTTAGAATTGTTCTTTGTAACATTCTATTTCTATTTTCTTAGTAAAGAACTGTTATTCCTAATTACCATATCTTTGCCTGAGAGCCCCTTAATTTCAAAATTATAAGAATTTGGAGGGAGGGGGTTTACATTCTTCATTTCAAAGAGAAGATTCTGCCTTTATTGGCAGATACCTGTCCTTCAAACCAGTACACCTTCCAGGTACAGATTCATAAAGTTATTATCTGGCTGAGTACTACTTCACTAAGGCTCTAAGACCTAGCAATATGAGAACATGCATAGCAAAACTTTATTAGAAGCCACCATCATCATAAGCAACACAACAGTACATTGTTCCATAAGTACTTTTATGATCACCTTCCGTTCCAAGTTACATTTTTGTAAAATGACTTTTTGTAAAAGAAGTTTACTGGATCTTCTGCCAAAAACCTTCAGAGGAAAAACCAAAAGTCTTTCAAAAAGGTCTTATTTCACATGTTAAAAATTGGCAGAAAATTTAGAGAGAAAGGAATATTTAAGCTAAAAAACTTGAGCAAAACCTTTTTTCATGTAATCAAGGAAGTCTTCAGAAAGGGGTCAAATAACTGAATTTACATTTCTCCTCCTGCACTGCTCTGATATTTAAGACAGGATGCGGCCATTTTCAAAGTGAAAATAAAAGAAGAGGCTAAAGAGGTCTGTGATTTGCTCCCATTATGGTACTTAGTACTAGTATGGAACCTACTACTACTAGTGATGGGAAGCAGTCCTTCTTCAAACCTCACTGTAAACACAGTACAGTTTTCAACTGATAGACCAAAGCTACTAATATCTTTAAAACAGACTCTGAAGTGAAATAAGCAAAAGGTCTGACATCCTCAGAGATGAAATTCAACACACCTGGCAATGCTGATTGCATTGGACACAAATGTTGCTCTTCAGACTATGTCTGAAATCTTTTCTGTTTGATATGTAGGATTCCTGCTGTTATGATTAATGGAACTGCTAATAAAAAGGTTCTTCTATGGCAGACATTCACCCCAACACCATGACACTAAATACAGCAAAGATTGAAGTACTGAACTTGCATCCAGAACCCTGACTAGAGCACTAACTGAAACACTGAACTATCAAACAGGCAGAGAAGCTGGGAAAACCAAAAAGCAAATGGAGCTTACAGACATTAGAATAAACTGTTACTACTTCTTTAAAAAGGCTTTTTACTCAAATGGTTCCAGGAGATGGTGTAGCTAGATGTAGGACAGTGTACTAACTGTTGAGTGGTTTTTACTTCAAAAATCCACCCCCTTCAGGTTTCTGATTCTGACCAGCTTAAAAATAAGTATTCTGAAATTACTTACTTGTTGCTGTAGGCCAATAGTCAGCCTTGCCACCAATGTATGATCAGCATTGCTGAATTGTCTAGCTACCAGTCACAAACTTTCCTAAACATGTACAAAGACGGCCTGTTAACTACTATCTACTCAAACTTGCTGGCAATCCAACTGGGTCTGCCTGTGGACAGGTTAATTTGATAGCCTCTTCACCAGTTTCCAATACTGCTGCTTCTTCCAGTGACCAAGAAAATTAGAACTCTCTCCCTTGGTTCCATGGTTAACTAGCACTATGAGATACAGCATTTGTACAAGTAAGTTTTGAAAATGTGAAAATAGAAGTTCACATGCTTTTTATAAACAGTTCCCAAATCCTACTACTAAAGACACAATTTTTAGCTCCAGCTCCACTCAGAAGTGGAAGCTTACTCTAGACCAGGTAAGGAGGAATTTCCAGCAACAGTGGTTTGAAATCTTGTATTATGATACCTAGGATGCTTACATAAAGTGAGCTTTTGAAGGATGTACTCTCTGAAGCCCTCTGAACCATTAAGGAAACCTTTACAGAACATCAGTTTCACTAGTTTTCCTTTGTTACATAAGTTCCATGTCTATTTTACTACCACTAGGAACTCATGGAAAGTAGGAGGAAGTAAGGCCAGCTTCTACAGACTCTGTTACTGTGTTTTTTACCATGTGTCATACCTTCTAAAATAAAATGTGGTTTTTTATTGTATTTGCAGTGATGACTTTCATATGTTGCCACTGACATCATATAAGCACAGAATAACGTATGAGCCAGAGATAAGAAAACATGCATGTTATATTTGGAGATGCAATCATATCTGACAGATGCACGGTCATTTTTAATCATTAGATTTCAGCATTTTCCAGTTTTGCACCAATTACCAATAAATTCTTTAATCTACTAGTAAAAAAAACTCTGCTGTCATGAAGATAAGAAATGGAGGCATCAATTTCAGTTAGAATTCCACAAAATAGCCCACTGTCCAGATACTACTGCACTTTGCTGCCACTAAGACCACCCTGCTGAACTCCTCCAAAGAGTTTTAACCCTATCAGGAAAAAAAAACCCAGCAAAAAATTACATTCTATATATGGAGAATAATTCAGGCTAAAAGGTTCTGTGTACTGGAACCAGTTGCTAAGAAAAAATAAACTACTCAAACAGCAGGAAGAGACTTCAAATCCATTCTCTTTCATTAGGCTACATGATTAAAGGCCATCATATGACAGCACTTAGGTCACTATAAAAAAACCCCTAAAAATCAGGTTTGTCAGAGGTGATATGGAAAAGCCAACAGCGCCATGGTCTTGAAACAAACATGCCATAAGGCAGGATCTCCAGAATACCTTTAAGACTTAGGGATATTACTAGTTGCAAGGCTAAGACTTACTTTGAATGCCAGTAAGACAAGACTTATTATGGAATGCTTATGGGAGAAATGTAAATGATATTGGGAAGAACAAGAACAGGAAAAGAGAGTGAGAGGTGCATAAACGGAGCTATGTGAATGTTTTGCTGCTCAGTACACTTGCTTATCCATGTGGTGAACCTGATTACTACAGAGGCTGTCTTGATTGTATGTGCATGTGTGATAGAGGAGTCAAGCCATGTAATATCCAGGCCTGTACAACTGCAGTACCAGCAACCAGAACAAGTATGTATGTCACTGTGTGAACTGCCTGAGAATATCAAACCAGACTAGGAGGCTTGGGAAGCCAACTACTGAACTGGGGCCATAGATCTAGGCTGGACACCTGTGTGTGTGTTTGAGTGCAGTAACTGGAAATTTTGTCTACCAGATATCCCAGGGTATTCAGGTGAACTTCTGGAGAAACCATAAAGTTTGGAAGTTTATTAAGATACCCATTTGAGTGTCTCTACCTCTGCTTCCCTCCCCACTTCCTCTCCACCTTACTCAAGACAAGTGGAGATAAGAACGCACAGGGGCCCCTTACATCACAGTCTTAGTACCTAAATCCAGATACTGTGGAATTCATTAGTGCTCCAGTGAAAGAGTTGGGCATGTGTGTATCTGACTGAGGGAATCTGTAGTAGGAAGTGGAGAGGGGTTGCAGACATCGTGCATTTGTGTGTGCCATTGACTGGGAGACTGAGGATCAAAACCCTGTTTCCATCTGGAAACACTGAGTGTACAGGATTATTATCAGTGATTCACATTGCACACATTCAGGCACGGTTATGTGTCTGTATACTGATCAGCCAGAGTGCAACAGAGTAAAGCTGCTGGTGCTGGTACTGTGTGCATGACTGCTCATGTCTGACTCTGGTGATTTGTACAGATGGCTGTGTGTATGTGTGCTGTACATGTACCTGTGTGTTCGTGCCCATTAGGAACAGGTGCTCAGCATTGTGACTGGGTGGTTTGAAGGGGCATGGAATTGCAGCAGTCCCAGGTTGCCTGACTCAGAACCTCTAACATCTCTCAACCTCCACTTTTCAGCATAGATGAAATAGAAGTGAAGTAGCAGAATAAATGCCTGGAGTCATTTAGCAAAGGTACAGATCTGTTGGCTCCACCTCTGCAAACCACTACACACATCTTTATAAGAACTCTTACACAGTAAGAATTTCTGAAGTAGGAAGAGAAAGATCTGAAAGACTTGGACTTGTACAGATAAAATTTCTAGAAGTTAGCATTCTTTTGTCACATGTGCTGCAAACTACCTTCAGGCAAGTGCCTCAGGATGAAAGATAGAGACTTGAAACAGTGAATTCAGAGATTCTGAGAATACCTATCAAAAACTGTTGTTCATAGATGAAAATATCTAGTATATTAAAAAAAACCCAAAACATAGTTTCTTTTTGTATCTCCTTATAGTTACTCTGTTAAGACTAGCAATCAAGAGAATTGCTTGAATTACAACCAAAGTCACTGAGTGACAGAACATCTACACACACCCCAAACTTTTAAAGAAATGGATTTGAGACATGCCAAAGTCACACTAGTCTTTATAAACATAGCCTACAACTATGGCAACATTGCTTCTCAGAAATTGCCAGAATCACTTACCTGTACAGTTTTTGGATTGCATGGGCTGCATTCTTTCTCACATAAGGAGATAAATCAGAAGAAGCTTCCTTAATAGCAAGCATCATAATAGGAACAATAATTGGGACACGTATACTGGATAAAACTCTTAAAGCACTTGCACGGATTAACTGATTAGGATCCTAAAGAACAGGAGTGAAGGGAGAAATAAAATCAGATAGTGCAGAAACAAATAATTAAATTCACTGCTATGTTTACACTAATTAGTGATGACACATTAAAACATGTAAATCTATCCAAGTCAGACTTGCAAGTGAAGGCCATACTACTAAGAAAATGTGCCACACTTCATATAAAGAAATTTCCAAAACCAAAAGAACTTTAAACAAATTAAGAGAACATTAAACATTATGAAAATATGAGAATTTTACAAAGGAAAACATTAACATAATGAAATTTTCCAAACAAGACATGTTAATTATGCATAAAAAAGGACTAATATTTTATTAATAATCTGATACATTTGCTGCAATTCAAGTATTTTGAGAGACATGCTAACCAAATTTTATTACTTATACTTATGAAATGCAAATAAAAATGTTGTTCTCAGTTGTGACTTCCCATTCAAGTTCTTGATATAAATTCATACAAATACCCATTGTATGCTTTACTGCAAGATATAAACTGAAGCCAGTAACAGTAACAATTTTAAAGAACATGTCAAAATATTAAGCTAAATATTTTGAGGCTTTTTCAATTTCTTATCCTCTCTTCTTTTGCACCAGTTCTTGGTCAATTTTACAATACTAGGGTTAACTTGGAGATCCAACACATCTGCATTTGGATGAACTGTTATGTAAACTTTATCATGGGCTTGGAACAAAAGGGAAAAATGTTGCTTAAACAAGTACTAAATCCCCTGAAATCTAGCAAAGTGAAATCGCAGCATCATTAATTCATTATAATGTAAATGTCTTGCCAGAAGGTAACCTCCCAAAGAACATTTCTCCCAAGGACTGAGAGCTGGCAACACATATTTTCATACTGGTTCTTACCTAATTATCAATTCATCTAAGATCTGAAAACTTCTACATCTTAGAAGCTTCTAAGTAGTAAGTTTCGGATGGTGAAAGCTCTTTATTTGACTGTTTTTGGAAAAACATCTTGTTCCTACCAGAGTCTGCAAAGCTCATCTGCAGCTACTTCAGTTTAAAACAAAAAGTTCCTTTGAAAGAGAGAGGTGAAACAAAAAATCTCCATACATAAAGCCTAATTATAATAATTAAAAAAAGGAGCAGTGAACTATCTTTCATAGCAAGCTTAGTAATCTCTTTAATTGCTGACAATCTGCACTAGTTTGGTGCCTACCCCCTTGCCACACCACCAATTCTTTTCTGCTACTCAGCCACAACACTATCCCTCCTCCCTCTCCTCTCATTACCAACAGCTCTTAAAAGAGTTATGACATGAGGAGTGTTCACTATATACATATATCACAAAGAACACCAGAAACAAAGTAATTTGAATTCTAGCTTTTCATGGTAATCAGAGATAGTGAAGGCAGTACACATGACATTGGGATAAAAGTTCAAGGGAAGGGGGTAGAAAACTCTCTAGCTGATGTGGGATCCTTCTACAGCTGCATAACAGGTGCTCTGATTGCAACATTTTCCAGCAAGATGCAAGGTGTGGATTAAGTGACTCAGAAATGAGCCTACAGTACAAGAAGGGTACACAAAAAACCCAATCTCCTCTTATAATAAAAACTAGCCAAATTTTAGAACAGAGACTTAATAAATCTTTCTTCTCTCCACAGTAACACTTCAAATACAATCCTAAACTTTGCTTACTAATCCCATTTCTCACTGTCATCTTATTTGAAACAAAAGAGTACAAAAAGCTATTTTTTCAGTGCTTTTAATGAGAAAGTACTATATGCAAGACACTGAGTATTTTAATTTAGGTACTACTGTCTTCCTTATGTTTCAATTCTCTGTTGTACACAGAGCTCTTTCTCTTATATAAACTAAAAGGAACACAGGGGTTTCATGCTAATAATGGAGTCTTCTTTCTATACACACAAGTTATGTTGGAATGAGAAAAGTGATTACAGAAATTAAATGTCTGGTATGTGGATTTGAAGGCACCATTCTGCTGTTTTTACGAAGTGAAGTAATTTTACTTCTTTCAGGATAACCTAGCTGCTTGATAAGGTTTGAGGTAGCAGAGAAAAATTTGGTAAATCATGTAACTTAAAACTACTTTATCAGACGTAGATATTTACCTGCTTTAGTTAATCATATTACACTTACACAGGTATTTTTAATTTTGTGCTACCAGCTCAGAATTCCCTATAAAATGTCACTTTGTAGTCACTCACTTTTAAAGCACGCTGGAAAGTACTGATGGACAGCAATGCTAGATCTTGCTGCTCCTCCGCGTAGCGCATCAGATAAACATACACAAGCTTTTTTATCTGAAAAGAGAAAATCCAGTGAATATCACCATGAGAAAATTTTAGAATTCTATAATACCAGCTTCTAGGTTTCACATTTTTATCAACATTTTCGACTTTGAAGAAAAACCTAACGGATCCCTGGAGGACTCACCTGCTTCTCCAATGTCTTGTGAAATGTCTGAGGTGCTGCAATGCTATCTAATTAATGAAACAGTCAGATGAAGGCTACTAACACAAAGTTCTGCTTTATATTATTAACTAGTAAATTAAGACTATAATAATCTAAGATGTGGACATGGGGAAATTAATCACTTGAGCACACTTTTTTCTTTCTTATAGATAATAAGCTAAAGTGCAATAGCCAAGAATTTCAACAAGTCCATTTTTTTTTACCCTGAAACTCAAAGTAAATTAATCTAAGAGATCTGAAAGTGAATAAAACTTACAGCTTAAGTGTGGTAATTTACCCATTTCAAATCTGATTAAAAGAGCACTTACCTTGGAGAAAAGCAAAAGATATTAGACTCACTTCCGCATGACTACAAGCATTCAAAAGATTCAGTATAAGCATACTACAAAGGATGAAATGTCCAAAGATTAAGAAAACCTCAGTACAATTTTGGGGAGGAGGGTATTCAATTTAGTTCACTTTATCCCTCATAGGCAGGAAGTAATGAAAACATTTTTTTTTAAATTTGAGTAAGTAGTAAACTGACTGTTAAGAGTTAATAATGGAAAATTCTGGAAGACCCTCAACTACAGCTGTGCTAATAATTACTGTCACTATCAGAAGATCTATCTTTGTGCCAATTCTGGAAAAAAAAATCCTAGTATTAAATCACAGAAGGTTACACCATACTAAATTATTTTTTGTTCAGCTATAGAGAAGTAGCAATCAACATTGACCACAAGAGGCCTGTGCACTGAATGACTGCAGGTGTGCAAAGAAAGCCTCCTTTCCTTGAAACCACTCTGTGACTAGAAATGGAAGCACTCAGAGCTTCGTGACTACACTATTCTTTTACCATTTACCTTCACTCAATGTTAAAATGCTCTGTTCTATAAAGCTAATCATAACGGGGGCACATTAGGATTGAGGAACACAGGCAGAATTGTTTAATTAATTTATCAATATAAGCACATCAAAATCCATTAATTATTGATGAAGACTTATTTTTGTTCTACACCACCAATTGTTTATTAGGTCACTTTTTGTATCCTTACCATCCATGACGTGATACACATAACCAAGCCGAGGTCAGCATGCACTTACAAAAAAAAAAATCATAAGGCACTCCTGTAAACAATAAGATGCCCTTTGCTTCTTCTCAAATAAATTAACATGTTATATCACTTCTTCATCTCTGTTTTTCTTCATCAGAGCACTAAGGTCTGATTTAAAAAAAATACAGCAGCTCTTCCTGGGCAGGAAATTCACATGGATACAAAGCCACAGAATTGCACAATGTTCTGAGTTGGAAGGGACCACAAGGCTCATTGAGTCCAACTCTTCAATGAATGGTCCATACAGGGATCGAACTCACAACTTTGGTGTTATTAACACCATTCTTGAACCAACTGAGCTCCTCTCAGGGTTACTCAGATAATCAATGTATTTTATGCTACTGCATTGCTACAACTTGTACAGACAGTTTTGGGTAAGAATTCTTAGGAACAGTGCAAAATTTGGCAAAACACTTTCAGGAAACGGGATCAATGTACTAAGAATCTGACTTAATCTAGTAATTTCTCACAATTTCAAAAGCAACCTAAAAAATGGACCTTGACTAATGTTCCTGAGATAGAAAAGGTCTAACTAGATGGCAGTAAGTACACCTACACTATGATCTAAACTTGTCATCTAACTCAAATTGACAAAGAAATTTGTCAGATGGCTTCACTGAATGTCCTGTCATGAGACAGTTCAACAGTCTCTTCCTGCACAAATATGTTAGCATTAAGTAGCGGAAAAATGACTAAGTAGGGAAGTTTAACTACAGAATAGAAGATGACACGTGAATTCACACTACTGTTGTATTTGTTTTAAAATAGGAGAAAAGGTCCATAAAATATAAACAGTGAAAGGGTTCTGCTAATAATATTTGGTTATCATCTTCACATCCATAAAGGATCCTCCTAACACAGGGGATGGAGGGATGTGTGCAGCCAGCACCCTGCTCCAGCTTCTCCCAAGACCATGACAGGAACCATCAGCTCAAGAGATGCAGAGAAAAACACAGCAACAGGAGGGAGACCAAATTTAGTACTCAGAAACTATACCCTGACACACTCCTCCCAGAACAACCTCAAGAGAGCTCAGTTCCTATGCCCAGGTGTCAAAAACACGAAGAGTCAACATAGACCAGAGCACCTTTCAGACTGAATGTGTTTTACATGTACAGAAATGGGATATGAATTTTAGACAAGACATGGGATGTCTTATGAAGGAGAAGCAAGGGAAATAAATCTACATCATCTTGAAAGGATTAAGTCAGGAAAAAACAGACGGATAAGATGGTTGAACATTTTGATAGTTGGTACATCCATCCTTCTGTACCCACCATGTGAATAGCACAGTCTTGCCATTCTCATTGCATTAACTCATTAAATTTAATTTTGAACCGTTTTCCTTGGTGAGGTACTCTTTATTCAGTGTGAAGATGCAATCATGTGTCTGCAAGTACAGTGAGGCCACAGGCTAGAGGGCTGCTGTGTCCATGGACACCAGCAACTGGAGAGACCAGAGGGAGGGGACTTAAGTAGCACTCCAGCAACTTCAATGTGACATCAATCCATAGAGATCTCTCAGTCCAGGATGGCCAGCATCTGGGACAAGCGAGGGTCTGGCTGCCAACACCTAGGCTGGGAGCACAGGTGTGGTTCATGAGCGTGTGTGAAACTGAAGAGACCAGAATATGCGAAACCAAGCACAAGTCAACGTGTCTGTGGTGCCAGTGACTGGAATGGGTGCAGTGTATGAGTGCATCAAGCTGAGAAGTGGCCTGGGAAGGAAGTAGGTGTGGGTGCGAGCACCTAAGGGCAAGACCTCAGGAGGTGCTGCCTGTGGTATAGACCAGTGAAATCCCACTCAGCTGCAAGGAAGGCCCTGTGGGTCTCTAGGGGCAAGAACCATGTCATTTTGTGCATCTTTTCAAGGGCATAACCAGCGGGTTAGATAGTAGAGGAGCAAGGAGCCAGGTCCAGTTGTATGTGCACACAGGTGCACACACACTGGTGTGTCCAAGGGTGAGTCCATGAGGGAGCAGGAGAGTCCTAGTTTAGAGGCATTCATATGTGTAAAGATGTTTGTACCAACAAATGAAAAAGGGCTACAGCCTTAGGGGCTTGTATGTCCACCTATCAAAAGGGGTGACTGAGATCCAGGCCAGACATTGGGCAGACTCCATGTGGATATAAATACACACATTTCCACTAGCAGACAATCTTGGATTGTCAAGCTGCTGTGTTCACCTGCTGTTTGTGTTCCTGAATACCCTGTGACAATTTACGTGGCTGCCTCTATAAATACATATTTGTTCTCTATACATACAGATAAAATATTTATGTGTATGTGCACACCTACCAGACATACAGTCTCAGCTTCACTTCTAGTTGGGCTTAAAGCCCAGATTTGGGACAGTCTTGCCTCTATCAGACTACAGTTTCCAGCCCTAACAGTCAAAAGCAATCCAGAAAATTAACATTGTTTAAGGCACTCCTCTTTAAGAAGCATAAGGTCTCCCTGTTTAAAATTGGACTTAAGACTCATAACTTACAAACACAAATTAAGTGGAACAGAATATTTAGCTAGTCTGATTTCTCATCCCATGTATTTTTATTGCCTGTTACTAAAGGTACAATTACAGCTCCTAAAATTATTTTAATACAGTAAGTTCCTGGAAGACTCTGAATTAGCATCTTTGCACTTACACCTCGACTTACCAGTGCTCAATATTTGGCCTTGGCCAAATAAATCCACTCTCTCCCAAAGAACAAAAAAGCTCAAAGTTTTCAAAGTAGTAGATTAAAAAGAATAATTTCTTTAAAGCTAAAATTAAACTCAAACTTGACTATTACTATCCATCCATGCAAATATGGAAGAAAACTGATGTTTTATCCATTATATCACAGCATGTTAGAGTGTCAAAGGAGTGTGTTGAAGCCATTATTACAAGAAATATAATCTTCAGTGTCATAAGCTAGAGAAAATACAATTTTTTGTTCCTATTAATAATAAAGGCTGAAATGCACATTTTCCAAAGAGGAGAGAAGAACTGAAGCATGCATTCAAATGACTTGTCTCCTTAAAATCCAATACTTCTAACAACTGTTGTCTATATTTTTCAAAAATTACAATCCTGAGCAGTTGGAAGTAACTAAAGTCATTGCATGTTCACTCTACTTTCATCAAACTGATGCTTGTTGGGCACCATGAGGTCTCAAACTATAAACTTACAGATGCTATTTTTATTGAAATCTTATTTGTCAAGTCGATTATAACTCTAACACTTCTGCAGGGAAGCTGTCAGTGTATGCACAGTAACACTAGTGAGCGTCAGAGTTACATTTTCTACACACACCCTGTGGTTATACAACAGTAACCCTGTGGATCTAAACACATCATTGTTTAACACAACCTCAATTTTCTAGCATTCTGGAAATCTGAATTTTCATTAGTCCAAGATGGATTTTTTTCCCCTTGCTTTCTTATGAGAAACAACAAAAAAAAATTATCCAGAAGAAAGCTACTTTGTGTGTCTAATAACACCCAATATAGATGCAAGAATACACCTTTTTTTTTTACCCAGCCATTAACTTTAAGTCTAATATAATTAGATAAAATTTTTATAAACAGACTTTCTGTAACAGTATGTTTAACAGGTTAGAGGAATACCTCAATATTTTTACTGGCAACATTCTTCACAACAGCAGGAAACAGCTCAGAAGCATTTTTTCCCTTTGCAATCATCTAAAAGAAAAAAAAAGAAGAGACAAAGTAATGTAACAATATATTAGAATGTGGTTTGGGTTTTGTTGTTTCATCACAGATCTGTATTTCAAATCTCATTTCTCTGAAATTGGGGACAAAAATGTGTATTTTCGTTAATTATTAGACCTTAAAGAATACAATCCATACAATAAAAACTTGGGTGCTGGCAGGTTATGGGTTTGCTGGAGTGGAATCCATGAACTGGACTTTTAAATATAAGACAGTAAGTAATTTTCCATGCTTTCAAAATTACTAAAAGCAGACACATTGCTAATCTGAAGAGCCCTGCAGAATTACCTGGCTGGAGGGAAAAAAAAGGCACCCAACAACCCTACAAAATCCAAGAAGCTATACAAGTTTAAGTTACACAAGTTAAGGGAAAAGCTTGTTTTCCCTGGAACAACTGTGATTTGCAATAGAAGCAAGGAGAAAAATAAATAAAACAAGTTATTTTTCCATAGCAAGTTAAATACAGAAGGCCACAAAGTGTTTATACAGAACAAAAAAGAACATACAAAAGCCACACAGTAAAAGCAAGATCAATCAGTCCACCATTTTCTTTTCTTTTTGAAAGGAAGTTTACATGTTTGATCATGAACAAGGCATGCCACAAACAATCAAATTCACAATAAAGGTCATAAACATCAAAATCCCGGTTTAGCTTCAGTTCTTGTACAAACAGCTTCAGAAGGAAGTTATTTGTTGGAAACCAGCTACATAAGAAAGAATAAAATACTTTCATATTCACTATAGCTGCACAACATTCTGATTAGATGTAATTCCAGCAGAATGTCTAGCAGTACTTTATGTCTAAACTGCAAACCCTGCAATTTCAGGATCATGTTAAACCAAGTTCAGTGCTGCTGAATACCTAAAGCACTCCTATCTCTAAGGATCTGTGTGTCTTGCTCAAGGTTAAGATTCAGCCAGCCAAACACCAAGCTAATCAGAAAACACAAAATCTCACTAAGGAATCATAGAACAGTGACCTTTAGAAGTCATTTGGTCCTGCAGCAAGCAGGAACATCTTCAGGATGTTCACAGATCAGGTTGCTCAAAGTGCTGTCACTGAATGTTTCCAAGGATGGATATTCACCCTCTCTCTGGGCAAACTGTCCCAGTGTTACATCACCATCAATGTAAAATCTTCTTCCTCCTAATAGAGTATCTAAATCAACTGTCTTTTAGTTTAAAACCATGCCTCCCCCCCCTCCCCCCCCATCCAGTCATCACAGGCCCTACTGGAAAATCCCTCTCCAGCTTTCTTGTAGCCGCCTTCAGGTACTGAAGGTGCTACAAGGTCTCCCCAGAGCCTTCTCTTCTCCAGGCTGAATGAACCCAACTCTCTCAGCCTGTCCTCACAAAAGAGGAGCTCCAGCTCTCAGATCCTTTTTGTGGCCTGCTCTGAGAAACTGCTTGAATGTGTCTGTTTTTCCTGTCCCGCAGACTGTAGAACTATATGCAATTCTTCAGTTGGGACACCGATCCGAGAATGGAGCAGAGGAGCATAATCATCTTTCTCAACCTGTTGACCACACTTTCTGGGCTACTAGTGAACACTGTCAGCTCATAACCACCATTTGATCCACCAGCATGCCAAGGTCCTTCTCATCAGAGCTGCTCTTGATCCCCTCATTCACCAGCCTGTGCTGATACTGGGCACTGCTCTGACCCAAGGGCTGGACCTTGTACTTGGCCTTGTTGCACCCCATGGTATTGCCATAGGCCTACATCACAAGTTTGTCCAGATCCATCTGGATGGCATTCTGTCCCTCATGCATGTCAACTGCACCACTCAGTTTTGTGTCACCTGCAGATTTGGTGAAGGTGCACTCAATCCCACCATCTGTGTCATTAATGAAGATATCAAACAGTACTGGTCTCAGTGCAGACCCCTGAGGGACACCTATGGTCACCAATGTCCACTGGAGTTCAACATATGTAAGTAACAACAAATACCCAGGGATCCAATAAAGAAACAAGAGTTCTGCAGCTACAGTGACTCTTATCCATAACCTTTATGTTCCATCCATTTTACAGCTGATTAAACTTCATATTCTCAATTCATAGATCTGTTTATGTATTTCATTGATAAAACACATTAAAAGCATGAAGAGTTAGGATCTTGTGCAATGAAAGAAAGAACACACAAAACCAGGCAATACTGATAAACTGCATATTCTGAGAAACTTAGAAGAAGAATGTTGGGAAGAAGAAGGAAGGAAGCTGTAGTTCAAGGTATTGCTCAGCCTTTCAAAAGGGTGAAAGAACAGCTGTCCAGCATGACATTTTGATCTAAACCATTTAACATCTTAAACTGTTTATTGCACCTGCATTAAAACAAAGGAAGTGACACCAGCATTGTGAAAAAGCAAGCACATTAAATTAATTTCAAAGGGTTTTTAACTAAGAATCTAAAATCAATTTACTACTTTCAGGACTGGGGGGGTTTCCATAATAAATGCCAAATTCATAGTGACAAGGTAGTACTTAGCAACAAGATGCATTGAAGAGAAGTAAGACAGAAGACAGTAAGACATCTTTTCTTGCTGCAACAGAAGTTACCATGCACGAAAACAGGGATGATCCTCAGACCTCGCTGATAGACTGTAATGGTATGACTCTATGCATTACTGGGATTATTTAATAGATCTAATGTAACAGCTCCAGTGTACCATGTAAATATGTATTTAGGATCTTTTAAAAGAGAGTATTTTGATTCATTATTGCATAGTGATTCATGTATATCCTCCTTAGCTAATGGATCATTAACCTGGAAGAACATAATGGCTCTTTCCAAGACTGAAGTCTATCAAGTCATTTTTGTTGCTGTGCCTAGACATTCTCCATTTGTGTTGTCTTATGCACCTGGAGTTTCTGCACAAAAACTTTCATCCTAGCATAAATGCTTTGCAATGTCAAGATGTACTAACTTTTTTTTATTCCCACGTGAAACACACAGACATGGATGATACTCTCTGAGGTAAATAAGGCACATGACTGTTTGCTAAACATGCTCTGCAATCTTCAGGAGTGAAATTCCACTGATTTTTCCCCAGATATTCAATCGGGTTTCAAGATCTAGCATTGGTTGTTATAATATCAGTGAATGCTTTAAAAGAAATATGAGCTTTATGGTTTCATGCATATAGTAGACTATGTATACACAAAAATTTATTTCTAAACCAGCAGTGTTGTTCATATTCTTCCAAAGATTGCAATTATTTTATGCAATTATTTATATGCATGCATGTAAGGAAGAAACACACAAAATAACACACTGATTTTTAAAAAAGTCATTGATCATGAAAATCATATTTTAGCTTAGGTACCTTCATGAATAAGGGAGAAGTGAAAAGATAAAAACAGGACTACTCCTATGCTTGAAATTGTATTTTAAGTCACTCTCTGGAAGACAGATTTGGCTTTATTTGTAATGAATCTCCTTTTCCCTAGGATAAAGTTCACAAACTACCTTAAAGGATGAAGCAGCCACAAAAAGTGCCATAACCAGCATTCTCCTGCTACTTCTCCGTCACACGTATATGAACAAATGAAGTTTTAGCCTCTTCAAGTCTACTAAAGTATTAAGCTAATTGTCAGTATCATAGACTTATAGTCATAGAGAACAGTTTATGTTGGCAGGGACCTTAAAGACTAACCCCTCTCCTGTGGTTAGAGACGCCTTACTGAGAACACCCATGTGAGGACAGACTGAAAGAGTTGGGATTGTTCCGTCTAGGGAAGAGAAGGCTCTGGGGAGACCTTATAGCACCTTCCAGTATGTAAAAGGGGTTAAAAGAGAGCTGGAGAGGGATATCTGTAAGGGCATATAATGACAGCACAAAGGATAACAGCTTTAAGCTGACAGTGGGCAGGTTTACACCAGGTGTTAGGAAAAAATCATTGTGAGGATGGTGAGGTAGTAGAATAGGCTGGCCACAGAAGTTGTGGATTCTGTATGCACAGTTTTTACCTGAAAATAAGCATTCCAGTGAGACATGTTAAAAATACTCTGAAAACAGAGTTCCTTTTTCCTCTAATAATAAGGCTGGAGGAAGCCCTTCATCTCTGAAAAACACATCTCATCCCTGGGAGATGTAAACTTCTCTCTGTATACAAGCACAGAAGCACCTCTGTGCTACACAAGGACATTATCACTACTGTTACAAGGCCTCATGCTCATATTGTGTAATGTCCCAGTCCTGACCTGTAAAGCTCATTGTTTGAGTTTGTTATGTTAAAGAGGTTGGTGCCAGGTATCTGATGTGAAACACACTTTAAACATAGCATAGGAAAAAGCAAATACCTTGAAGATATGAAAGAAAATTGAAAACAGAGGATCCAGTAAATCAAACAACTCACTTGTGGTTAAGTTATAGTCAGCCTTACAAGCTAGAAGGCTGTTTCTGCTTTAAGCAGAAGCAGCTGAACAATGGAAAAATATCCAAAAATCAGAAGGTGCCCACTGCCACCTGGGGAAGTAGTGCTCCTCCTGAAGTGCACAGTGTACAGGAACAGAAACCAAAGACCATGAACTTTACAAAAGACAGAAATCTGGTACTGGAAACTGGAGAGAAATGGCAGAATTGGAAAATGGGTGAGCAGAAGACAGGATGTGCCCAATTAGTCCCTCCCTTCAATTAGCCTTCCCTTGCTGAAGGCCACTTGAGCCTAAGTTCATCATTGCACATTCATTTGTAATGTATGCATTTTTCGTATAAGTAAAGGAAAATTAAAAAAAAAAAAAAAAAAACAAACCAGTAAAGTCTTGGTTTAAAATTTGAAGCTCATTCAATTTAATGTTTTCAAATTCCCCTCATACACATATGTACACACCTACATTCAGTTTCAACAGTTTCCAAAGACAGATAAAGATGTGGCCAGCTTTTCAAAAAGAAAAGGGAACAAGGGTCAACTTGGCACAACTCTCCTGCCCACATTAATAACCAGGAAAAAAAGGTTTTTTCTGAGGGAAGCAGAAGAATGTAAGTTTACCATAGTACTTATAAATGTCCAGTCTCTGAGGGTCTCTTCAGGCATGAGACCTCCCCAGAGAGAGCATGCAGGTGGTAAGGAGTCTGGGTTCTCTTGGAGTCACCGGCAAGAAAGCAGCTTGAGATGACCTTGTGTTGTTTCAGGGCTGTTTATTTATCTTATCTTTTAAAATGTTTCAGCCAGCCCAGCACAGGTCCGCTCTGCAGAGCGACTATTACAGAAGAACCTTGGCTGTGCCAAGGCCTTTATACTCTAAACTATGTATTCTATATTTACAAATTCTTTCCAATGCCATGCAATCTCTTTACAATGTCCAGTTCTTTCCCCATCCAATCTGTGGCTCCCAGGATGCAACTTCAACATGGAGGTCATGAAGAAGAAGGAGGAAGAAGCCCACCACACCCAGGATCCTCCATTTTGAACACATGGCCCTTAATATAAACAACTCAAAAACCTACTTATTCTACAATCTAATATTCTAATTTATACTCTACTCACTTTCATATTCATTGCTTCTTCCCTCAGTGTACCCTCCCAAGGAGCTAAATCCAGCCCCTGCAGCTCTTGGACATCACTCGGGGGTCTCAGAGGGGTCTGCCAGGGGGGGTTTTTGCATTTACAGGCATACTGGCACTGTTACATGATTATTTTAAAAGCATATGACTGCATATATCCAGATACACCAAATTCTATACAAAATTCCAAATTAAGGATTTTACCATTTAACCATCACAATTTTAAAGATAATTTAGAGACTTAAGTGCTAATCTGGATCTGTAAAAAGCATTATTCCTATCCAAGACAAAAATAATAATAAGCTCCCATACCCCTTACCAAATAAGAACAATAATAAAAAAATCACATACCCCAACAATCCTTTTCATAGCATCCAGCTTTGCAGAATCTTTACTGCTTTCCAACATTTGTTTCAGGTCTTCATTTCTACGGTAGAAATACAATAAAGCATCAGTTAGAAAAACTAAAAAATCAAACCAGAATACTATTTTTATGTTCTTGCAACAGTTCAGCAAGTTATGGTGAAGTACTGCTCCCTCTTGACCACTTTTAAATTGTATTTACTAACATTCCGTATAATGAAGCATTTAGCAAAAGAAAGTTTCAGATTCTAACAAAAATGTAGGACCCTGCAACTTCAATCTGCTGTTAGCTGAACCTGTCTTGAAGGCTGAAATCTTAAAAACACAAGAAGAGCTTGGTTAAAACCAACAAATCATTCATTTCTCCCTTGCTCCCCAGGGAGAGCCAGATGCAATAACTAGAAGTCAGCATGTTTGTATTAAAATACATTATCAGCTTATGTAAGTCACTGAAAAGCCCAGACTTCAGTATGCTCTGAATTTCACTAAGAATCAGGGATATAATATATATGTGCTCCTGACTGCCTTTCTGGACTGTAAATTGCTATCCCCTATCCTCAGAATTAAAACTTTCAGATCTTACATGTTCTACAAGCTGTAAGACTAAGACAGCCTGATGATTAGACACATACAGTGACCAAGCATTTTTTATGGCTGAAATAAAATTCTCTCACAAAAATACCAAGTTAATAAGAATATTCTCTCGTAGATACTGCTCTTCACTTACTGTCACTAATAAGAAACCTCATCCTGTTTGGCATTTTAGATGCAAACAGATCACAGTCTAACTACATTTACAGACTATGAAAGCTTATAAAAAGATTCTTTGAAGAAACAGCTTTTTTGTAACATCTGGATTGCCTGATTTACTGAAAGATACAAGCAAATAGAAACTTGAGACACCTGCAATAATCCAAAGAACTCTGAAGACTTTCCAAGTTTACAAACCCTGTGGACTTCCACACGAGTGAAAGGCAACACAGCAGGTAGACCATGGCTGGACACAAGATGGACACAAAGCCATTCTTTCACTCCCTTCCTGAAGCAAGATGGAGGTGAAAAAATACGATGGAAAAAAACTCATATGTGAAGATAAAGACAGGTTAAGAAAGCAAATGCTGCACGCAGAAGCAAAAGAAAACAAAATATCTATTCTCTATTTCACATCAGCAACCGATGTCCAACTATTTTCCCAGGAAGCAGGGCTTTAGTACACATAGTGGTTGTTCTGGAAGACCAACATCATAAGAAAGAATGCCCACCCCTTCTCCTTGTTCTTCACTTTTACTGATGACCAGTCATCAGATGGTATGGAATACCCTGGGCCAGGAGTCCTGGCTACACGTCCTTCAAGGTCTTGCCCACCCCCAGGCTATTAATGAGAGGCAGTCTTGACTCCTGTGCGAGCAGTGCTCAGCAACAGCTACAACATCAGTGTGTCACCAACATCCTTCTCACTACTAGTACAAAGCACAGCATGATGAAGACTGCTGCGAGGGAAAATAATTCCATCTCAGCCAGACCAAATACACCCAGAAAAGATTTCAAAAGTGAATGCAGAACCTAGATATGTTCTGATTTATCACAGCCCTCAGAATTTCATGTGCAAAGGAGAAGAGTGTAAACTAAAGCTGAAATTAGTTACAATGAGACAAAATGTTGTCATTCATGTGGTCATAAACCTTTAAACAGAATTTTTCCTACTTGCAAGGCACAGAATCATTCTAACAGAGATTTCTTCGTATTTTCAGAACCAGGACTGCATCTGCTTTGTGCCTCTCCACAAAAAATCCACATTGCCCGCATTTCAGTATACAACTACGTAAGAACTGCAACTAGATGGAAAAGAAAACCCAACAAAACAATGAAGACATTTCCTACTAAGCTAAGGCATGTAAAATTCAGGATATATACATGCAACTTATAATTTAAGTCTTTTTTCAAACCAAAGTGTTAATGAAATACTTGGAGCAACCTATTACAGATTCCCTATATTGTCAATATTTGCTTCACTTGACAGCTTAGTATTTAATTATTAGCTAAACAAAAAAAAAACAAAACAAAACAAAACAAAACCCCAAAAACACAAAAAAAAAAAAAAAAAACCCAAAAAAAAAAAAAATAGAAAGAAAAGAGGAAGTATTCAATCTCCTTGTCTGCATGACACTCAAAGGTTTTAATTGTCTTTAGTTATTCCTGGACATGTTCAAAGATCTATGAGGTCATTCTTCTATTGCTACATTTGTTTCTTTGCATACTTTGGTCATTTAAATGACATGTCCCATTCAATTTTGTCCTGGAGTTTTGCATACTTCTAAGATAAGCTTAGTAAGTCTATGGCTGGACACCTTCTTCATGGCAAGTGTTAACATCCAATGTACTTTGTTCCTGTAACACCACTCAAGGCTGACAGGTCTTTGAAAAATAACTGATGCTGTGATGTCACACGTTTTCCTATTGTCTGCATTTCTGTTCCAGGATAAAGGCACACCTTCCTCTACATTACACTCTGCATTTTTCTGATTGTACTTAAAGATGCCATATTCACCTCTACATCATCATACTTCTCCCAGTCACTCTGTATTTTCCCATCAGATCTATATCTTTATTTTTTTTGTATCAGAAATAAAGTCTTTGTTGGTTTGGGGTTGTACATAAAAACTAGTTAATTTGGGCTTTTTACTTTACAATCCCTCTGTATAGTTCCACTTGCAATTAACTTTTTAGCAAGCATAGCTTTGATCTAATTTTTGGTGGCTCTTTTTATTCCCATCACTCTTGGCCATAGGAACAGCTTATTTTGCTAACCATTCCTACCCACCTATTCCTCATAGGATACCAAGTAAGTCTCAGTTCTTTTTCTGATCAGCTTGATGTACCTTGCCTGAGACTTTGCTCTTGCTGGATGCAGAAATTCAGAAACCTCTAATTCCTTCTGCTTAAGTTGCAGTTCTCACCTGTTCAAAAATCTGTGTGACATGGTAAGAAAAATTACACAGTAAAAGATGGGACTTGATTTAGAAAGTTACTTTTAGTCCTATGTTCCTGCTGTTGCTGCAAAATGTGCAATAAATAAAAATTTTCTTAAGAAAGGATGTTCTTTGATGTTTAATCTTTGTATACTTTCAAGCCTAATCAACAACAAATGAGATTCAATCTACGAAATGGATAGCAGCTAAAAAGCAAGTTCAAAGTGAGGTCTGTGCGTTAGAAAGACAAACTACTCGTCTGTAGAATTACCTTGTTAAGGTTTGGGGCTTGACAGGTTTCAATAATCTGAAACCCCAGGTGATGTTAGCAAAGCTTGGGAAGAAGGATGTACCCCTGAGGGCAGACAAAGAATGCAAAATTTATGGACCACAAGGGTTTTGCAGAACCCCCAAGACAAAGAGGAATCTAATGAAGACAACTCAACAACAGTGTGGAATCAGCTTCAACTGGGTAAAAGGCAATTCTGGCAGGGGGAGACTGTGACCACAGCCCACCAACTTAAAAACCACTGACCCCCAGTAAGAGAAAGGCTGAGCATGTGGACCAGTTATCATGAGAAGTGAGAGATTCATTAACCAATAGAAGGTGGAATACCAATTAACAAACAAACACACACACACACACACACAAAAAAAAAGCCAACAAAATGGAAAATGTAGAAATAATAATTTGAACTTGAGGATCAAGTAGCAAAAATGGAGGAAGTTACACAAAATGAGATCCAAATACATGCTGAAGACTGTCTCCCAGAATGTAACAAATAACAAGGAAAAAGAAGTGAATTTAAGATATGAAGAAAAAGTGAATTAAGATAGAAGAAATGTCTAATGATGAGCTGTACTTCTAAATGACTTTAGAAAATATTCTATTATACACTTCAAATTAAAGCATTTTGAACTATTAGCTGGGAAAATATAAACCACAGAAATTAATATATGAAGACCCATTTTCAGTCAGCCTTCTTTCCACAAGATAAAAGAAACGGGGTAAAAATAAAGAAAAATAGGAATTAAACAAGATCATGATGAATCCATTTGGAAATTAAATGTTACTTGAATTGATGGGTTTTTTTGGGTTTTTAAAAATCTTCTCTAACAAATTATAAACCAGGATTAGCAAATATTAGATACTTACAGAGTAAAATACTGCTCCATACATCCACACGGACCACCAGCAGCAGCAAGCCTTTTTTCTTCTACTGTTAGATATGGTTTCAGTGTAACGTCAAAGTTTTTCCCTTTAAGAGCAGACTTAATAGTGCAAGACACCTCAATTATTTTGCCCAGCATTCTGGAGTTTTGTTCCATTCTTTTAAGTGAAGTATGTAAAAAAACCAATTAAAAAAAATTGCTGCACTCAACTAAGCTTGCCTGCCAAGAGTGAGGTCTACTCTAAAAAAAATAAAATCTTACAAAGTAACAGGATACCCACTCCCTTGCTGTTTTAACTTCCAGAAACAAATACCACATGCAGATTTCAAAGGTCATTTCCCTCCAAAAACAACTCTTATCAGCAGCCTCAATGAACAATGGCAAAGGCAAATGCATTTCAGTCTTTAGCAATACAGTTTATTTGCAGTAAAAATATTTTCATCCTTTGATCATTAAGTAGTTTCAAGGAAATTTTAATCCTTAAATAAAATTTCTCAAAATAGAAAGCATAAATGTAAGCTTTGCAGTCATCCTGGAGTTCATGTTTCTATACTCATTAGTTATGCTGATGTGACAGTTCCTCAATACACAATCCTAGACAAATACTTTCTTTATCACTTATCTCCACTTGCCAGGGACTCAGGAAAATGCAAGCAACCCCCAGCTGCATCAATATCTTTGCCTCCCACTGCTAAAACTTTCAGAGAGATTCTAGCCTTACAGAGTTAAGTACATATTATGGATGATTGAAATATAAACTTTGTTACTACAGGAGCAGCACCAGGTTTAAAGAAGCCTAATCTGATAGTTGACAAATTATGTGGAGCTATACAAAGTGGGAAAGTAATGGTCCCAACAACAGCAGAAGTGAAAACCACCAAACTTTTGTCAGAGAATAAATATATAGTCTCAGCCATTTTTGCTAACAGTAACAAGAGGTAAAATGACTTTCCAAGAACAAAAAACCCCACAAAAACAAGAAGATTCCCACCTGTTCACCCAGTTATGTATTCTAAGAACTAAAGAAGATTTCCCTTGAGATCCCAAGCCATAACATCTATTTCCATATAGACCCACTGTTCTCAAAAGTCTGAAAGCACTGGGATAGACTATAATTAGAAATATTATATTCATGTGAAATATTAAGTATGTGCTATGAACTATGATCTTTTGTATTTGTATAGCATCTACCAACAAGTCAATTATTAATATATCTAGAAAATCAGTTCCCAGCTGCCTTTGTAACCTTCACCACCATATGCCTGTATTTCTCAGTATTAGAATTTGAAAGTTAAATGAATGTAAATTAGAAACACAAACTGATCACCTAAGTTTCATGACAAGTATCACACATCAGATCTGCAACGACACAACATGATGGGTATCGCAAAACAGATCCAGAATAATATGTTCTCCTTGAAACACTGATTGAAAGTTAAGAGGAGGTAGTTGGTTTCCAACTTTCTTCTATGATTTTATATTTTACACTTGTAGCATTAAAGTATATGCACTACCTTTTTCTTTCTACATGAAAACACTACTTTTTTCATACCTTTGCACTGTTTGTAGATACAATAAGAGCATGGATATCATAGGACCAGTGAAAGACCTACCAGTTTGGATTAATCTTATAGATGTTACTATCAGAAAGTAAACAAAGAACACCAGTTAATCTTTTCCAGTTCTCATGTTCTTTCTTGTGCCTTCTATTTCTCTGCCATAAAAAAGGAGTAAGTCACAATCCTTACAACTGGCCCAAGATAAAAGGGAATGGTTGGGGTAGAGGTAAGTGTGTGGAGTGTAGGGAACAAAAGAAAAGACAAAAGACAAAAGAAAAGACAAAAGAAAAGACAAAAAAACCCCTTAGATCTTGACAGTCACAAGATTATGCTTTAACAGCCTGAAGTTCTATGCCAGAAAACACTTTGATCACCTTAATCTGCATGCTGATTATGGCAAAGAGCATCCAAAGAAAAATTCTGAATATGCCATACTACTGCCAGCATACACTTGGTCACTAAAACTGGCATCTTGCTGAGGTTAAGACTAGGATTACAGATTCCATTGAGCCATGTACCCTCTTCTACAGAAAAAAAAAGGAAGGCATAGCCACGCATCACTGAGGTTTAAACAGCTATATCAGCCATAAATCTGGTCCTCTCTCTGTTACTTTGTCTCCCCAGAGGAACTATTACAAACTTCTAGTAATACTAAAATATTAATCCAGAATCTGCAGCATGTCACTTGGCACTACATCACCAAGAAAACACTTGCTCTACTCTGGTAAGATACACACTTATTTTCTATTGGTTTTAGCAACACCACAAGATTAAACCCATCGATTTTTATGTTTTGCTACAGTTCTGACATGCTAGTTACTGACAGAAGTCATGCACTAATCACGAGCCTTCTTTGTAATAAAGTAGAAGGTTCACGAGTACAAAACTGCAACTGAAGCCCAACTAGGCAATGCAACAATAACCTTGGGAAGAGTTGTAATCCCCTCAAGGAAAGGAGAGTGAATTCTAAACAAATAAACCCTAGTGAGACAGAAGGTCTTCATATGTAAGTACAGCATTATAGCACTGCAAGGTAAGATATAGGAAATGGCAAACAAATTCACCACTGGGGAGGAAGCAATCTTCACCAGTTTTGGTATTACAGAACAAAGCTCTTATAGAACAGAAGTTACAAAAGTCTCACACAGTTGAGTTTTAACAATGCATTTCTTTTTTCAAATTTTCCATCCGCTGCATAATTTCAGTTACACAATATCAATTGCACTGTTCTTGCATTCAGGAGACTTCAGTTGGCAAGACACACTTTTAACGACAGCATACTAAAATTTTTTCTTTTGGCCTTCAGCATAAAATTCAAAATACTTCAGATGTTACCAAGTTTGAAGAAGAAAATACACATTGACAGAGCAGTATAACCTTTATTGTTGGCACCTGACTACCAATGAAGTCCTAGGGAATGCCCCACATTTCCTGAAGTATTTTTTCCTTGATATCTTACTGGCACTGCACAATCCTTAAAATAAATTGGTTTATGCTAGGTCATGCTAATATGTAAACTCTAAACAAGTTTGAATTTAACATTTAAAGAGGAACTGCAAATTGATTTCAGATCCATAAAACACAGAAGCTTAATAGGCAGCAAATTTATGGTGCAACTTGAGTTAATTTTGTTGATTTAGGGTTTTCTTCTTACAGGAAATTAAGAAATCTGAATTCCACTGTGTTTTGGTCTATGCCACAAACTGTTTGAATGACATCTTGTGGTGCTGTTCAGTACTACCATCCTCTTCCATTATAACACTGCATTTACTTCTAATTCACAACGTACAATTCAACTACTACTTCAAGGAAGTCTTGAATCATATGGCTATAAGTGTAGCTGTTACATGGTTTAAAGAGAAATTGAGAGAAAAATTTATTTCTTTTTCAGCCACTCTAATTTTTCAATTTGAAAAAGAAGCACATTACGCAAAAACAAACTCAGTAGTTTTAAACGATAGATTGGAGATGTGAGGGAAACCAGGATAACTATGGTATCCTGTAAGGGTGAGAGCCACAGAGAACAAAAGCAGTTATAATCTGACCAGAAGCATAAATTAACTCCTTTAATTGTTACTTTGCCACCAGTTTCTCAAAGCACTTGCGATTTGGATAGTTAGTTATAGTCTTTCCCTCTCATGGAGGAAACAGGAAAGTATAAAGTTAAAAACTAAATAAGGGTCTTCCAGTTCTCTGTTGTGAATAGATAGTACCTGAGCAATACTGGAGCAACTCAGTGAATCAAAACCTGTTGCTGCTATCACCACCATCAATGTAGATATGTAAACTACCTACACTTCAAAAGCTGTAACCAGATGGCAGCTAGTATGACAAAGCAGCTTGAAATCCTTTCTGGATCAGATTGTGATTTGAGCTAAGATTATCTGTTGTCAGTAAAGTAACTACAGACACTATTTCACCCAGGAACAAGAAATGTGGTCTGAAAGGATGAAAACATTCAGGCTTGCAATTGCACAGCATATAACCATTTCTGACAGTACCCACACCACCAATACTGCAGGAAACTTCTGCCACAGAGAAATCCTCCTCAGTAGAAGACAGTTTTCTAAAGGCTGGAAAAGTGTCATCGGGTGTGATGCTGCCACTTAAATGGTTGTGTCAACTTACAGACTGTCTGGAGGCTAGTGCTCAGAATTTGCAGACATTTGTAGATCACTTTGCAGCATTTGACAGTTGTGAAGGGATTATAAGAAAGTGAGAAGAAGTATCACAGAATATTCTCAGGAAGAAGAGACCCACAAGGATCATTGAGTCCAACTCCTAATGTTTACAGCTTTCCCAAAAATGCTGAGAAAAGGCTTCTTAGAAAGATACCACCATAGAGACGGTGTTGCCAGAACCTACTCATGGCTAGTATATTTACATATGTCCAGGTTTCAGAAACACTGTTTAATATCATTACAACGCTGTTCATCTTCTGGCAGAATGCCAAAAACATTCTGGTTTCCTCCAAGTATCAAAACTATCAAGGGGTAGCATGGACAAGGAAAGCCTTTTAAAAAAGCAGAACTAAAAACGTGGAAATTCAGATTTGCAAATTTACTTAATACCATTTATTGTAAATAAACTAAACAGTTTATTTAATACCCATTCACAATGGAGATCAAGCAAATGTCTAAGGCAAATATATGACAACACATAAAATATACAAAAACCACAGTGAAGACCTTAAACTATAAAACTTGTCTTTCTGAGCAAATAAAAAAGCCCCCACAATATAGTCACTACATTACAGAAAGCCACAGCAAATCAACAGTTCATTGCTTGCATCCTCATATGTGCCAAGTGCATGGCAATAAGAACATATTCACTGTGTGTCACTTCCCATCAGATCTGACAGATTTCAGCTGGAGAAGTGTTCTGCAATAGTATGCCCACATTTGTATACTGCATTTAGTTCCTGTCCTGGTACTGACTAGAGGGTTCAGATTTTATCTTGTAGACTCATCAATCCATCCAAACCATTCATCTTTGCTGGGTTGTACATCCTACTGAAACTGGCATATCACCATATTGGTGGGCATAGGGCCATTTTAACAGATGGAGAAAGAAAGTACTTGTGCCAA
The DNA here is from genome assembly GCF_903797595.1 of Erithacus rubecula. Taxonomy (NCBI): domain Eukaryota; kingdom Metazoa; phylum Chordata; class Aves; order Passeriformes; family Muscicapidae; genus Erithacus; species Erithacus rubecula. Next base: position 10,607,898 of record NC_136661.1, read on the forward strand.
TGAGCTAGCGGATGCATCAAGTTTGAATATTAGAGCTGGAGTCTCCTCCAAGAATTTCACAAATAGTTATCTATGTACAATCTCTCCATGACTGGTTGAACAGAATATGCCAAGACAAAACTAGATCAATTTAAGACTCCAAGAACACCTCTGGCAGCTGTTAAATGCAAGTTTTTAGCTCCGATGGGTTTGGAAAAGTCTTCTGCACAGAGAATTGGGGAATGAGTATCTTAATGAAATCACCACCTTCAGCTCTCTGCAAAACAGACTTGCAAATCTCTGCAAAGAAAAATGAGTTTGCAGCACTGCCGAGTTTTCTGATGAATGGCTCAACAAAACATGTAAGCTAGACCTGCAACAAAAAAGTCTAATAAATTACAAATGTATTTTGCTTGGCAGAAATACAGTTTAAAGATGCAAATGAGTAAAGTTGAAAATGCGTGTTATAAATTTTTCCATCCACTTCAATACCATACTTAACAATTGACATTTACTGATGTTACTTCTATGATTCACCTCTAACTTTTTACATTTTTATCAGATTAAGCAATAAGTAGTTTTATTGCTGAAATTGTACCATTTCCAAGTACCAAACATTATTATATTTTAATTTTACATGCAGGCAAGTTTTGTTTAAAATGCTGTTAATATAGATGAAAATCCTCAGTCCACCTGCAATTAACAGTAGGCAGTTACAGTGTACCCTAATATATACAATTAACAGGGATTCTGTGTTTCAAATTAGCTCTCCAGGCACTCTTACATGTTGGAAGGTGGTTAGAATTTTCACTCCTCCACTTAAAACAATAATAATGCAATAAAGCATAATGCAACTATAAAAATATTCCATTAACTTTGGTGATGTGAATCACACAGTATTTCTCTACACTAAACAGGAGATTTTGAGACTCCAACTAGGCAGTGCTTATTGCACGGAGTTCATCAATCTAGAACATGGAGAAATAGCTTGAGGCCCACATGCTGGAGTCAGCAGATTCACAAAACCCATTGGATCTTACTACTTTTCTGTTGAAAACTTCTGTCATGGGCAAAGACCTCTCTGCAGACTGTTTCCATTACTCTGGGGACCAGAATCTGACCCTTTTTCTTCTTTTTGAAACACGTGGAACATGTGAATATCTAGGATATACCCGTTCAAAGACAGGTTTCAAACTACCAACCTAGACACATGAACATATTCTTAAAACATAAATACACAAGTTATATAAAGGAATACCATACATGCCAGTTCATGTGACAAGGGTGAAAGAGGAAGATAGGAAGAAGAGCAACACACACATCCAGTCATGCAACAAGGTCCTTTCCACACAAGAAGATTCAGACTGACTCGTCTCAGGTATGTAAGATCTTTCAATTATTTGTATTTATAAAAATAAGTTGTATTTTTATGTTTTCTAATTTTTTTCACTGCAGTGGATTACATACAGTGTGTTATCTAATGAGATACAATGTTTGTATATGGTATGTGCAACATAATGCACTTTGCTTATATCAAGATAAAAGATCATGAAATAAATAGTTATTTTTAATAATCTTCTAACAGTAAAATTTTACACTTTATCAGGATTAAGATGTCACCAGAACAGAAACTTTGATGAACTGAGATCTTTTTAATACTGACAGCACATGTTTGAACCGAACCACAACACAAGCATGTACTGAAAATACTATCTTCACTGATCAAATTGAAATTATATTTGTAATTGAAAGTTAGATAATTGAACGCTAAAAGTAAAAAAGGCAGCTTTTGCAGGAGAATGACACATAGGCTTTTACACCAGAGCTTTTAGATGAGACAAACTTCAGCACAGTAGTCCTACTGAAATGTGAGAAATTAAACAGGACAAATAATTTGTATTATTTATATATATATTATATCCAGAGCAGCTCTGGATTTCAGATTTAAATATATCATTACATATTTGTGCCTCCATTTGCTTCTGTGTGGGCCCTTCTGTCACAAGATTGAAGATAACTTATCCTAACAACTTCATTATCTTCGTAACTATTTTGGCTTACTTCTTCATGACAAGAAGGAGAAGACAGAGAACACAAAGAAAAGAGACTGGAACTTTTTCAATGAAGTGTTATCTTGATACTTATACATTAACTACATTATATCATTCTGATCAACTGGCAACAGGCAAGCCAAGGGTTCTGGTCCAACTTTTACTGCAGTAATATTCTGGGCCACAAATTATATCCATATCCCTCTGTTGAAAAGGAGTATTTCTTGTATCATCAGGAGACCTAAGGAAGGATCCTCCTTCCTCAACAAGAAAAAAAATCTGCCAAGGACTGAAATAATACAATAATGAGACATGAGTTTATCAGCACTGCTGAGAGACAATCTAGAGATCAGCAAACAGCCTTTAAAAAGCTCTAACAGTAATTTTCATTTCACCAGTGGAATACTTCACTAAATTCACGCCTTCATGTACAAGATGCAAGGACACATATTGCACTTCCCCGTATTCTCTTATACTGCCTTTTGATGAGCAGCTGTTGCACTATTACTAGAGTGAACTACTAGAAATACAATGTATACACTTGATGAATGACTACTGCAGTTTCCAGCTAGAGTGCCACACAGTCTGCTTTTCTAACAATAACCCTCATTCGCAGTCCAGTTGCTTTTCCACAGTATACAAATTTTCCCTGCACAGTGTCTGTTCCTCAAATACCCAATCCATACTCAGAGCTTAACCATGCAAGTGTTAAGCTGAAGCGAATTGTGTTAAATGAGTTGTGAGTAACATCCTATTTCAGCAAGAATTTGCTTGTCACCTACAAAAGACCATAGACAGCAATGTCTGTTTTCCTCTCAAGTCATTCCTTTAGAGGATTACACTCCTGAAAGTGCAAGAGCAAGTCTAGAGGAGCGATTAATTAGTTTGGCACACTCACATATCACAAACTGTTCTGGTTCTTCCATACTAAAGGGCATCCATAAAGATCCACATGTACAAAATATCTCAGGATCCCACAGCTGTATTTCCCTGTGACCACTAGGGAGCTTGGGTAGAATCACCCACTTCAGCTTCTGTATCTAATAAAACAGAGAGCTATACTTCACCTCCAAAACAGTCCTAAGTTTATGAGTGATGTAGAAAATTATAACCATGATCAATGAAGAGGATACCCTCCACCCCATGAAAAAAAAAAAAAAAAAAAAAAAGCAAAAAAAAAGAGCAAAATAATGGTTTAGAAATAAAGCGTCAAGTTGTTTCTAGGGAAGTGTACAAGAAAAGAAGGGTACAACGTATATCAGCTAAAACACACAGACCCACAGAAATGCATTTATACTAGAGCAGTGAAAACTTGAACTGGAATAGAATGAAAAAGTGAAGTTTTTAGCAAAATAGAAGGGGGAAAAGCAATGAGACTCATCTGGCAAACTGAGGAGGCCCATCAGCTACTGTCTCATAGAGCTAAGCATTAGAGTGCCAGCAGCTTCATGGTTTTGTGATTTACTCCGCTGTGGCTTACAAATAAACACATCAGTCGAGGCTTCCAGAGCATAGATGTTCTCCTTGTGCAGAACAATCAAACTGAAGATGCAGCAATTGATTTTCTAATGTACATGAGACCTTAAGTTTATGGTGCTTTTTATTGGTTGCTCTTAGAATAGATTTCCAATTTCTTGTAGAATACAATTCCAGCTTAGCAAACCTTTTGATCTTTTCATTTGGACATTCTTCCTCTCCAATCCACTTTTACTTTAAGGAGCCGAAAGCTTTCTGTACCAGTGCACTTGGCTGGGTTTTTTTAACCTTCTCCATTTCCTCATTTTGACTTCTGACCAAGACACAGTTAACACTGTTAACACCCACTTCGAGCTGGCCACCTCGCCCTGATCTACTACATTTCCAACAATGTAACTCCCACAAACACTTTTTTTTACAAACACTTCATATATATACACTTTTGAAGCCAGAATTAGGACAATCTACCGCGGCTAGCTATCGAAACAGAGGAGAAACAATAAGCAGCTTTTCAAACAAACCAAAATAAACACTTTACAGCTGGCCCACTATCTATGCACACTTTAAACGTAAGCAAGCGAACTTTTCCGCGAAGTCACGAAAGGAGTCGGGCGAAGGCGCGGCTTCCCCGCCGGGGCCCTGGACTGCCGCCGCCCGCCAGCCCCGCTCCGCCGCCCCGGAGCCCGGCGAGCTCCCTTACTTCTTGGTGTCGCTGCTGAAGAGCCCGAAGGCCGCGGGAGTCGAGGGGGTCACGGTGGGCGCCGCCTCCTGCGCCAGCTCGGGCGCCGCCTCTCCGCCCTGCTCGCTGTAAGCGAGCCCGTTGCCGGACATGGTGGTGCCGGTGGTGCCGGTGGTGCCCGCCCGCCCCGCCAAAGTTGCTCGGCGCTCCCGGAGCTGCGGCCCGGCGCTGTGCCCGGAAGCGGCGCGGTCACGCGGCGGGGGGCGGGGCGGCCGGGCCCGGACGTGCGGCCGGAGCGCGGCCCCGGGCCGGGGAAGGGCCGGGGGAAGGCCGGGCCGAGCGAGGGCCGAGCGCGCCTCGGGCGCTGCTGCCCGGCCTCTGCCCTGCCTTAAAACTCAAAGCCTGCCCTAGAGCGTCGGCTCGTATGTTACTTCTAGTAATCATGTTACCAATGCCGGTACTGCCCGCTGACTGTAGAAGTAAGGTAACCTAGACTAAGAGCAGCTGTTTACATATGAGAAATATCAAAGGGTAGTTAGAAGTCTTCTGAGGGAAGTTGCTCCTAATTCCTTTTTACAATCCTGTTTTCCTACGTGCATCTTCCCCCTCTCCCCTAGTCTCTTAGGAATAATCTGTGTTCATTAAAACACCCTTCAATCCATCTCCTGACATGGACTAGTGGAGTGCGACCTTTTCGTCCTTAGAACTGAACTTATTTCCAAAAGGTTAGCTGTTCACAATCGATACTTTATACTTGCAGAGAAATTAAAAAAGAAAAAAAAAATAAATAGTGGGGGGGATTGTCAGATTCCACTGAAGCAACGTTTTTATTTGCTTGCTTTTCAGCAACTTGAACTTCACTGATTGAAACTGTGACAATACCAAGCAAATAAGCTTTTTGCAAAAGGACTTACCAGTAAAGGATTTATTAAAAATATGGGACTGTTGTAAAAGTAGTTATCCTCAATAGCTCCCTTCTATGGGTGCCACTGTTTTAATTTCTTTATGATCTCTCACAGCTTCTTTTCCTGTGTAGCAGTGTTTTTTGAAAGTCATGGTTTAGATTGTAAAAGTTCCAGTGTGAATATTCTTGACCATCTCCACTTTACCTGTTGGATTTTTTAGACTTCCATTTTTGTTACGCCTTTTGTATTTTTTAGAGTAAGTCATCATAGTTTGCTTTCCCTGTAGAGAGAAATATCTTACTATCTTATTACTACCATAAAGTGTCACAGGATCTACTAACACTCATCCAGTGATTTGATTTGAGGCAGACACCTCTCAATCACACAGAGCCAGAGAGGATTCTACATCCTGATTTTTAGAGGATTAAAAACCAGAGTAGGTTGTTGAGAAATGAGTCTCAATCAGACAAAAATGGATACTCACATCTTTCTGTGGAAAGATCTGAGTATTCCTGTCAGCAGTCCAGAAATTGTCTCAGTTTTTCAGATCATGCCAATTTATTTCAAATTGTAAGAGAGAGAGCACTTGAACTTTGACTCCAAACATGGTTTTGTTTACATTAAGAGGTTGCTAGGTATGTTTTTTATTTGTGTGCCACATGTAGTGTAAGAACAGGTAATCTATAGGAGGCTGTCAGTAGTTTGTAAGGTAGATCTGTTCTAGTTTATTTTAAGACTGTCCGCTTGTTTTCTGAGGCAATAGGTTAAAACTGCTTTCTTCTTTGTATAAATCTATAAAGTAAGGTCGTCTTAGCACTAAGAAACTCCTTAAGTACAAGAACTTAATTTTTTTACCTTGTATATCTACTATGTAGTATTTACTATGTGTACTGCTTAGGTAATCTTAGAGTAAATGGAAAAAGGAAACAATAGACTTGTAGAAATCAGAGTAATTTGTGAGAGTACAAATTGCAAAAATAAAACCAATAGCAGTTGCGGTAGATGATCATGAAACTGTGATATGAGAAGAGAAGGAAATACTAACAGTGATGCAGAGCTTGAAAGGGTCTTGCAAATGAGAAAAGAAATATTATCTGAAGATTTATTAAGTGTAATTGAAAATTCCTATCAGGAATGTGAGCTTCTGCTATCAGTTCTTGATGTAGTTTTAGTCTGAAATATGCCATAACTGTTCACTGTAGAGCCTTTTCCCTCCTAAATTATGTCTTCAAAATCACAATGCAGTGATAAGATACTTGCACTTAAATTTTTACCTGTATGCAATTATGTCAAAATTACAGAATCATGAAACACAAATTACTCCATATCTAAATTCTTCATTTACATTTATTGGTTGCAGCATTCTATATTTCAAAGTTTTGTGCAGCATAAGGAAATTAACGAACAGTCTTAAAAGAGAGAACATAAAAACATTTTCAGTTTTCCATTTACATTTCTTTCTGAAATGATTTCACCTCCATTATTCAAACCATCTTCACAAATCTACTTATCTAGTTTACCAGTGTCTGGTAATTACATAGTTTCTTTCTTTCCATTCATAGATGTTAACTACTGTACAATATGTGGACACATATAATATAAGCATGTACACATTATAAGCATGGGCACAGCTTTTAGAACTTAATTGCACTGAGAAATAATTTCCAAAGCTAAGTGGAAGGGAAGACAAATTTGTATGGACAAATATATATGCATTTTCATAAAAACTTATGTGTAGTGGTGTGTACATATGCATTTGAGGGAAAAAATATTTACATTGCTCAACAAGCTGAAATTTTGTAGTTCCAACAAGCATTAACTTTTCTAGGCTTTATGAAACATTTACCCAAGATACTTTGCAGTGTGTTTTACAAAGTTAGATACATTTTGTGGCCACTGGGCTGCCAAATGCTTATTGTGTGCCCTCTTGTGGCTCAGATTATTAGTATGTTATTTGTCACGAAAAAGACGGGAGATGCATTGGTAAGAAAACTGTTTTTTGATGGAATTCAAGCTCTGTACAAGAGAAATGTCAAGCTACTAAAAGCTTTGCTTATACTGTGTATGTTGCTGATAGACTCTCATATATGCAAAACGTGCTAGGATTCTACACAAATGTGTAAGAGTATTGGCTTGTAAATGTCATTGATAAAGGATAAGTAATGATACAATCCAAACTTCTTTTTGTTCAGTAATTATTAGAAATATATATATATATATATATACATATATATATATATAAATAATCTTGATCAATTAATATTCTTTCAAATGATTATGTTGATTTTAGCTTAATGATGAATAGGAAAAGTAGAAGGCAAAAGTTATAAACATAGAACACAAAAATGAAACACTTGCAAAATAAAACAATTCTTCAGTTGTAGAATTTTACATCATTTCTTCAAGCATAAACATGCAAAGTAGGTATTAGTAGAACTGGAAACATAATATTAGATTTGTCTTTTAGATAGAGAATATCTTAGAATTAAAAAGATTGGGATTATATTAAAAACTATTACAGAAATACAAATATCTCCAATGGAATAAATGCTGTGATACTCTTGTATTGATATCAGACCTGGTGTGTTTGATGGTAATTAAAATCCATGTAAAATGGAAGGTGAATCAATTTTCAAAACTTCCACTGTTATTGAAAATATTGTATGTTATTTTTTCATTGTTTAATCTTCCCAGATGTTTAAATATCATACCCTCAAATATGATGTCAAAGCAGGAAACCTGAATCAACTGCCAGTATTTCCCCATTACTCACATGAGAGGAATGCTCAAATAATAGGTTTAATATACTGAAAACTGTGTTCAAATGCTTATTGCACTATATCCTTATTTTTGAAAACCTGTGCTCCTGAAGAATCAAAATATATGGCTTTTTCTCAGATGTGTTTTAAGTAGGAGAAGAAATTCAGGGTGTGGTGGATTCTCTAAAGTACCCCACCTGGTTATAACTATCTTTCTGAAGAAGTCACCAGTTACAGATTCAGTGTTGATTGGCCTTTTTATATAAATTCTGGGTTTCCTCCTAGATCTATTAGTGAAACAATTATAGGCTTGGATTTGCCAATTTGTCTTCCCCCTTTCTTAATCTAGAGAAGCATGGATTCTGAAGTTTGAACAAAATATTTAACTGTTTTTAGTAATGAAGCTGAAATAACTTTTTAAAACCTTGTGCCTATATAAACAATTTATATTGTAAAAAATCTGCCTTACTTAGTGTTTTAGTTTTATAGTTACAGTTTGTAACATACATTTATTTATAGATCTTTTAAATCTAGTTTGGATTAAATGCTTTAAGAAGGGGGTACATGAACATGGTTCACATGTAAATTATAAATTACATCTCTTTTTAATGTACTGCCATTATCTAGAAGCTCCACTGAGTACAAATGCTCTTGAAATACATGCCTTGAAGTACTTCAAGTGTCTCACTGAATCCTGAGTTTTTAAAGCAAGTCAAGCCACACTTAGTAAGGACTTCAGCCTTTGTGTTGCTTGTGTACCTGCACATCCTTCATGTTCTATCTTTAAACTACAGTAGTGAAGGTAATATATATTTTTGTTCATGTTTGACTTGTAAAGGTACTGCCAGTGAGTTATTTGGCAGAAATAGATAAATATTTGTAAAAAGAACAGCAGGTTTATAAGATTTTCTCAGACTGTTTCTGTATCTTCCAGTCATCTTAGATCTGTCCTAAAAAATCTCTATTCAGTTCTTGAGACTGAGATTGTAATTCAGTTTACTGCTGAATAAACAGCAATTATAATATTTGCAATAATAAAAAGAGAAAATAGGCAATTTTGAGCAATTTGCCATAAACAGAGAGAAGACTAGTGTATCACAAGAACACTGCAAGCAAATTATGATTTAATTGGCATGGAGTCAGCTATGTATTAGGGCTGGTATAGGTTACAGTGGTACCAGAACAGGTTTTACTGATCCTGAATGAATATAGCATGCTGCTTTCCTCCATAGTGGGAGCACAATGCCCTTCAAAAATAACACCTTCTTATTTCTACAGCATGCAGCATGTGTTAGGTCCTGTGGAGCAAAAAAAGCTGAAAGGTGCCTGTTAAAGGAGATCACAGAATTAAGAAGAATCATGGAACCAAAAAGAATCATCAGATGGCTAAGACTGGCAAGGGCCGCTGTAGGTCATGTTGTCTAACCTCCTTACACAAGCTGGTTTCCCTAGACCAATGGTACTTACAAATGTGTGCAGATAGCTTTTGAATAATCTCTTTTCTGGAGAAATAGACTCCATACCCTCTCTGGGCAATCTGTTCCAGATCTCAGGGACCCTCACAATAAGGAAGTTCTTCCTCATGTTCAAGTAGGGCATTGTGTCCCAGTTACTGCCCATTGCCTCTCATTCTGTTGTTTGGCATCTCTGAGAAGAGCCTGGTCCATCCTCTTATAGCCTTCCTTCAGGTACTTACACATCAATAAATCCCCTCTCAGGCTTCTCCAGGCTAACCAAAACCAGCTCCCTCTGCCTTTCCTGAATAAGCGAGGCACTCCAGTCCTCCCATCATCTTTGTAGCCTCTGCTGGACCTGCTCCAGGATCTCCATGGCTCTCTTGTCCCGAGGAGCCAAGAACATCTGAAGTGCTGTATTCTCTCCATGACTGGGCAGTATCACCTCCCTTCCCCTGCTGGCAATGCTCCTGCCAATGTCCCCCAGGATCCCATTGGATTTCTTGGCCACCAGGACACGCTGCTGGCTCATGGGCAGCTTGTTGTCCAGCAGGAGCCCCAGGCCCTTCTCTGCAGAGCTGCTCCCCAGCAGGTCAGCCCCAGGCTGTGCTGGTGCCTGGGGCTGTTCCTCCCCAGGTACAGGACATTGCACTGTCATTAGAGCTAGTGTCAAAAGACTTGCTGAGGTTGAGGTAGACAATATGCACCGCTTTCCCCTTGTCCATCCATGTACATGCCTCATTGTAGAAGGTGATCAGGCTGAGCAGGTGTGATTTCTCCATGTTGACGACTCCTAATCACCTTCTTGTCATCCATGTATGGAGATGGTCTCTAGAATGAGGTGCTGTGTCATTTTCCCAGGGTTTGAGGTGAGGATGATTTCCTAGGTCCTCTTTCTTGCCCCTTTTGAAGACCATGGTGACATTTCCTTTCTTCCACTTCTCAGCATCCCTCCTGATCTCCATGACCTTTCAAAGATGATTTCACAGTGGCGTCCACCAGCTTTTTCAGCAGTCATGGATACATCCTATCAGGGTCTATGGACTTGTGGATGTTAAGTTTGACTAAATGGTCTCTTACCTAATCCTTCTCAACCAAAGGAAAATCCTTTTTTCAGACCTTCTCCCTGACCTTCTGGGTTAGAATTCCTGAGGAGTGGCCTTGGAAGTGAGAGGAATGTTACATTTGTCTTTACAAACAAATTGTAGATCTGTTGGTAGGTAAAGTTAGCACCTACAGATAAAAGAAACAATGGGAGGGATTACACTGATTGATGAATGGAAAAAGAGATTTGCCTTTACAAACAAACTGTAGGTTTGCTAGTAAATAAGATTGGGTAACAGAAGATGAAAGAAGCAATGGGGAGGGGGAAAACTGAATTCTACAAGAATTAAAAATTAAAAGGGAGGGTTATACATCAGAGGGGAATGTCAGGTGTCAGGCGTTCCGGGAAGTCTGTGCCTCTCGAGTACCTCAGCCAATGGGGAAAGAGAGAGGGAAAAGCGGCCGGGAAAATAGGATAAAAAGGGAGGCTGCGCCCTCCAAAAATTCGAGAGATCCCAGGGGAATGCTCCATGGCCTCTCCCCTTATTCGAATAAAGCAAAAAGGACTCCTCTGTCTCCTTTTTGGACATAAACCTCTGGTGTTTGTGGGTTAATTTCCCTTACAAATTGGGGGCTCGGTCCGGGATATTTCCACCGTCCGGGGCGGCAGGCAGCGGTGGAGCTGAAGGCGCGCCTCACCCAGTTTCGGTGATCAGCTCCCCGGGTGCCGGCTGGCACCGGGCGATCGATTGGGTTCCCGAGACTGTCCAGGAGATGGACGAGTGGCGGACCAGGGGGGTCCGTGAAGAGTCCGCAGGGAAGGACCACTGAAAATCTCACCGGTGAGTAAAGTGGGATCCTCGGGGAGCAAACCTGGGAGGACGCCCATGGAGGGCAGCACAGGTGAAACGGGGAACCCATGGAGGGTTGGAAGGGTGAAGCCGGGAAAGGGACGCTGCAAAAAGGATCCCATAATACCCCCGGAGAGTCCCTTGGGGAGAATGCTGAGGTCTTGGGACAGATTGTATATTCACCCGGAAGTAACTGTGGGAATTATGATAAAATATTGTTATTTTGTGTGGCCAGAGTATAAGTTGTCAAAGGGGCTTATAAGGCCATGTTATATAGATGCCCTGGGGGGGCAACAAGTGAGGTCGAGAAGGGGTCTCGATAATCCATGCCCTGGGGGGCAAAAAGGGGAGTCGAGAGAGGGTCTCGATTGCGGCGGATGGATGGAGAGTGTTTGTGTGTTGGAAGAGAATTGAGGAGGAGTGTGTGATAGGTATGGGTGAGGCAATGAGCGGCAGGTCCGAGCATGGAGCTGCGGGACCAGGAACACGGGCTGGGGGCTGTGGGGCTGCCAGGGCTCAGCGTGGGGCTGTGCCTGACCCCACCAGCCCCGGGCAGGGCCAGCAGTGTCCACTGGCCCCCGTGAGGCTCGGGGTGCCCCGGCCCCGTAAGGTTTGGGGTGCCCAGCCGCCTGCGATGCTGCGGGCCGTGCTCGCTGGGAGCATCGGTGAGGGAGGAGCTGTGTTTGCACTGTGACAGGATGCAAACTGGCTCTGGTATACCGTGTGTGACGAAGAGAGGGAGAACCAGAATAAAGGAATATATGGGAAATGCAGATTGTACGTGAAAAGATTAGGATTCTGTTTTAAGGATTTTGTGAGTTTTGCTGGAAAATACAAGTAATACAGGGAAAGCCATGAGAATTTGCTAAATGTGTGGGAGGGGTTTAAAAAGCATGAGTTTCTGATTGCTCCTCATTGTGACTGTAATTTACTGGGAAGAGATTTGATGACTAGAATGGGAAAGCAAATTAGTTTTGTGAAAAGTAACAAAAGTAAAAAAAAAAAAAAAAGTAACACAGAGTCTGTGTTACTGTCTGTAATATCTTTATGTAAAATGTCTGGTAGGATTTATGCTGAAATGCAGCTGCAGAGATATACGAAGTTTGTTTAGGCAAGCTTTGCAGAAAATATTAAGAGTTTACTCCACCCTCAGGAGTTAAGCTGTTGCAATATGTAGATGATTTGCTGTTATAGGGGGAGCAGAAAGAGGTGGTTGAGGAGAGAGTCAGATATTTGGGACACCTTCTGACTGAGGGGTTGCGGTGTGTTGGTCCAGAAGGAGTACAGGGGATTTTTGCCCCAGACTGACAAGGAGTTGCGGAAATTTTTGGAGTTGGTGGGGGACTGCGTAGCTTGGATCGAGGATTTTTCTCTGTTGTGGCTAGACCTTTGTGTAACTTTTTAACCCAGAGCGGTCCTGGTGTTGTGATGTGGACACCAGAAGTGGAGCAGTGCTTTGGAAAATTGAGGGATGGATTGGTTGGTGCTCTGGTCTTGGCTCTTCTGGACGCAGAAAAGGAATTTCAACTACATGTGGGTGTTGAGCTGGGTCATGCTAAAGGAATTTTCGTGTAAGAGAATGAGGAACACAGAGGCCTGTCGCCTGTTTTTCTGAGTTGTTAACCCAGCGGCCAGAGGCTGGCTCCATTGTCTGCAGAAACTGTGACCACAGCTCTGATAGGGGCTGACAAGGGGAGGGTATGTGATTGTAAAAAGTTCAGCATCAGATTAAAGCTTTGTTAACTGAGAGAGCCTCTATGTGGATGACGAGTGCTCAATTATTACAATATGAATCTTGTTTAATGGAACAGGAGGATTTAGAATTTAAAAATAGGAAAATTTTAATCCAGCCTCCTGTTTGAATGGCCCCGAAGAAAGGGGGAGACAGGAGGAAAGCCATGATTGTATCCAGATTATAGATCTCCAGACTAGAGCTAGGGAAGATTTGAGAGATAATCCCTGGCCTGAGGGAGAGAATGTGTTCATCGATGGGTCGTCAAGAGTACTAAACGGGAAGCGTTTTACAGGATACTCTATCGTGAATGGCAAACAATTAAAGGAAGGGGGGAGGTTACCGCCCACCTGGTCAGCCCAGACAGCTGAGCTGTATGCGCTGATTAGAGCCTGTGAGTTATACCGGGATAAAACAGTGAATGTTTTTACCGATTCTAAATATGCTTATGGGGTGATACATGCATTTGGGAAACTGTGGGAAGAACGAGGTTTATTAAATTCTAGGGGAAAGACGTTAGCCCATGAAAACTTAGTCTCTCGCCTATTGGAGGTAGTGAATTTGCCAAAAAGGGTGGCAATTAATCCACATTAAGGGGTATCAGGCAGGGTACTCAGAGGAGGCAATAGGAAACCGATTGGCTGATGAAGAAGCTCGGAAAGCTGCATTGTTGCCAGAAATCTCTAAGATGCTCCCCTTACTACCAGTAACTGCACCGCTGCCAGAGAAACTGTCTTTCCCACCAGAAGAACTCGAGATAATTAAAAAAAGTGGAGCAGAAGAAAGAGGAAACAATTGGTTTACAAGGGATGGGAGGCAGTGAATCCCAAAAGCTCTGGCCTTACAATTGTTAAAACAACTTCATGAAGGGAGTCATTGGGGCTCTCGAGGGTTGGCAGAAGCCTTCCTAAAAATGTATGCTGCTGTGGGTCTTTTTAGCTTGGCAAAACGAGCTATTGAGGGTTGTTTGACTTGTGCTAAAACCAATAACAAGGTTACAAAGAAACTTGCCAGGGGAGGGAGGCCTTGGGCTGTAGGTCCCTTCCAGAGATGTCAGGTGGATTTTACTGAAATGCCCCGAGTGGCAAGGTTTAAATATCTTCTGGTAATAGTATGTCAATTAACAGGCTGGCCAGAAGCATTCCCTACTGTTTCAGCAACTACAGGATCAGTTGTTAAAGTATTTTTGGAACAAATAATTCCAAGATATGGAATTGTGGAAGCTATAGACTCAGATAGGGGAACTAATTTTACAGGAAAAAATTCTTCAAGGAGTTATGGCTGCTTTAGGGATACAATGGAACCTGGACACCCCCTGGCACCCCCAAAGTTCGGGTCGGGTTGAAAGAATGAATGGAGAAATAAAGAAACACCTTCTGAAGCTGGTGATAGAAACCAAGATGCCATGGGTACGGCTCCTGCCCCTGGCTTTGGCAAGAATGAGGGCCAGACCCAGGGAAGATATTCAATTATCTCCCTTTGAGTTAATGTTTGGAATTCCTTACCCTTGCAACTCTCAGCCTAGTGGGGGTATAGAGATAAGTGATGTGTATTTGAAGTATTATGTGTCTCGGGTACTGTCTCTTGTGAAATCTCTTCGACAGGAGGCTCAGCTGGCACAGACTCTGCCTTTGGACTTTGCTGTTCACAACATCCAGCCAGGAGATTGGGTCCTAGTTAAGGAGTATAAAGAAGCACCGCTGGTGGTGAAGTGGCGTGGACCTTTCCAGGTGTTGCTGACCACAGAAACAACCGTCAAGACAGCTGAACACGGGTGGACCCATCACACTCGGGTCAAGGTCTCTAAGGCCCCAGAGATTTGGACATCTCAGCTGGAGGAGAAGGACGGGAAGCCGTGACTGACACTCCGCAGGGGCGGACTGGAGCAGTAGCAAGTGTGTTGACATCGAGGGAAGCCTTGTGTGCCTACCCACGGACTGCCTGCTGAAATTAGTTTGTGTGGGCATCCCACCTCTCGGATCTCCAGTCACTGGGGGGCCAGCCCTTTGCTGTCACTGTTTTCCTTTACATTAAGCTGTTTCTGTGCCTTCACTCACCACAGGTGCAGAAGACAACGTGAAAGTAAAAATTAGGTTAGGGAATTACATAACCCAGTTAGAATGTTTCTCTTAGTGATCTTACCTTTATACTGTCAGTTAGGATGGGGCCAGGAATGGGAAAATAAGTTTTTAACCTTAGGAGAAGAAGTAGCAAAACCCTTTAACCTTAGCAATTGCTGGGTCTGTGGGGGGCCAGGAGGATCTGAAAACTGGCCATGGGTGGCCAACCTAAATGGTGGGTTAGCACCCTGAGTGAAGTCCATAATGGAACAGGATTCTGGGATGAAGAAGGAAGTCCATGGCGGCTTCATTCTTCTGAAAGAGGCACTTATTGTCTAAATAGAACAGGAAGCATATACGTGGGGAAAAGTGTTTGTGACTGGACTTTATCTTTGGGTTTAGATTGTTGGACCCCCAAATGCCTTCCTTATGATTGTTCCAGATATCAGGGCAGATAGAATCAAACTCATGTTAAGCTCTCAAATGGTAGCTGGGTAAAGTGTTCCTACCATACTTACCAGAAAGATTTGGAAGGCTGTAAAGCAGTGGAGAGGGATAAGTTTTTTGACTCCTTATTTTTAAGCTGCCCCCGAGATAATTCCACAAGTAGGACACATGTTGTTCGTGACTATCAGTGGAAGTGGCAACACTGGAATGGAACTCGAACTCTTTTTAGCAGGTTCTGGTCCCAATCTAATAAAACAGATCTGGGATGTAACTGCAGCTGGAAACCTCATGTGGGAGCATGGAAGTGCAAATACTGTGATTCTTATGGTGGGGCAACTATTCTTGGGGGACCACTAGGCCCAGGAAGTAAGCTGTATTTTGACCCCCCAGTAGATCATGAAAATTGAGAAGGTCCCTTTGCCAACGGGACCTGGGCTTTAAAGGGGCATTACTGGATTTGTGGCCAATATGCCTATCGCAGGTTACCCCCAAACTGGTCAGGAATATGCTATGTGGGGTATATCAGACCTCTGTTCTTTCTGCTACCACAAGTTCAGGGAAACCAGCTAGGAATCAAGGTATATAATAATCTAATCAGGGAAAAGCAGTCAATTGATGTATTCTTGGCTGGGGGGAGCACCCAAAAGTGGGGTAATGATAAGTGGCCACCTGAACGAATCATACAACACTATGGCCCAGCCACTTGGAATCCTAATGAATTAATATCAGGTGCCAGAGAGCCCATTTATAATTTAAATCGGATAATTAGGTTGCAAGCTGTCTTTGAAATAGTAAGTAACCAGACAGCTACAGCTCTTGACCTTCTTGCTGACCAATCTACTCAGATGAGAAATGCAATATTTCAACACCGGATGGTATTAGACTACTTATTAGCAGAAGAAGGGGGCGTGTGTGGAAAATTAAATGACTCAAACTGCTGTTTGCAAATAGATGACAATGGAAAGGTGGTGAAACAAGTAGCAAAAGGAATAAGAAAGTTAGCTCATGCACCTGTCCAAACATGGAAAGGATGGGAATGGGACATGTTTTCATGGCTACCTGGTGGACTGTGAGTTAAACAACTGCTTTTTTTCTTCTTATGTGCTGTAGCAACTCTAATCTTTTTACCATGCATGATCCCTTGCTTAATACAACTTATTCAACATGTGATCAAGGGGATGCAAGTTATAGCCATGCCTACTGACCCAGAGATGGCTACAAAAGGACAAAAATTGATGTCATTGCAAATAATTGCAAAACCAAAAAGGACACAAGAACAAGAAATTAAGACAATGATAGCTAAAGTTTGTAAAGACAATTACTAAAAATAAAAGAGGAGGGATTGAGAGGAATGTTACATTTGTCTTTACAAACAAATTGTAGATCTGTTGGTAGGTAAAGTTAGCACCTACAGATAAAAGAAACAATGGGAGGGATTACACTGATTGATGAATGGAAAAAGAGATTTGCCTTTACAAACAAACTGTAGGTTTGCTAGTAAATAAAATTGGGTAACAGAAGATGAAAGAAGCAATGGGGAGGGGGAAAACTGAATTCTACAAGAATTAAAAATTAAAAGGGAGGGTTATACATCAGAGGGGAATGTCAGGTGTCAGGCGTTCCGGGAAGTCTGTGCCTCTCGAGTACCTCAGCCAATGGGGAAAGAGAGAGGGAAAAGCGGCCGGGAAAATAGGATAAAAAGGGAGGCTGCGCCCTCCAAAAATTCGAGAGATCCCAGGGGAATGCCCCATGGCCTCTCCCTTTATTCGAATAAAGCAAAAAGGACTCCTCTGTCTCCTTTTTGGACATAAACCTCTGGTGTTTGTGGGTTAATTTCCCTTACAGAAGTGAAGACTGAAGCAAAGAAGATATTCAGTAATTCTACCTTATTTGCAACCTCTGTCACTGGGGTCCCTGTTCCATTCAGTAGCAGGCTCACATTATGCCTAATATTAATTTTATTACTGGTTAATTGATGTATTGGTGCATTAGAAAACAAAATATAAAGTGTAACATGGATTTAAATAAGAGAAAAGAAGAAAGTTAGTTTTAGAATCTGAAATGAGTAAAAAGGGGGAAGGAAGTCTCAGAAAACTATGGTGGTTCTTTCAGGTGGTGATCACAGAAGATACAATTCTTAACAAGAATGTAATAGGATTTGTGTGAGAAATATAGAATAGTCATGAAACATTGGAGGAGAAACAAAGGGAGAAATTAAAGACGTAATGCCAAAAAATGGTTATTCTTCACATTGTCCAAAGGGTGATACACTTCAATTACTTATCCTAACAGATTTTTTAAAAATGTATGATGATTTATAAATAGTTTCTGGAAAGAACATAATGAACTGGATGAGAATAAGGTCTATAAGCAATTGCTACACTCAAGTGCACTTGTATATTAAAGAGGTGAAAAGGTCAGTAAATTATTTTCCTGACAGACCAGGAATGAGAAAGTTGAAATACCATCTTGAAAATAACACTAAATACAAATAAGATAATTTCAGAAAGGGCGGCAAAAAAACCAAACAAAACTTCCCTTTCAGTCACATCTGAATAGCAGCCATTCCTAACCTGGCACTCCCAAGGCCATAGAAATGTGTGTTCTGTTGAACAATATCTCTGGTTTGTTTTTGAATGAGATAAGGGTTTCTCAGGACTTTACAACAGAAATTCAAAAACTACAACTCATGTATTTAGTTTGCTAAATCTTTTTTTCCTGTGATTAAGAGTTAAAGCTCAGACAAGATGTTCTATTTCTCAAAAAATGTAGGAAATTGAAATTAAAGAGAATTTATAGTCACATATATCAAAATTTCCTTTTAAAATATATTTTTTAATAAACTTTCTGATAATTATTTTTAAGTTAATAATAATATTTCTTTTAATTGCATTTGCTATTAATATGGAATTGTATTTATAGAAATGTTTATACAATTATAAGAAAGTTTAAATTATTAATATATAAATTACGAAAAAATAGTTTAAATTAAATTTTAAAATGACAATATCTGACTATGTCTCTGATACTTATTCTTTTCACTCTCACTGAATCATGTAAATGCATATTTTTCCATACTTCTAAAAAGGAAGTTGTTTAGAAGAATGTGAGAAAAGGAGATTTCTTTCATTTATTATTTTAAAGACTAAAATAAAGGAAATATAATGGACATTTATAAGCTTTTACTGTTGAAGCTCTTTTCATTGTGTATTCACAAGCATTTTTTAGAGCATAGGCTTCATTTAAATAAACAGATTTGTAGTTAGTTCTGTTCAGTGTATCTGAGGACGCATTTAACATCCTTGAAATGATATAGAGAGATCAAGATAAAGAATGGCTTATATATGAGAGGAAAAAACCTGAATAGACTTTAAGTCTGTGGCCTAGAAAATAGACATTTGATAGAGATCATTCTGGTTTATGATCTATATCTATAAAGTCATGAATTGCACAGAGAATGTGACTCATTATCCCATCTGCTAGGAGTTACCATATAAAACCTGTAGATTGTAGGTCCAAAATAAAGAGCTACTTGTCCTACAGCACAACTAAATATGTACTTTGATAGTTGCCATGAAGCACTGTTGATGCAGAAGTTTTCCATGAGTTCAAAGAACATGAAGACAATATAAAGAAAGAAAAGGTCACTGAACACAAAGGTTATTAAAACATCGCTGGCTCAGGAAGTTTCTGAATCACAGGTTTATTACAGAGAAATATCATTATATAGTCTCCTTGTTCTAATATTCTCCCATAAGAATCCAATCCTGGTGATACTTATTTGGGGCTGGGTAAACCTTTTGTGGTGCATCTGTTCTTACGTATTTCAGTTCACTATTCCTATTGTAGCTAGATAAATGTGTAGATACTCTTTTTATAACAGAGTTCAGCACCTGAAAAATGTGGAGTACAAAGGAAATTAGCACATATATTATCTAATGAAATGGTTCAACTTTTACAAAAGATTTGTAGTCTGGTAGAATGGGAACTAAAGTCCTGCAGCCTTTCTATTTCTGCTTTCTCTTCTAAGGGACACATCAGTCTACTTTATCTGTATTTGAAGAATACCACATATGATGCAAGTCAGACTACACATCCTCTTCTGATCACTAAAGCTGACATTTTATTCAGGCTTCCTGTTTTACTTGAGGGTAAAACAGAAGCATCCTCTGTTTTCAGTCATATTTTTCCCTCCAGATCTTGTTTGATATTTCTTTTGAAACTGTAAAAAAATGTGTGTTTTTTCCTGCCAAACCATAGTGATGAGTCTTTAAAAAAATATTAATATGTTTATAGGGCTATCATGGCTATCTTTACTATATACTTGAGAACATACAGCAAAGATGACCTATCTATTCTACTCTCAGGGACACCAAGTCCCAGCTTGCTGATTGTCCAGTCATTTGTAGCTGCTGGGGCTAGTGTTTTCTTGCCCCAGGCTGACACAGCAAGGCCAGATATGCATTCTGAAGAGAACTCCTGACTGCTTCTAGGCAGGAGGTCAGCTATAAGGTCTTTAGATGCAAACAATGCCTAAGGCTTAGGCAATCAGGTTTTTTGTGAGATTCTTTGCTTGCAAGACCTTCTTAGCCAGATAGGAAAGAGATCTGGGATTGCTGCACAGAGATTGCAAAGACAATTTTATTTCTGTGAAAGCATCTGTCAGCAAATCCAAATACATAGAATATGAAGGGGGCTTTATAGGGTTAAGGAGAATTTGAGAGCTAACCAATAAAATTATCCAATTACTTTAAGGTTTTAGGTAAAGAAGTGACCAATCACCTAGTAAAGACAAAGATCAATAGAAACTCTAAAAGATAACAGGGGGTCTACAGGAGGGTGAACATTCCTCTAATATATGTCATTCTAAGGAAGGATTTCTTATCTCAGGGAAGGTTCCAAGAGGGCCCTAAAGGGGTATCTGAACCATCACAATTCCTCGCTCTGTATTTACAAAACAGCATCTCTAACAGCTTTTTTAAAATATTGAACAAGGCATGAAAACATAGCTAACACAATAGCAATGACAATCAAAATCCACAAAATTCCCTTAATCAAGCATGAAGCCCATCCTGTCAGTCCCCATTGGCTGAAGACATTATTGATCCAGTCAGGGTGGTTTCCACTTTCAAGTCCTTCATGAGGTCTTTCAGTTTCTGGATGTTTGCATGGATGGATGAAGAATGTGAAAGAGGTTGAAGCAGCACATCCCTTCAAAGTCTTGGCAGCCATGTCTGTGGGTGAGCAGCAGGAATTCAATTGCTGCTTGATTTTGCAGAAATGCATGTCTTGGGGTTTCTTTGTCCTTCAAAAGATCACTCAGAGCAGCAGATGTAGCATTGGCCTTCTTACTAAGCCAGCACCCCAAATTATTAATTTTGCCAAGGGCTTTTGCTGCTGCCACCTGTGGTAGGAACAGGGAGGCAGCAATTCTTTTGGGTTTGTTCCAATTGTATAATTTGGGATCATGACTTTCATCAAATTCAGTGTAGGATCTTTTTTCACGTTTTGATTTGCTTTCTTTTTTCCAATTATGTAACAAGGTAATGTTGGGGGTGAGGGTAGAAAGCCTGCCAAAGCTACAGGGTCCCCCCTGCAGACAAGAGGGGATCCTGGCCCAAACTCGATCACCACAGACGAGAAACATTCTCCTGGGCAGTGTCTTGGGGTGGAGAGAGGACTCAGAAATTGTGGGAGCGGTGTAGTTACACCAATCTGGATAATTGTATGCTTTATTGATGGTGATATGCCTTTTCTGTATGTGTTCCTGATCAGACCAAAATCATGCAATTTTTGTCTTGGATGTTTAAAGGAGAATTTGACACAGTATGTTGCCTTGGAGGACCCTAGCAAATCCAATTCTTGGGATTCCTCAAGAGCATTTGGCAGTATTTTTGTCCAATCGTCCCAAGTGTCCACTGGGTTGGGTCTCTTACCTGTGGTGTGAAGGAGCTCTGAGTTATAAATGTGCCAACCATCTGCTGCAAATGGAATTCCAGACATGTGGAAAGTGTCAAGGCTGCCCAGGGATAGACACATTATCTTGTTTTAATGTCTCTGCTAAGGTCACCCGAACATTATGGTTGGGTTGTGGGCTTATCCAGCAGAGGGCATGTGGCACGGTGAATAGCATCCAGGCAGCATTGAGAACAGCACATTTTTTTTTTCTTTTCATTTTTTTTAAATTTAAAAAAAAAATTTAAATTTTTTTTAACTGTAAAAAAAGGAGTGGGTATAGGGTTAGGGGTTTTGGCAAGGGATGTAAGAAAGGAACAAGGGGGTTCTTTCAGCAGGGTTAATAACATTTAGACTAAAAACTACTTTGTGACCAGACTAGGTCTGGCCTAGGACTTGACTGAGGCAGCAAAATGCTGCTTGGTTTTCTGTTTTGTCTGCTGTTGTGTGACAGAACAATCTTTTCTTTGGTATGTGGGTGTTGTGCGACACCTGCATCTCCAAGCAGAGCTGGTTTGGTTTTGAGAAGGTTTTGTGTTGGACTCAGGAGAATTTTTGCTGGTGTTTGAGGGGGGTTAGTATTTGCGGTGCTTGGGTACAGTTTTATGTTTTTTCCTGGGAACCATCTTGGACCAGATGGCAGAGACACACAGGCCCCTTTCCCAAATGATCAATTGAAAGGGCCCAGAAATTTGGTGTGTTTCTCAGTCTTTCACCAGCGCTGGTGGTTTCTCAGCAAGCTGGGGTTAGGTAGAATTTGCAAAATGACGAAGAATTGCAGGATCAGGTTCTGATGCTGTACAATTTAGGAAGTTGATGACGTAGAGAGCTTTGCAGAGTCTTTCAACTGGAGAGAAGATTTCTGTGTCTCTCTGCTGATGATTGGGGTGTCTTTTTAGGGTTTGATGGGTTCTCTCTACACTGGATTGCCATGTGGATTTTTGAAGCAATACCTCTGAGGATACAAATTCCCCACTCCCTGAGAAAACTTATCAATTCACAAGATTTGTAGGCAGTTCCATTGTTGGTTTTGTTTGGTTTTGGGACTCCCAAAGTGGCAAATGCTAGGAGGAAATGCTTAATAGCATGAGTGGCTTTTTCTCTTGCATGAGCTGCTGCAAAAATTGTTCCAGAAAGTGTGTCGACTGACACATACACATATTTTGACTTCCCAAATGATGGGAAGTGGGTCACATCAGTCTGCCACAGCTGGCAGCTGTTCAGGCCTCTGGGATTGACTCCTGTCCCCATAGAAGACATCTGGTAATTTTGAGAGTTTGGGCATGTTGCCACAATGGCTTTTTCCTGATCTTTTGGGAGTTTAAACATTCGGATGAGAGCTGGTACATTTTGATGAAAATATGCATAGGGCAGCTTTGACTGAGCAAAGATGTCAGGGACATTTGCAGTTTCCATAGACATGGCCAGTGCGTCTGTTTTCCTATTCTTTTCTGTAATGAAACCTGGGAGATCAGTGTGTGATCTCATATGCATAATATGGTAAGGTGGTTTTCTGTGGGAAACCAAGTGTGTCAATGTAGAAATTTATTGGTGTAATTTTGGGTTGGAGACGTCCTTGAGGAGGGCATGTTCTGTTCTCATGGATATACCAGCAACATATGCTGAATCTGTGACCAGATTAAAAGGTTTATCTTTGAATTTCTCAAAAGCTCTAAGAACTGCTCTAACAACAATTTCTCAAAAAGCTGGTAACTTGGCAATTTGTGGAGATCCCTCCACTATTTGTACATCTGATTCCCAATTTTGGGTTTCGAAGGTTTTCCAAGTCATTGCTGACTTGTGGGAAGAGCCTGAGCTGTCTGTGAAAGCAGTTAGAGCTTTGAGAGGAGTCCTACTTTGGATTAATTTTGGGACCACATGAAAAACTGCATTTCAATTGAAAAATGTGTGCTGGCAAATGGATGGAAATTTGGCCTGTATAGCTGCCTAGAGTAAATTGAAGGCTTTCACTGGTCTGGAGCAAATGCTCCAGATCTCCAGTGGTCAGTGGCAGGTAGATGCATGTGAGCTCACACCCTGCAAGAGAGTGGAGGCGAGTTCTGGCCTTTTTCATCAGATGTGCCATGGTTTCTTGAAGTGTGGTAGTTGTCTTTGGGGATTGATTGCTTGTGAAGACCCATTCAAGGATCAGCAGAAGGTCTGTGAGTTGAGGGTCCCATTGGAAAATCAGTCAATGGAAACGAGGGGCTTTTCCTAAGATGGCAAACTGGAATGGCAGGTTGGGTTTGAATCTATGAGCTTGGTGTGATGAGAGAACTTCTTGGACTTTGACAATGGCATTTTGGGCTTCTGGTGTGAGAGTTCATGGGGAGTTGAGGTCTTTGCTGCCACACAGAAGGTTGAACAGGGGGTTAGGTCTTTTGTTGTGATTCCCAAAAAGGGGCATATCCAGTTGATGGATCCGGAGAGACTGTATAGGTGTTTCAGGGGTTTTGGGTCATCTTGAATGCTGCTGAGGTACAATGGTCTTCTCATGGATTTGGAGTCCAAGATAAGTCCATGGGCTGGTGTACTGCACTTTGTCTTCACCAATCTCAAATTCTGCTTTTTTGATGGTTTCAATGGTTATTTTCACTGCTTTGTCCAAATAAGTCTTTTCTGATGTACAAACTAGGATGTCATCCATTTTGTGGTAGATGATTGCGTCTGGGAATGAGCTCTGAACAGGGGAGAGAATGTGAGCCACATACCATTGGCACATGGTGTGAGAGATTTTAAGTCCTTGGGGGAGGAAAAGCCAGTGATATCTATTGAGGGGAGCCTCTGTCTTCAAAGAGGGGATGGAGAAAGCAAACCATTGGGCGTCTTGGGAGTACAGTATAATGCTGAAGAAACATCTTTGATGTCAATGACAGCAAGTGTCCGATTTTGAGGCAGCATTGATGATGATGACAGACCAGGCTGGAGGGGACCCATGTCCTCGATGACATTGTTGATTTCGCAAATTTCTTGGAGGAGTCTCCATCTGTCTTTCCCAGGTTTTCACAGCCCAAAGACTGGAGTGTTCCAGGGGCTCGTGGTTTCAGTGATGTGACCTTTGGCAAGTTGCTCTTCCACCAGGGCATGCAATACACACAGTTTAACTTTTGGAAGGGACCATTGCTTGACCCAGACAGGATCCTCACTTTTCCGGGTGAGCTGAAGTGTCAGTGGGAGAGCACATGTTTCAGTGGCCCCAGTCAGAAATCCTGGTTTTGAATCCGAAGGGAAGCCCCGCATTGGGATAGGACATCCCTACCCCACAAGGTGATGGGCACCCTCATACAAATGGGCGGATGGTTGCCCCCTTGCCTTCAGGTCCTTTGACGATGACATTGTTCCTGCTTTTCATAGAGACAGCATTGGTGCTGCATGGTTATTAGATACAGTGCTTCACAAAGTGGTTCACTCCATCTAATCACTTGAGTCAAAACAGCAAGTATCACACTTCTCTGAGGCAGTGAACTGCAATCCAGGGTTTTGTTTCTAGATTCCAAACTACTTTAGTCATTCATTTTCCTATGAAAGAAAAAATTAAGTAAGATGACCCTGATGAGGCAAAATCCCATTTTATCTTGTATACCTGTTTGTTCCATAACTGAATTTAAATGAGGAAAGCAACTCTTCTAAGTGGAGATGAACTTTCAGACTTCCTGAAACAACAATAGGTTCAAGTTTAAAGCTGCATAGGAACTCAATAGTTTGGCTACCTAAGTGCATCCCTTCTCCACTACTTTGGACTTACATCAATACTGCTCTTGCTTTCTGAACATTGTTTTTCCCTTTTTAGTTTCTCTGAGTGGCAGTCAACTTCCCACACATTAGAAATTTGTTACCAAACTTAAAGGAAGGCTGGGGAATTCTCAAATCTCTCCTCTTTGAAGGCAGGAGACTAAGAGGTGACCTCTTGTTCTGGCCCACTCTGGCCTTTCTGATGTTCTTTTAATTGACATGGAGGCAGTACAGAAAACCTCTTCTAAAGTAATAAGGGCAAAGAAAAGCATGAATACCTCATGGAACAAAAAATGGTAAATCAGAATAAATTACCTATAAAATGAAGTTTTAGAAGAAGGGTTGGAGGAATACAGAATAGAAAATCTTGCCAACATCTCCACAACACCAGGTTAAAGGTACCAAATCTGGTTCTCTAAAGATTTTGATACCATTTACTAATTTCTACCCACATTAAATAAATCAGAATTTTATGCCTCCAGCAGCAAAAGAAAAATTCATATTAATCAGGTACTTTTTGCACTTGAAATTACTCTAAGATTTTTGAAGTAAGCTTAGCTTTGACATCTAATTTTTGCATCAGAAATTGGTGCTTTTGAAACTTCTTTTACATAGTGTTTTCCTGTCATGGCCTTCTTCCATAGGAGTCTGTGTCCCTCGTTGAGCCCTGATTTTAAAGTTCATAGTGAGAAAAAGACTGTGCAAAGGTCCACATTATCCTTACACTGTGAAGAGCTACATTATTAGTATGAATCAGCTTTGAAGAGAAATTAATAATTAATAATAATAATAAAAATAATAATAATAATAAATATTTTTTCTTCTGTATTGGTAAATGAAATTTGTCTGTGGCAGTTCCAACTTTGGGCACAAGAGGTAGATGTTTTCACATGAAACTTCCATCAATACCTAACATAATCAGATTTTTTACTTCAGGATAAGCGGCAGTCATTTGTTGCTAATTTCCTCTTCTATGTTTTATGTAGTAATACATTTACAAAAAGTGAGATTAATTGTAAAGATGTAATGTGGAGAATGGGAGTAGACAAGCATTTATTTATAATGGGTTATTTATTTTGCCCAGAGGATCTTGAGGCTTCAGAGCGAATGAAGTGTCTTGTCAATATTTTGTTCTCTTGACAAAATATTTTATATGCACTTACATGCCCATTTGAGATCAGAGTACACACAATGAAGCTGAGTTCATGAGGAATTGAGAGTATATGTCACTGGCATTCGCCTGACCTGCACTGAATATATTCTATTGGGACTGTTTTGTTACTTATTTCTTGCTCTCTTCAGTCTAAGCAGATTAAAGATTGAAAAGCCAACCTGATTAAAAGCCAAGTGTATCTGTACCCTTGAACACTGTTACGTTTTTAACATATTAAGTTTACATTATATGGTTTAGAGTTTTTTTAATTAGAAGTCATAGGGAAGAATTACTTGAATCCATTAATATATTTAAATTTTTAACATTGTGAAAACTTTTTCATTCCTAAATATCATGGAGAAAAAACAGCACACTACCCTTACTTAATTTCCATAGGAACAGCAAGCACATTCCCTTGTTAACAGCTGCATAGAAGAAGGATTATCAGTGATGTATTTATGGAAGATTTTTGTATTAATGCAAATACGAGCATTGCTTTGCATGTAGATCTAAATCAACCATTATGTTCAAAATATTATCTATATATTAATCTTCTTACAGCTACATAAATATGGTACTGTTTTTTCAAAAAGGCATCAGTGTAGGCTTTAAACATACTTCTTTGCAGACCTGTGTGTTACACAGACTCATAGACTTCAATATAAAAACTAATCTTTTTCATTTTAAGTCTCTTTTATGATGTGGGATGACCAGTATAGTGAGATCTAGTTTGTGTGTTTGTTCATTAGAAGACACATTAACTTTATTGTAGTTACCTATATGAGTGAGGATTGCTTGCATGAATAAGAAAGGGAGCTTACTTCATCTTATGTCATGGCCTGTAGAGCCTTTTCAAGAAATGCAATCAATAACAGGCTTCTTTTTTTGCTAATCACTATTTCTATTTATTATCTGAAGATTTTATTTGTTTTGTCAATGATAAAATTATTGTGTGGAGAATTGCAGTTACTTCAAAGGGGCCTTATATTTTAAGTAATTACCTGCCGTTAATTTTCTGAAATCCTATGGATAAATTGTTCTGTTTCATTTGTGTGACAGTTCTAGCTTTTCTATAATGGCACTTTCCAATGGATCATCCATTCATACTGTTATTTTGTGATAGTCCATTTTCATAGTGAAAACTGCCCTATGCAGATTCCTGTATCAAATCTTTCTTCATATGTCATTGTGCTGAGTTATATCAGGTAAATTTTGCTCAGAGGTTTGATACTGTGAGTACATAATCCTTGCTATGGCAGATGATTTATAATTGCTGCCTCACTGCAAAATGCCAGTCATGTGAAAAAGCCTTCTGTTGGTCCTTGTAGCATTCATTGGCTTGTCAGCCATTTACTGTATTCCACCAGGTTGTTGAAGTTGAAAGTAAAGAATAATTGAGGTAGTATATTTAACAATACTCATAGAAATCACTGCAATACTATTCCACATCAGTGAGAGCATGAACATAATAACAGTTGTTTATGTTAATTTAATAACTTTCTTCATATACATGCAGCATTTTCCACATAAAAGAAAATCAGTTGTGGAACAATGACTGAAGAAAACTCCAGTAATGCAGTTTCATATTTCCAAATTAAGAAATACTTGAAATGAACAATCCAAATAAGCTTTGTTAATGCAGTGCTAATACTTCAGGAATTTAAGCAACAAAAGCCAGAACGAGACAGGCTTACACAATAAAATGCTATCCTTTTACCTTGGGGTGTTTGCAGAAACCTCCTTCAGCACAAACTGGTTACAGATTTGGTAGTAGAGAGTCCATTCTAGGGAAAACCAGTCTTGCCTACAGGAGCTGAGCACGACTTTAAATGAACCACTTTTCTTATCAGTCAGACTGTGGCACGCTGTTTTATGCAGAGAGACCACAGACACACTTTCCTGCCCCCAGGCAGTGAGAAGCCAAAGGGGGAAAATCTGCAGTGCTACAACATGTGTTTCAGGTCACAGACTGCTTCTGTGAGCACAGATTTGGCACCATAGAACAGTTTTGCAGTGGTTCTTTTTTTGGCTTCACATCCTGACTGACCCACTTGACACCATTTTAGTAACAAGGTTTGGAGTTCAGCTGGCATCCTGGTTCTCTACTACATAAAGCAAGAGCCGCCTGATAGAAGGCAGTCATATGCTGTAACAGAGTACTATGTAGAAGAGTACCTATACTACAGCTACCTAAATTAGCTTTTGAATACATGAGTGTGCCTATGATGCATAATTATTGTTTCTAAAGTACCAAAAATGCACCAGACAAGAAGATAGATGGAACTTGTAGAACCAGTGAAAAATAATGTGATGATGAATTGGGACCACTATCTCAAATTCAACCTTTCCTACCTTAAAATTAAGTGTGTAAAGTTAAATACTATGCAATTTGCAGCTTTTGATGTTTTAGCATGACAATGTATGAAAAAAAGCTAAACATAACAGAACTTTGTTGAGGTCCTGAAAAACCTCTGGTTTGTGCTTATCTGATCCAACTGGGAAAACTTTTTATGTAGAGCTGGAGAGATTTACTCTTAACTGCAGCTTTCATTTGAGAAAAGGTAATGGATACAGGAAAATTATTGATATAATAATTTAGGCCATTCAGCAAAGGGAGAAGAGAACTTTTTGAGAAGTTGCCGAAATATGGTTTGTTAAGATTTTTCACAACAGCCTAATAGCTAATAGTGATTGTTATTCAGTTCAGAGGTGAAGTTTTAAAAAATGTCTTATTGTTTATTAGACGTCTCTTTTTGATCCTAAAATAGTAACTAAATTGAGGTTAAAGCTAATGAACTTGCAGTGAAAAAATCCCCACCTCTTTTTTCACTTAGTAGCACAAATTTATATTATCCCAGAAACATGATTACAGAGGGATGGATTAAGTTAGCTAAACTATTTTAGCCACTGTATCTGGGACAGTAAAAATCACCCAGAAATTTTGGGTATTAATTTTAATACTTAGTTTCCATACATGTGACTGAAATAACTATTGCTCTCTTTGCTGTCAGGAGGCATTGAATTCAAGGAGCTTGTTCTGTTTTGCAAGAACTTAAATGGTTCCATGTGTTGCTTATTTAAATTTATCTGTCTCTTCCATCTGGCTGTTTGTCTTGCACTAATCTAAAATCTTCAGATGTGCTTCTTGGAGGATGGAGCTCATTGCTTCTCTTTCAGGACTGCCTTTCTGTGATGCACTACTTCTAGATTATTCTTAAACATGACCTTGATCTACTTGCAAAAAGACAAAATTTCAATCTTATGGTTCCAAGCTTTTCTAATTAACTGTGCACAATTCAATAAGTGGCAGGATGCCATTTAGGCTGTTGCCTAAAAGGAGAAATAGAAGATATTTTTCTCTGCTTTCTTAATTGTTAATATTTATGTTGTACAGATTACCTAGTAAATTGTTTCTTTGTTTCTTATTTTTGTTTAGCTTTGGAAAAATATATCTCTAATGAGGAGAATAACAGTACTTTTACAGACTGAACTTAGAATTTCCCTGCTGCAAGTCTTGAAAAACTGTAGCCACCATATATTTCAGGGGAAAAAATGCATTACTTTATTCATTTATTAAACTGTTTGAACATAATTTTCGTATTTGTATTCAAATCACAAGGAACTAACAAACAGATATTCTCTGTTCAGCCTGGCTAAACTTTTGAAAATGTACTACTTAATTTGAAATCCAGAAATTGCTCAGTGCACACAAAAGTGTAACCAAAATGATTATAGTAATGCTTTTGGAAACAATTTTGCAGCAAAACAAACAACTCTAAAAACCCCAAAATATTAAAAATATAAAGAAATTAATGAAAAAGCTGTTCCTGAGGGAGCTGTAATTTCGGTTTTATTGATTATGGTGCAGGCGTTAGCACTAGCAAAACAACATGAAAATTTAAGAGAGATACTATTTTAAAAATTAAGGTATATTTGCAGATTCCCTTTGCTGTAACTGACCATCTCTATGAAGACTTGTCAGAATATGCTGCCATGATTCACTTCAGAACCCTTGGAAACAAGAGGAAGAAAGGCAGGCAAATGTACTGGAAAGCATTCTAGTCCCAGAATAAAGGGAAAACAGAAAACAGGCAAGTCAAATAACTTGTTACACAACTGGTATGAAATTTGTCATTTCTGTGGAGTCCTAGGCTGCATTTCTACGTTAATTCATTCTATTAAATGCAATCTAGGCTTCATTTAACTACAAAAGTAGTTAAAAGAATCAGTAGTAACTACAGGACTACAATGTTCAGTTCTGCTATCAATAAAAGAAAAAGGGTGATTTAAAAAATTAAACTAATTAAAGCATTGGCAATAGCTTAGCACTGCCAACAGGTTGAGGGACCATCTCTCTTATGAGGAAAGGCAGGGGGAGCTGGGGCTGTTCAGCCTCAAGGAGATAGAACTGAGAGGGGCCTCATCAATGCCTATCAGTACTTGAAGGGAAAGTGCCAAGAAGGACAAGGCTCTCCTCAGTGGGGCTGGGCAGTAGGACAAAAGGCAATAGGACAGAAGCTGATGCACTGGAAGTTCACTGGATCATGGTGAATAACTTATTTACTGATGGAGGTGACCAGCCAATGGAACATATTGACCAGAGAGGTTGTGGAGTCTCCTTTTCCAGAGATATTCAATAACTATCAGCATTTTGAGCACCATTGCTCTAGTGGACCATGCTTGAGCAGGGAGGTTGGGCTAGATGACCGCAGTGGCCCCATACACTTAACTAATCTGTGTGTTTCAGTGAACAGGGAAGGCTGTGAAAGGGACTAAACAAAACTTTTCAGCAGCTCTAAAGAAAAGAACAAAACTTTAGAGAAACTTAGAGTTGTATCAGTTCAGTTTGACTGGGCAACCAAAAGAAAGAAGAAAGATGGCTTTATTAGGATGTACTTGTATCTCATCGGGGCAAAATAAACAAAGAATGAAGTTACCCAAGGTAAGTACAGTAGTAATGAATTGAAATGAAAGCCATAGAATAAAAAATAAGCCATTTCTTGATCAAAATTGAAGTGGTTAATCACTGGAACAAAAAAAAAATTGAAGGGCATTTCAAATGCAAACTAAATGGTGATTTTCTTCTCCACTTGTTTGGTCTAAACTCCATGTGTATGGCATAAACGTGGATTAACCATATAAATTAAGCATATAAAACTTTGTGGTCCATGGTACATCAGAAATCTAAAACATTGAATTCATGGTTTTACCTGACCCTTTACAAATGTGATTCTGTGGATTTCAGATTATAGAAGACATTTACTGTGAATAACATGGAAGAATTTGAAGAAAGCATGATACAATTTTGTTCTATTCTCCCTGTTCTCTGACCCAAA
Organism: Erithacus rubecula; assembly: GCF_903797595.1. NCBI lineage: Eukaryota > Metazoa > Chordata > Aves > Passeriformes > Muscicapidae > Erithacus > Erithacus rubecula. The sequence goes on from NC_136661.1 coordinate 10,639,511, forward strand.
GCAAACACTGCAAAATGAAATTAACCTGAATCTGATAATTGTGAAACAGAATAGGAAGCTTGTATCTGTGTATGCAATGTGAGTGAAGCAGCTGTAGACACAATACACCATTATGATAACCTAGCATTTTATTGCTTTATCAGTCAAGTACATGCCTTTGTCCGTTATAACCCTAGAATCAACCATCCTCAGATTTTTGAGTACTTCTTAATATCCTCTTTCTCCTCCTCAGTATCATCAGTATGTAAAGGAGTCAAACCTAATCCTGGAAAGGAGTTACTGCTTGGCCTACCACTGTACCTGGCTAATACATAATAATGAAGATACAGAAAGATGATTTAGTGAGCTGATGAATGTGATGGACAGCTACTTAATTGCAGAGGAGAAAGTTAATTCACTGCTGAAATGTCATTATTTAAGTAATGCTTCTCTGTTCAACGGGCATCTACTTAACAAAGATGTTATTAAAGCTAAATTACAGGAAAATGGTGAGACATCTCAATCTAAATAAGACAGACAAGTCAAAATGAGTGATGAGGTACTAATTTTGCAAATTTTCAGTTAAGACATTTATTATAATTACCATAAGCTATATCTTTCTTTGCATCATTTGTTGGTTCATGTGTGGAGTTTTGATCTGTATTTTTGTTATTCTAAGCACCAAACTAGTATAGACATTTTTTTTTAACTTAAAAAGTTATTTAGTTCAAGATATAATATGAAAGCAGAAAGAGGTATGAAAGAACAGAAATTTGGATTCAGTAGGAAAAAAAATCAATGTGAACTGTTAGATGAAGGTAAGCACATGAGAATATCTACCTTAAATATGAAGTCTCTCATACTGCAAGAGAGCAGCTTCAAAATATAATAAAAAGGCTACCTCCAAAATACAAAAGCTAGAATACATATTAAAATTAGTCTTCTGTGATTACTTCAAGATGATTGTGCTTTAGGGCAAGCTTCTGTACAGAATGAGAAAAAATAATATTATAAAGGGGAGATCACAATGACACAAATCATGAGAAGGAAACATGTATCAAGATCTAATACCTAATTCACTGAAAACCTTCCAAAGAGTGAACATGGAAATCTCTGGGAAACACTATTATTTTGCAACAAAAATGGACTTAAACAGTTAGTGCAGAATTTCTAGGTCTGTCTTCCAACTCCCTTGAAGGAGCCAAATGTTTAACTCAAAAGCATGTTACATTCCTCTAGGAGACTAACGCAAACAGCATTCCTATTTCACAACAATGGTCTTCCCATTTGTTTTCCTACTTATGTCCCAGATGTGGAAAAATTCAGTGGCATTGGTTGTTTTCCTGCCTAAGGTTAAGCAAAAAGTAAATCTTGATTCTTTCCCAGGCTGCTTGTTCCACAGAGAGCAGCAAAGGGAGGGGGCAGCTGTAACAAGGCCCACTGCAAAGCCGATACTTTGTAGGCTCCAAATGCTGCCTGGCTCCCTCAGACAAGGGCCAGCTTGTGTCAGTGTCCCAGAAGCAGCCTGGCAATTGCCCCTGCCTTGCCAGCCCTCCTTCCGTGCTCCCCGGCTCCCAAAGCCTGGCCAGGCAATGCCATTTCCTGGGCCGGCTAAAGGGGCGAGTTTGATGCTGCTTTGGGGCAGATGCCAAAGCTGTGAGAAGTGAGAGGGTAATGTTCACACGCCCTTTGCTTCGCATGAGGAGCTTGCTCGAGGCCCAGAGTGGGAGGCTGGCCCTTTCAGGAGAAACTCAACTACTGCTTTCTTTTCAGTGCACGTGGCTATTAATGTTACAGAATCAGAGAGGTTAGAAAAGTCCTTGGATGTGGCCAAGTCCATCTGTGCACCAAAACTCAAGAAAGCTTTGTTGCTGGGTTCAAGGACTAAAGCCTGCAGCTTTTATCCCTGCAAGCATAGTGAGACAAGGCCAAGTCATTTAGACCCAATTGTCTGAATTAAAGAAAGCCTCCCTTTGCAGTCCCAGGTGAGATTTTCAGGAATCAAAGGATGCACCCCACCGTTATTCCATTGGCAGGAATGGGGACATACTTTGTAAGTCCTGCCAGCTGAGCAAGGGGCTGGGCCTGCGGGAGGAGGCCCGTGCCCAGATTCTTCTCTCGGGGCAAATGCTGTGTTTGTAACACCAAACAAATGGAACAAACATTGCTTGAGGGTTTCATAGAGACAAAAGGCAAAACGGAACAAACTTTGGTTTCATGAACAAGACAGTTTTTGTCTTAACACAGAGTAAATGAGGAAAGAAGGAGCAGAGCCAACAACACCAAACCTCTTACATTTATGGATAAATCTAATACTACTCATCAATTTCTAATCATACTAACAAACCTTAGCTACTCAATTGAGAAATGCCTATCTAGTAAAGTAAAGAGAAGAATAAAGCAGCCTAAAAACTTCGAAAACCATCCTATTTCTATCTAATCCTCTTGACGGCTAACTCTTGCTAGGCCTGGAGAGCTGCAGGGCTAATCTGTTTTTTCCTTTTTAGCGAGTGGCTCTGCCTCCTTCTGTGGGCGATGTTTTCTCATGTGTGCGTTCCTTGCATTCACGGTTGCAAACACCCTGCAAGATAGGAAACAAACCATTCGTTGTTCATTCAATACACACCAGTAAACCCATCTGCCAGATTTCCATTTCTCTATGTGTTTCTCTGTCTTCCCAGGCTGAGACACCTATGTGAATTTTTCAGCACCATGAGTCTTTGTTGTTCCAGTTCCTTGCGATTTCTTTCTCTTCTTGCCTCAACCTCTTTTGAACTCCAGCAGCAGCACCAAAGCAAGCTGTGGTGTGCCTATTGCTACTTGTTTGAGCTGTGCCTTGTTGGGGCACGGTAAGGTTTCAGTCTGAATGCTGGGCTTGAAGTGAGCAGTTTGGGTTGAAAGCGGGCTGTCAGCACGTTGAGCACGGCTGCGAGGAGCCATCCTCCAAGTGGCCTGGGCTTGGCCCGTGGTGCCTTTGGGAAGGGCCAGCGTGTTTTAGTGCCAGGGCCCGGGCTGTGAGCAGCCAGAGGAAGAAGTTGCGCACCGTTGGCACTGCCCGCAGGGAAAGGGGCCTCCCGCCGAGCGGGGCGGCTGGGCCGGTTGGCAGCAGGGACACTCCGCGTTGCGGGCCCTCTTGTGGCTCCTCTTGCCTGTGTCCCCATGCTCCTTTCTGGGAGGGCTTTGGCTCCTCTTTGCTTCACGCACCGTCTGCAAATCAAAGAATCCTTATCAATATCTCTTTCCTCCCACAAAGCTGGAAATCAGAGCGTGCAGCGCAAAAATCTTTTGGCCTAAGGAAATTGCTCCAAAGCCTGAAGAGCTGAGAAAATGCCTGGATTTGGAGGTGGGCTGTGCTGGTGGGGTGTCAAGACAGCACCTTGGAGGAGAAATCACCTCCTTTCTACTGCCCAAAGGCCTGGCTTAAATACGTGCGTGTCTTCAGATCTACATTTTTTTCATATACCTCTCTGCCTAACATCTCTCTATCCCTATGCTTCCTCCACAAATACCTATGGAATGGGCTTTCAATTCAGCCCAATTAGTGAAGGCCCATGCTTACTTAGTTTCTATTCTGCTAAATGATCTCTCTCTCTGTGAAGCAAAATCGAGTTTTCCTGTAAGAATAGTTGGAGTGGAGGCACAGCACTGGCAGGTCATTTTTGGGGAGTCTGCTGGGATGCTGGGAAAGATCCCTGAAAATGTGCAGCATCTGCATGAGCGCAGCCGGGATTGGAGATGTTAGCAAGCGGTGGGAAATGAAGGATCTGATTGGCATCAGTGAGGGCGCCAGTCCCTGAGCAATCAGTCTACAGAGAGTCAAAGGTGATTTTGGTGAAGGTGCTGCTTTGTTGGGTCAAAGGGGTGCTCCAGAACTCCCAATTTCAGAGCAGCAGCACAATGAAGATCATGGCAGCATCTGCTGTGCCTTTCCCAGGGCATGGAACCTGGCAGAGGTGCGTCTCGCATGGCTCGCCAGCAGGTTTTGTCCCCTTCTCTCAGTTTCTTGAGACTGCTGCCTTGTCTTGACTTTCTTCCCACTCACCTGAGCAAGAGTGGAGGCAAGTTGATGTTCTTTTTTCCAGGAGTAGTAGTACTCCACACACTGTGCCACAGTCTTACTTGGAATCTGTTGTGGAAAGAAAAAGAAGGAATGTGAAATGGCCATCGTGTAGTGTGGGTGGGAGAAGAAGTAGAGGATGGGGTAATGGAGGAAGTAAAAGCATGGAGTAGGTGGAGTAGGGCATAGGATGAAATAAATAGGGAGTAAAAGAGGCATTCTGCCAGGTGGAGTGCCATGTATTATGCTGTGTAATGCATAAGATATATGATGCACAGATCAGCAACAAATCCACCCAGCACAGTGTTTCTTTCCCTTCCAGTCCTCCCGGCACAATATGTTGAGGAAGCAGCAGCACAAGCATGCGACAAATGGGCAGAATAAAGCTGTGTCTGCCAAAGGAGCTTGGAGGAAAGGGCTGGAGAGGCACAATCACTGCTTTCACACAGGATTTTCATCCGCAGGAAAAGGGATGCCCCATATCTTTATGATTTCAATATTTTTCATCTAGGAGAAGAGCGAGACTGAATTGCAGTGTTTGGAAGCAGAAAGAAGCAACATTTCCCTCTTATGATCTGCCAGTGTAAAGAACGTCCTATGGCTTTACCTGCTTCTGGATGAGATGAAAATCCTTGCCATAGGTTAGAAGAGCCTTTAGGAAGGACTCCTTCTCCTCAGGTGTCCATCTGCCAGAGCCTGGCAAATAAAAGCAGCAGGTAAATTGATGCTTCTTGCCACTTGAGGTAGATGCCACTGGCCACCCAGAGGCAATCGGCACTATCCACCTGTGCACGTGTCTGCTCCCTCAGAAAGTATGGAAGGCAAGAGCAGGCATTGCCCAGGGAAAAAAGCACGGGAAAGAAGTCAGGCTGAAGGACTAGATGCTGCTGCTTTCCCCGCCCCCAGAGAAGACGAGACCTTGTGCAGGTGTTGCCGTTGAAGCGTAAACGCCTGACATGGCAGCTGAGGGGACGGCAGCGTCTGTGAGTGAAGGAACAAGCTCTGCTTTGCTTACCTGCGTAATGGTAATCAGCCAAGGGGTGGCCTTGAGGTGTCGCAGGCCCCCCTGAGAGCAACATCTCCAGAGCCTCCTGCAAGATGAAAGGGACACAGGCTTCAGCTGCCCCACTGCATGGAAAAGAGCCAAGAAACATCAACCCTGCCCCTTTCATCTACTTTGCCTCTTCAGGCATTCCTTCCACCGGATCTCTCATGGCTCAAACCTTGTGATTTGCTGCCAATCCCTCGTTTTTGCTACCCAGTCCTTTAGTCGTGCCCCCCAAGAGTGGCATGTGGCTCAGCAACTCCAGCATTTTGTTCCTCCTGCACCCAGAATTGTCTCGGCTTGCTGAGGCTTCTGAGAGTTTTCCCTCAATCCACCCCAAAATGTCTTGGAGAACCAAGATGTGCCGGAGATTTGCAAGGCAGCACGCTGCGGGACCCTGGGCCAGCGCCTCCAGGAGAGATGTTGTCCCTGCCGGAGCCATTTGGGCTGAGGCCTGACACAGGTGGAGGAGACACAGCAGGCAGCTGCGCTTCTTCTTAACTCTGCTCTTGAAGGAGCAGCCAGGAAAGGCTGTCCCAGTGGCCAGGCCTTAGTAATTCTTCCCTGTCCCCTCTTGGGCCTGTGCCCAAAGAGCCGCTCCTTACCGGAACGCTGCCGCGTGCCTGGTGCAGGCAGTGCAGGGCGAGCTCCAGGTTAGCTGCTGCCCTGGGAAAGCCACGGGAGCTGGCCATGTCCAACAGTTCTCTTACTGCAAGCACAACAAAAACCCACCGCGAGTCAGACTTGAGCCAAGGAAGGGGAAAGGATGAGATACAAGGGAGAAGGAAAGCCCAGGAGCGGAAGACAGCAGGTTGGAGAGCATGAAAAGGAGAGCAAAGAAAGGGGCAGCTGAAGCAAGGGCCCATTTAGTGCTGGCTCTCCCTTCAAACCATATTCTCTAAAATGAGGCATTTGCCAGTCTCCCTTCTTCCAGTGGCAAATGGCGCCAAGCAAGTTTGAGAACAGGAAAGTTGTTCATTTTGCTGCTCTGCTGCACAAAGAGAGCATTCTCCTTGTCTCTAACATGGCCACGTGGGACGACAGTTGAGACAAGGAGAAAAGCATAGCATGCACAAAGCTGCCTTTTGAGCAAAAGCGGAGAGTTTTACACATGCAGGTATCTCAGGGGTGGAAGAAAAGCTGGGCAGCCACCTGGGTCAGGTTTGTCCATGTCAGAGTCATCATCCTCCCAGGGCTTCCAGACCAGGGATGCAGGCTCTTCATCGTCACTTGGCGCTCTGCTCTGCAGCTCGGGGAGCTCGGCCTGAAAGTCACTGCCAACGTTGATTTTTCTAAAAGCAAGAAGGAAGCGCAGGTAAGAAAGGCAAGCCGTGTGTCAAGAGACGCATCCCGTGGAGCCACGGGCTTGAACCCATCGCAGCTGACTCCGAAAGAGCAGTTCTGCTGCTGCCCAGTCCTCAAATTTGCCATCCTCTAATCCCTATGGCAAAACTCACGGCCGAATGGGGGCTCTCGCTTTCCTTTTCATGGTGCCTCTCCTTTCCACTTGAAAGAGATGAAAAGAATGCTGCAGCTAAAAATCGTTCTGCCGCCATGTGTCGGGAGCCTTCCTTCTCATGCTCAGCATTGCAAGCCAATAATTCCTCTGTCCCAAGAAGCCTCAGTTTGGTGTAATTGCTCCATTTCACTTGCAACTTCTGAGGCAGGACCCCCCAGATGGTTGCAGTATCCTCAAGAGGGGAAGCAGGAAGGCATGCACTGCTGCCTTCAGTCTTGGGGCCAGCGAGAAGACCCAAAGGAACGGCATGGAAGTTGTGCCAGGGGAGCCTTAGGTGGAATATGAGCAAGGGGTTCTTCAGCCACAGGGTGCTTGGGCACTGGAACAGGCTCCTCGGGGAAGGGGTGACAGCAGCAAGGCTGCCAGAGCTCTGGAATTGTTTGGACGTTGCTCTTGGGCACAGGGTGTGATTCTTGAAGGTGTCCTGTGCGGGAATTTTGCGCATCTATTTCAACCATGCAAATTTGGTGATGCTGTGATTGTGTTGTTGAGAAGAACCACACAAGATGGTATTGCAGGGCTGCCTCTGAGCGAGACGCAGAAGCAGCCCTACAAGCACTGAAAAAGATCAAGAAATGTGCAGCAATAACTCTAGAGCAAAGAGATGCAGTGGAGGTGGCAGAGGAAAAATCTCTAAAGATATCAAAGGATTATGTATCTGTAAGTGAGGAAAGTATGTGAGTGCATAATAATGGCTGTAACCAGACTGGCTTTTGTAGGTGAAAGGCAGTGTTGCAGGACAAGCCTTTGCAACTGCTTGCATGTCCTGAACAGCAGGGATCATGGAGGAGAAGTTGCATCTTTGTGGTTTTAAAGCTTTGTTGGAAGTGTGAGCAGAGCCAGAGCCCAAGAGGATTTGTTGCCACCAAAGCCCTGAACTCCTCAGTAAGGAGCAGATGGTTTTGGTGTCAGCGCAACATAGTTTTAGGACTTCAGTGGGTACCAAGCACTTTGAATGGGATCATCGGTGGATGAGAATGTGCAATTGCCCCATGACACCTCTGTGCGTCACCTAGGGAATGGTCTGCATTTCAACTGGAGGCATCAGTATTCCTAGAGAAGTTGGAGCCCACTGTCATGTGTATCCTGCTCTGGGGAAAGTGAGCACAGAGCATGGGTGTCATGGGTGGTGGGCCAGGCAGCTGGAGCCTCCTGTCTTTGTGTTGGTGGTTTGAGGGCAAGCGGGGATTTCCTTACCTTGGGGAGTGGCAGAGTGCTGCGGGGATGGCTGGCGGCTGACGAGGAGATGAGGATGTGGATGCAGAGGCCAGAGCTGGCGCAGAGGCCAGAAGGTGTGTGCTCAGGGGCACTGCGGAGCAGATGCTGCAGCTGCTGCTGCACCGCTGCTCCACCAGTGTTCCAGCAACGGCCGCAGCAGGAGGAGACAACGCCGGTTGCTACGGGCACAGCCAACATTCCATGCAGAACCCCAGGGCGCCCAGGGGCCGCAAACAGCAGTGGGCCACCTTTGCCTATTTTACTGCTTCTGGTGCAAGTTTGCTCTGAGCATCGTCCTCCCTTTGGGCATTTGTGCTCAGTCCTCTGGATGGGGCAAAGCAGTGCAGGGGCAGCTCTGGGTCTCCTCCTCTGTGCTTCTCTCTAAGGTGCCTCCAGCTGCAGCTGTGCAGGAGCCTGGCTCTGTCAAAGGAGCCAGAGCACATTGCCTGCACTGGAGAAGCAGAAGGACTCGTGCTGCTGGCTCTCTTTTGCCTCTGAAAGGAGCAAGAAATTGCAAGTCGTTCTGCGGAGAACCAACTGCAAAGCTTTCTCTCCAAGTGGAGGCATTCGTGCTGCCCCTTTCTAAAATGTCTGCTGCCTAATAATGTTGCCTGGTGTTTTCCCTCCTTTGGGGTCCTGAGCTGGTCTCTCAGCTCAACACTCATTCCATGAAACTTGGAGAAACGGGATGTTTCCCAAGTGATCTGATGGGGACAGGCCAGCAGCAATTCCTTAGCAATGAGTTGATGCACAATTCCTAGGTCTTTCTTCCCGCTCCCTTGAAGGAGCCAAATGTTCATCTCAAAAGCCTGTTGCATTCCTCTAGGAGACTAACGTGAACAGCATTCCTATTTCACACCAGTGGTCTTCCCATTTGTTTTCCTACTTATGTCCCAGATAGGGCAAAACCCAGCAGGTTTGGTTGCTTTCCTGCCTGAGGTTAAGTAGAGCAAATCTTGCTTCCTTCCCAGGCTGCTTGTTCCACAGAGAGCAGCAAAGGGAGGGGGCAGCTGTAACAAGGCCCACTGCAAAGCCGATACTTTGTAGGCTCCAAATGCTGCCTGGCTCCCTCAGACAAGGGCCAGCTTGTGTCAGTGTCCCAGAAGCAGCCTGGCAATTGCCCCTGCCTTGCCAGCCCTCCTTCCGTGCTCCCCGGCTCCCAAAGCCTGGCCAGGCAATGCCATTTCCTGGGCCGGCTAAAGGGGCGAGTTTGATGCTGCTTTGGGGCAGATGCCAAAGCTGTGAGAAGTGAGAGGGTAATGTTCACACGCCCTTTGCTTCGCATGAGGAGCTTGCTCGAGGCCCAGAGTGGGAGGCTGGCCCTTTCAGGAGAAACTCAACTACTGCTTTCTTTTCAGTGCACGTGGCTATTAATGTTACAGAATCAGAGAGGTTAGAAAAGTCCTTGGATGTGGCCAAGTCCATCTGTGCACCAAAACTCAAGAAAGCTTTGTTGCTGGGTTCAAGGACTAAAGCCTGCAGCTTTTATCCCTGCAAGCATAGTGAGACAAGGCCAAGTCATTTAGACCCAATTGTCTGAATTAAAGAAAGCCTCCCTTTGCAGTCCCAGGTGAGATTTTCAGGAATCAAAGGATGCACCCCACCGTTATTCCATTGGCAGGAATGGGGACATACTTTGTAAGTCCTGCCAGCTGAGCAAGGGGCTGGGCCTGCGGGAGGAGGCCCGTGCCCAGATTCTTCTCTCGGGGCAAATGCTGTGTTTGTAACACCAAACAAATGGAACAAACATTGCTTGAGGGTTTCATAGAGACAAAAGGCAAAACGGAACAAACTTTGGTTTCATGAACAAGACAGTTTTTGTCTTAACACAGAGTAAATGAGGAAAGAAGGAGCAGAGCCAACAACACCAAACCTCTTACATTTATGGATAAATCTAATACTACTCATCAATTTCTAATCATACTAACAAACCTTAGCTACTCAATTGAGAAATGCCTATCTAGTAAAGTAAAGAGAAGAATAAAGCAGCCTAAAAACTTCGAAAACCATCCTATTTCTATCTAATCCTCTTGACGGCTAACTCTTGCTAGGCCTGGAGAGCTGCAGGGCTAATCTGTTTTTTCCTTTTTAGCGAGTGGCTCTGCCTCCTTCTGTGGGCGATGTTTTCTCATGTGTGCGTTCCTTGCATTCACGGTTGCAAACACCCTGCAAGATAGGAAACAAACCATTCGTTGTTCATTCAATACACACCAGTAAACCCATCTGCCAGATTTCCATTTCTCTATGTGTTTCTCTGTCTTCCCAGGCTGAGACACCTATGTGAATTTTTCAGCACCATGAGTCTTTGTTGTTCCAGTTCCTTGCGATTTCTTTCTCTTCTTGCCTCAACCTCTTTTGAACTCCAGCAGCAGCACCAAAGCAAGCTGTGGTGTGCCTATTGCTACTTGTTTGAGCTGTGCCTTGTTGGGGCACGGCAAGGTTTCAGTCTGAATGCTGGGCTTGAAGTGAGCAGTTTGGGTTGAAAGCGGGCTGTCAGCACGTTGAGCACGGCTGCGAGGAGCCATCCTCCAAGTGGCCTGGGCTTGGCCCGTGGTGCCTTTGGGAAGGGCCAGCGTGTTTTAGTGCCAGGGCCCGGGCTGTGAGCAGCCAGAGGAAGAAGTTGCGCACCGTTGGCACTGCCCGCAGGGAAAGGGGCCTCCCGCCGAGCGGGGCGGCTGGGCCGGTTGGCAGCAGGGACACTCCGCGTTGCGGGCCCTCTTGCGGCTCCTCTTGCCTGTGTCCCCATGCTCCTTTCTGGGAGGGCTTTGGCTCCTCTTTGCTTCACGCACCGTCTGCAAATCAAAGAATCCTTATCAATATCTCTTTCCTCCCACAAAGCTGGAAATCAGAGCGTGCAGCGCAAAAATCTTTTGGCCTAAGGAAATTGCTCCAAAGCCTGAAGAGCTGAGAAAATGCCTGGATTTGGAGGTGGGCTGTGCTGGTGGGGTGTCAAGACAGCACCTTGGAGGAGAAATCACCTCCTTTCTACTGCCCAAAGGCCTGGCTTAAATACGTGCGTGTCTTCAGATCTACATTTTTTTCATATACCTCTCTGCCTAACATCTCTCTATCCCTATGCTTCCTCCACAAATACCTATGGAATGGGCTTTCAATTCAGCCCAATTAGTGAAGGCCCATGCTTACTTAGTTTCTATTCTGCTAAATGATCTCTCTCTCTGTGAAGCAAAATCGAGTTTTCCTGTAAGAATAGTTGGAGTGGAGGCACAGCACTGGCAGGTCATTTTTGGGGAGTCTGCTGGGATGCTGGGAAAGATCCCTGAAAATGTGCAGCATCTGCATGAGCGCAGCCGGGATTGGAGATGTTAGCAAGCGGTGGGAAATGAAGGATCTGATTGGCATCAGTGAGGGCGCCAGTCCCTGAGCAATCAGTCTACAGAGAGTCAAAGGTGATTTTGGTGAAGGTGCTGCTTTGTTGGGTCAAAGGGGTGCTCCAGAATTCCCGATTTCAGAGCAGCAGCACAATGAAGATCATGGCAGCATCTGCTGTGCCTTTCCCAGGGCATGGAACCTGGCAGAGGTGCGTCTCGCATGGCTCGCCAGCAGGTTTTGTCCCCTTCTCTCAGTTTCTTGAGACTGCTGCCTTGTCTTGACTTTCTTCCCACTCACCTGAGCAAGAGTGGAGGCAAGTTGATGTTCTTTTTTCCAGGAGTAGTAGTACTCCACACACTGTGCCACAGTCTTACTTGGAATCTGTTGTGGAAAGAAAAAGAAGGAATGTGAAATGGCCATCGTGTAGTGTGGGTGGGAGAAGAAGTAGAGGATGGGGTAATGGAGGAAGTAAAAGCATGGAGTAGGTGGAGTAGGGCATAGGATGAAATAAATAGGGAGTAAAAGAGGCATTCTGCCAGGTGGAGTGCCATGTATTATGCTGTGTAATGCATAAGATATATGATGCACAGATCAGCAACAAATCCACCCAGCACAGTGTTTCTTTCCCTTCCAGTCCTCCCGGCACAATATGTTGAGGAAGCAGCAGCACAAGCATGCGACAAATGGGCAGAATAAAGCTGTGTCTGCCAAAGGAGCTTGGAGGAAAGGGCTGGAGAGGCACAATCACTGCTTTCACACAGGATTTTCATCCGCAGGAAAAGGGATGCCCCATATCTTTATGATTTCAATATTTTTCATCTAGGAGAAGAGCGAGACTGAATTGCAGTGTTTGGAAGCAGAAAGAAGCAACATTTCCCTCTTATGATCTGCCAGTGTAAAGAACGTCCTATGGCTTTACCTGCTTCTGGATGAGATGAAAATCCTTGCCATAGGTTAGAAGAGCCTTTAGGAAGGACTCCTTCTCCTCAGGTGTCCATCTGCCAGAGCCTGGCAAATAAAAGCAGCAGGTAAATTGATGCTTCTTGCCACTTGAGGTAGATGCCACTGGCCACCCAGAGGCAATCGGCACTATCCACCTGTGCACGTGTCTGCTCCCTCAGAAAGTATGGAAGGCAAGAGCAGGCATTGCCCAGGGAAAAAAGCACGGGAAAGAAGTCAGGCTGAAGGACTAGATGCTGCTGCTTTCCCCGCCCCCAGAGAAGACGTGATTTTGTGCAGGTGTTGCCGTTGAAGCGTAAACGCCTGACATGGCAGCTGAGGGGACGGCAGCGTCTGTGAGTGAAGGAACAAGCTCTGCTTTGCTTACCTGCGTAATGGTAATCAGCCAAGGGGTGGCCTTGAGGTGTCGCAGGCCCCCCTGAGAGCAACATCTCCAGAGCCTCCTGCAAGATGAAAGGGACACAGGCTTCAGCTGCCCCACCGCATGGAAAAGAGCCAAGAAACATCAACCCTGCCCCTTTCATCTACTTTGCCTCTTCAGGCATTCCTTCCACCGGATCTCTCTTATGGCTCAAACCTTGTGATTTGCTGCCAATCCCTCGTTTTTGCTACCCAGTCCTTTAGTCGTGCCCCCCAAGAGTGGCATGTGGCTCAGCAACTCCAGCATTTTGTTCCTCCTGCACCCAGAATTGTCTCGGCTTGCTGAGGCTTCTGAGAGTTTTCCCTCAATCCACCCCAAAATGTCTTGGAGAACCAAGATGTGCCGGAGATTTGCAAGGCAGCACGCTGCGGGACCCTGGGCCAGCGCCTCCAGGAGAGATGTTGTCCCTGCCGGAGCCATTTGGGCTGAGGCCTGACACAGGTGGAGGAGACACAGCAGGCAGCTGCGCTTCTTCTTAACTCTGCTCTTGAAGGAGCAGCCAGGAAAGGCTGTCCCAGTGGCCAGGCCTTAGTAATTCTTCCCTGTCCCCTCTTGGGCCTGTGCCCAAAGAGCCGCTCCTTACCGGAACGCTGCCGCGTGCCTGGTGCAGGCAGTGCAGGGCGAGCTCCAGGTTAGCTGCTGCCCTGGGAAAGCCACGGGAGCTGGCCATGTCCAACAGTTCTCTTACTGCAAGCACAACAAAAACCCACCACGAGTCAGGCTTGAGCCAAGGAAGGGGAAAGGATGAGATACAAGGGAGAAGGAAAGCCCAGGAGCGGAAGACAGCAGGTTGGAGAGCATGAAAAGGAGAGCAAAGAAAGGGGCAGCTGAAGCAAGGGCCCATTTAGTGCTGGCTCTCCCTTCAAACCATATTCTCTAAAATGAGGCATTTGCCAGTCTCCCTTCTTCCAGTGGCAAATGGCGCCAAGCAAGTTTGAGAACAGGAAAGTTGTTCATTTTGCTGCTCTGCTGCACAAAGAGAGCATTCTCCTTGTCTCTAACATGGCCACGTGGGACGACAGTTGAGACAAGGAGAAAAGCATAGCATAAGAGGAGAGTTTTACACATGCAGATATCTCAGGGGTGGAAGAAAAGCTGGGCAGCCACCTGGGTCAGGCTTGTCCATGTCAGAGTCATCATCCTCCCAGGGCTTCCAGACCAGGGATGCAGGCTCTTCATCGTCACTTGGCGCTCTGCTCTGCAGCTCGGGGAGCTCGGCCTGAAAGTCACTGCCAACGTTGATTTTTCTAAAAGCAAGAAGGAAGCGCAGGTAAGAAAGGCAAGCCGTGTGTCAAGAGACACATCCCGTGGAGCCACGGGCTTGAACCCATCGCAGCTGACTCCGAAAGAGCAGTTCTGCTGCTGCCCAGTCCTCAAATTTGCCATCCTCTAATCCCTATGGCAAAACTCACGGCCGAATGGGGGCTCTCGCTTTCCTTTTCATGGTGCCTCTCCTTTCCACTTGAAAGAGATGAAAAGAATGCTGCAGCTAAAAATCGTTCTGCCGCCATGTGTCGGGAGCCTTCCTTCTCATGCTCAGCATTGCAAGCCAATAATTCCTCTGTCCCAAGAAGCCTCAGTTTGGTGTAATTGCTCCATTTCACTTGCAACTTCTGAGGCAGGACCCCCCAGATGGTTGCAGTATCCTCAAGAGGGGAAGCAGGAAGGCATGCACTGCTGCCTTCAGTCTTGGGGCCAGCGAGAAGACCCAAAGGAACGGCATGGAAGTTGTGCCAGGGGAGCCTTAGGTGGAATATGAGCAAGGGGTTCTTCAGCCACAGGGTGCTTGGGCACTGGAACAGGCTCCTCGGGGAAGGGGTGACAGCAGCAAGGCTGCCAGAGCTCTGGAATTGTTTGGACGTTGCTCTTGGGCACAGGGTGTGATTCTTGAAGGTGTCCTGTGCGGGAATTTTGCGCATCTATTTCAACCATGCAAATTTGGTGATGCTGTGATTGTGTTGTTGAGAAGAACCACACAAGATGGTATTGCAGGGCTGCCTCTGAGCGAGACGCAGAAGCAGCCCTACAAGCACTGAAAAAGATCAAGAAATGTGCAGCAATAACTCTAGAGCAAAGAGATGCCATGGAGGTGGCAGAGGAAAAATCTCTAAAGATATCAAAGGATTATGTATCTGTAAGTGAGGAAAGTATGTGAGTGCATAATAATGGCTGTAACCAGACTGGCTTTTGTAGGTGAAAGGCAGTGTTGCAGGACAAGCCTTTGCAACTGCTTGCATGTCCTGAACAGCAGGGATCATGGAGGAGAAGTTGCATCTTTGTGGTTTTAAAGCTTTGTTGGAAGTGTGAGCAGAGCCAGAGCCCAAGAGGATTTGTTGCCACCAAAGCCCTGAACTCCTCAGTAAGGAGCAGATGGTTTTGGTGTCAGCGCAACATAGTTTTAGGACTTCAGTGGGTACCAAGCACTTTGAATGGGATCATCGGTGGATGAGAATGTGCAATTGCCCCATGACACCTCTGTGCGTCACCTAGGGAATGGTCTGCATTTCAACTGGAGGCATCAGTATTCCTAGAGAAGTTGGAGCCCACTGTCATGTGTATCCTGCTCTGGGGAAAGTGAGCACAGAGCATGGGTGTCATGGGTGGTGGGCCAGGCAGCTGGAGCCTCCTGTCTTTGTGTTGGTGGTTTGAGGGCAAGCGGGGATTTCCTTACCTTGGGGAGTGGCAGAGTGCTGCGGGGATGGCTGGCGGCTGACGAGGAGATGAGGATGTGGATGCAGAGGCCAGAGCTGGCGCAGAGGCCAGAAGGTGTGTGCTCAGGGGCACTGCGGAGCAGATGCTGCAGCTGCTGCTGCACCGCTGCTCCACCAGTGTTCCAGCAACGGCCGCAGCAGGAGGAGACAACGCCGGTTGCTACGGGCACAGCCAACATTCCATGCAGAACCCCAGGGCGCCCAGGGGCCGCAAACAGCAGTGGGCCACCTTTGCCTATTTTACTGCTTCTGGTGCAAGTTTGCTCTGAGCATTGTCCTCCCGTTGGGCATTTGTGCTCAGTCCTCTGGATGGGGCAAAGCAGTGCAGGGGCAGCTCTGGGTCTCCTCCTCTGTGCTTCTCTCTAAGGTGCCTCCAGCTGCAGCTGTGCAGGAGCCTGGCTCTGTCAAAGGAGCCAGAGCACATTGCCTGCACTGGAGAAGCAGAAGGACTCGTGCTGCTGGCTCTCTTTTGCCTCTGAAAGGAGCAAGAAATTGCAAGTCGTTCTGTGGAGAACCAACTGCAAAGCTTTCTCTCCAAGTGGAGGCATTCGTGCTGCCCCTTTCTAAAATGTCTGCTGCCTAATAATGTTGCCTGGTGTTTTCCCTCCTTTGGGGTCCTGAGCTGGTCTCTCAGCTCAACACACATTCCATGAAACTTGGAGAAACGGGTTGTTTCCCAAGTGATCTGATGGGGACAGGCCAGCAGCAATTCCTTAGCAATGAGTTGATGCACAATTCCTAGGTCTTTCTTCCCGCTCCCTTGAAGGAGCCAAATGTTCATCTCAAAAGCCTGTTGCATTCCTCTTGGAGACTAACGCGAACAGCATTCCTATTTCACACCAGTGGTCTTCCCATTTGTTTTCCTACTTATGTCCCAGATAGGGCAAAACCCAACGGGGTGTACTGTTTTTGCGCGTAATATTTAGCAAAAGATTCTTTTGCTTCCTTCCCAGGCTGCTTGTTATACACACACACCAGGAAACAGTGGGGATTATATTTTTAAAGTGTCATGCTGCCTAATAAATACTTTGTATGTTATGTGTGTCACGTCCTGGAATTGTAGGTATCTATGGCCTGAAAAACAATATGTTTTCATGCAGTCCACAGCCTTGTGCTCCAGAAGGAGGGAAGTATATCCAAGTTATGAGGTGCCTTTTTCCTCTTGTACCCTTTTTCAGAGAAGTGAAATTTAGGTGTGAAACTCCTGTATTTTCTGCATGATAAGAAACCTGGAGAAATTAGTTTCATTTATTGTGTATCCATCAAGAACAGGGTAAATATAAATATAGCATATGCCCTCTTTTGCTGTGGATTCATCTTATTTCCCCCCTCCCCACCTCCCTTCTTCAATATATTATCCCAGAAATGCTTCCAGCTTTGTTGATGAATTGGCCTTGCCCAGCAGTGTGTTCCTCTCATAGTCAAGATGGCACTGCCACTATCTGATTTAATACTGGGGAAGCTTCTGACAGCTTCTCACTGAAGCCATACCTGTAGTTCCCCACATGAAGTGCAACCAGGGGATCATCAGCGCTTTTCTTCACTCCAGAGAAGCCATGAGCTGTGTTCTTTGAGAGCAAGAGCCATCACAGAAAACTCTCTGCTTTTTTTTTTGTCAGAAAATGCTTAAAGAATAAAAATTCTATATTCTGACATTGTCCTGTAATTTTACTCAACTTAATTGCTGAGTGAAATCAAAGTATTTTCCTCAGTGTCGTAGCTGTTGGTACACTTCCCATGTCACTTTGCCTTATACAATTTATGATTTGTATATTGTTATTTATCCAATAAATAATTATAAGTTACATATTTTTTTATTTCAGTTCATTACTGATATGGAGCCTGGCACCTTCACCAAACCCATTTGTGCAGTAATTGCAATCACATCTCTGTTGTGTTATTAAAGGGTAATTTGGGGAATCTGAGTATAATTTGAGGGATTTAATGGAGACAAAATATTATACTGTGAGGTATGTAATATTTGCAGACTGCTGATATATTAAAATACCTGAGGAACTTAATTGCCACCCACCTTGTTTGCTGGCATGCAAGAGTGCAGCTGACACCAGCAGAAAGACAGAGATCACCAGGGGAGCCATGGTTCCAACCTCAAGAGGCACTCAGGCTTTGCAGGGGTGTTTTTGTATCTCTCTGTCTCCAGTGACAGCTCCTGAATGCTAATGCTTCTCCTGTCATGCACCATAACACATAAAGGAGACAAGGAAGAGTCGCTGGGCACTAGTCATCCAAGGACTTCAAAGTCCTTTGCAAAGAATTCTTAAGTCCTTAGGAATTGCTTCTTTTTTACATAAAATAAAAATGATTAATATAAGCAACCACTCTTATTTCAAATTTCTCTGAGCACAGTGTAATTCAGAGAGATTGGAGCATAAATCCTTAGTGTTCCAATTCTTTGTCTTTGTTTTCAAAAAACTGAGCTTGCTATTAGCTAGAACTGATTTTCACTCATATTTAACAGCTAAAAGCTAGTAACATAGTCCAGACTAACATTATATGGAAGAAAAAGACATGGATATTTGTTATACTTACCACATTTTTAATTAGAAAGCCATTTTGGATAGTTGTGTGGGGACACAGAATAAGGTGGAGGAATTTATCTACTGGAAGCAGCAGTTAGATTTCCTTGTATTTTTATGACTTTGTGTTCATCATATAATATACATAATAAATTTGGGAAAGATTATAGAATACAGGTCTCTTTCAGCAATAAGCAAATGAATTAAAACACTCTAAGCCACATACAGCATTGTTGTTTAAAATACTAAAGGATGGCAGATGATTTCATAAGTGTATAGATAATGGATGTTTTGGTATTATTACCAAATATTACAAAGAAGGAAGACCTATTTCAATGGTATATGGAATGGCAAATACTTACTCTTTTGTAAATGTGAAAATGTTATTACCAGTGAAAATACCTGGTGAATTCTTCAACTTTAAATGTATAGTAGGACTTTAGTTCTCTTTTTCTTGAATCTCTGTTAATCCACAGAATATTGAGTAACTATAAAAAATAATTAAACACTTCCTAAATGTTAATTTGTAAGTTAGCACACAAAACAGAACAACTGAAACAATGTTGTGGCAGTACAAACAAGGACAACGCTGTCACCAAATTCCTGAAGGAAAGATGTCTTCAGAAATACTGAGGAATGGAATTAACGGACCTCAATCCTGTAAGGTATCTGGGTCCAAAATATTCAGTTTATTTGCTCACCAATTCTTGTCAGCATAAGCAACATCTAGAATTTAAAAGCATAAGTGGCAGTCTATGGCATATTGGGCAATATACAATTAACCAGTATAAATATAGTGCATTGAAACATACACACATTTATATACACAGAGAGTGAGAAGAAAGATGTTTTCACTCAGGCTCAAATTAAACTTTGCTCAAATCTTAAAGCAAGAGTAAGTATTTATCTATGGCATAAAACCTTGGGAAACATGTTTTTAACAGACATATTTAAAGGTAACTATCTGTGATAGGAGTTTTTAAAAGCAGTCACTTACCAGAAGTTTATAAAAGCATTCAGTCATTAAAAAGCAAACTGATAAACTATTTACCTCATGGCATGTCATACAGAAATGTGCAACCTTCAAAGGCATTGGGAATTGTTTTATATGCATTATTTCAATGCTGTGTTTTAAAAAGCAAAATTCAGGGTCTCTAAATTTATGGAGGATGGATTGCAAATATGATGAACTGACAGCAAAAAATCAGAATGAGCTAATGCAGATCACAACTGCGACATGAAAATTATCAAGCAACACAGATTCAGTACTATCTGTTTCACGGAACATTGATTTTGATTTTTATAAAATTCACCAGTACTGTTGCGTCATATGTCAATGATTACACAGGCCTCACTTTATACAGGACATATTGGAGAAGGGAGAGTTCATATAAAGCTGCAAAACTGAAGTGGAAATGAATTTAGCAACAGCATTCTGGGAAAAGATGTGCAATAAAAAATGGATTAGTCAGGGAAAGGTTGTTACAGTAAATGAGCCATGAAATGATGAAAGCCTTGCTGAGAGTTTTTGGATGTTAGGGTGGATAAGAAAGGGGGCCACTATGACTGTGTATTTCTAACATTTTTACCTCACTTTATGTTTCATTGCAAATGCTTGACAAAATCATTACCAAGCTTCTCTTTTGGATGGGACATCTAAGTGAAGCTACGTTGCTTCTTAACATTTCCCAGATAGTTACTAAGAGGATGGGGTACTTTTGTTGCATTTTCCACATAAATTTTCATCTGAATTAAATACCAAATATATTATTTTGCTGTTCGCACTTTCTCAGCCTTTCTGCAATGCTTTAATAAATGTCCTTTCACAAAAATAGGAAGAATGTTATTTGGTTGCTAAATATTACTCAAATGTTAAGTGCATGTCACAGCATGGGCATGAAGCAGGAAGTATACAGCATCCTGAATCTGCTATTATGATTATTGCAAATCAAAGAAAAAGTGTTTTACAGTGAAATTACCCTTTGTAATAGAAATCCCATAAAACTAGTATTCTTGATTCAAAATTCTGCACTTTGTGTTTTGTATGTCTTTTGGGTTCTTTATTATTCACATTTTGACTGATTTTAAATATGAATTTTCTTATGAGTTATATAGCATGAAAAAAATAAGCGATTTTGAGTTACAGCCATTTTGTGTCAAAAAATATTAATTCCTTTGAGTCTAAGAATATACTTCTCTGTACATTTCCTAAGAGATGTTTAACAGGCTGGTGCCATGTTTCAATATGAATTTCTTTGCACCAATCAGATCATATAGCTTCTGGGACTTTTTAAAAATTAGGTTTAAAAGTATTTTAATAAAAGTGGCATCTCATGCTGAGGTGAGTATGATGAGGTGTGTTTGGTAGACACATCTATCAAATGCTATGATAAAAAAATGGAAAAGAGTTGAGTGCTTTCAAGTAAAATGTGTTTTGAGAACAAAAATATTAGTTTATTATACCATCTTTTCCTGGCCACTTATGACTATTTAGACTATGCTCAAGGTACTCAAGATATTGATAATCTAAGACACTAATAATACAATAGTAGATTAAAAAAATCAAACCTTATTTTCTGTAAAAATTCCATGATACTTATCAAAGAAAGTTACTTAGCAGTTTGTAATACCTGGTTATGAGCTGTACTCCAGCATTTTCAGTGGTTTGAAAAGTTTGCAGTTATTTCAGTGATCTCATAAGTCTTTAATTCATAAGTCATTTACTGTAAGAGAAATGGAATTTTCTAAAGGGAAAACTTGCTTTGCATTGATTCACAGTATTTTAGTAATATACCCATATTCCTAAATGTTTTTTATTCAATGAAAACACAAGCTGGAACTGGGCACTCTGCATGCACTGCAGCTATACCACACAGAAATAATGGTACCTTATGATATTTGAAATAATTTGGTGTGAGGATAGACCTCTGGTGCCAACTTGTCAGGTTTTCTCCCTAAATGAGCAAAGCAGCTAATAGTTGCTATAAAGCTGTTTATTGCAAAGGCGCATCAGTCCCAAAAAGCACAGTCACAGTCATTAAAGTTCATGCTAAGTTTCCATATGAAGCCCCAGACAGAAGTAGAAACTGCTCTTGTCAAAGTTCCGGGTGATGTTGCTGCGGCAGCTCCTATCTTCTTCTTGGGTGTTGATGATGGCAGCAAGAGAGCAAAGCAAAGCAATACCAAAAACTGATGGCAAAAGCAATGACAAAAAGCAATGACAAGTAGCAGTGGCAAAAAGCACCAGCTCTCCCCAATGCATGCTGTTACATAGAATCTTCCCAACAAGCTAAGACAACAACTCGGACCACCACTCCTTAACCTATTAGAATTTCAGCTTTTTAACACACCAGGTTATGTATAAACTACGCATACGGTCTATCTTGTTCTATCTGAAAAGTGTAAGCAGCAGCTTACATTTAACAGCTCTGTTATGTCTAAGACTACATTTCTGGAGCCTCCACTGAAAACACTAGTATGTTTTTCAATCTTCACTAGAACTTGGACTGCTATTCTGGCATTCGAAACCTTTCCCTTACTAAAAGCACTAGAGCTCATACTAAAACTTACTTACAGATCACTTACTTTTCCTAAAACTTAAACTTACAACTCTACCTTATGTGTGAGTGGCTTAATATACTTCAATCCATCCAAAGGCTTTAATTCAATCCCTGCACTCTGATTTCTGTCTGAATTCTTCAGAGAGACCTCTGACTCACTGACTCCAACAATTTGACAACCTAGTTTAATATATCTGCACTATGTATGTACTCCATCCATAACACTTCAGCCACATAAAAGCTAACAGTATCAGGTATTTCATCCTCATGGAAAGACCAAAATAAGAATATCTTTGGTAAAACATTCACTTTGTCAGTGGCCAGTCTTTTTCATAATGGACCTGCATGTTTTCTCTCCAACACTTCAGATCTCTGTTTACTAAAATGATGATTTACTGTTTAAAGCTTGTAGGTTATTCTGAGCTTTCAATTTTCAAGTACGGGCTAGAGCTGGCTACACATTTGTACTTCAGTATTTCACAGGGAACAGTGATTCTACTCTAGTGTGCTTACCAACAACAGTTCAGCATTGGTGCCATGACCCTTAATGCCAAGCACTTTTGTAAAGTTCTGGATTTCTTTACCTATTAATTTCAGATCATATTAAAGTTTATCACCATATAAAACATTTTTGGTGTAATTTTAAATTATCTTATCATGGACATAAAAGGTTGCATGGTAAATAAAGGCAATGGGTTGTAATGGAGATTAATGACCATCCTTAGCTAATTCTGCAATTTAATGTACACAGCATCTTTCAAAACTAGAGAAAAAGCATTTATTTATTTATTTTAAATGGGGGACAAAGGGATGTGATCCTAATAAGAAAATCCTTCCTCATGAATTGCAGGGTATTTTAGCATGTAACCTCTTGAAGAGCTTTAAACTTTTGAGCTAAGAATGCAGTTTTGCTTTCTTTCTATGCAGTGCTTTTTTCCAAAGGCAGAAAAGGTATGGAGAGTCTTCCCCTATTTCTAATATGGTTTTAGTGATGCTTGTATCGACCATTGAACAAACTAACTTCTGGTAAGTTAACATTTTAAAGACTTTAACTAGAACACTGTTGTAAATAACAAATCAGGGTCACAATAAAACAACTAATCTGGTTCCTGTGTTCTGCTTCTTTCCAGAAACCAAATTTAGTGATGTACCAGTGTCTTTGCTATCTCCCATGCCCATTTCTTAAAACAAATCTGTCTTAATAAAGAACCAGTACAAAATGGAATCAATGTTGAAATCCTTTCCTCTAGAGATTTGTGATGCTTTAAAGAAACAATACTTACATATCTCAAACAAAAAATTCAGAGGGACAAGTTATTTATTAAAAAAAGTTTTATTTTTATTTGAGCCTTTGTGCAATAGGTCTAGCATTTCAAATGAAGCTGAGTTTACAGCTATGTGCTTGAAAAGCTGTCTCCATTTCTACTGCTTGCTCAGTGTCTGCACACCTTTAGAGTATGCAAGTAAGATACAATTGATTTTTCAAAAGTCAACTGTGAAATGAATGTGTGTCGGGGGTTGGATGCTGGCCAAACACCAGTGACCCCACAAAAATAATTTATTCATTCTCCTTTGCTATAGCTAAGCAGAGGAGGGGGAAGAAAACATTTTAATGGGATTCATGAGTTGAGGCGAACATTGGGAAGAAACACTTTAAGGGCAAAAAAGGCTCAAAACTTAAAAGGTAGAAAGAAAAATTCATTAACAGAATGAAAAGAAGATAAAGCAAACCTTCAGAACACTTTTTACCCCAACCCCTCTCCTCCCACCCCAGCCCTTCTTTCTTTCTCATCAACAGTGCAGGGAGAAAAAACATGGGATTTTTAGTCAGTTTGTTACTTCTAAAGATCTTCCTTCAGTTCTCTTAGAGAGAGAAGTCCCTTTGCTATGCCATGGCATCTTTCCCCTGGGAGACAGCTATCTGTGAACTTTTCCAACATGGTTCCAATTTTCATGAGTAGCAGTCTTGCCCAAAAACCAGCAAAAATGTGAGACCCTCCCATGGGCAAAAACAGTCTTCCCACAACTGCTTGTCTTTGTGGGTCATTTAGTTAACGGGGTTTTATTTTTAAGGATGAGCTGTCCTAGTGTAAAAGCAAGGGTTTTCTTTTTTCTGTCTCTGGAAGGAAGAGTTCTCTCTCTGCTCAAGCTTTTCACCAGATTACAGCTTCTCAGCATCCACACGCTCCAGTGTGAGTACCTTTTCTGCATGGAAATAAAATTTGAGCAAAGGAAAACAAGAAAAATACTACATGCTGTTAAAAACCATGGTTCTACCCAAACTGGAGTCTCTGGTTACCTAATTTATGGTTTACTGTCACCTCTGCGTCTTCCACTCGCTGTAATTTCTGGAACTTACTTCCTTCACTAAACCAAAATCTGCCTAATTTCGTTCAACACTATATCTTTTGTATTTAATGTTTAAATTGTTCATTTATGTATCCTTCTGTTAGCTTCACTTCACGTCTGCTATTACAGCCTTCAGAATAACTACACCACACGTATTTCCAGCAGTGTGATAATCTGCAAGATGAATTTCACCAAGAGATCATTAGATTTAATATTTTTATTGGTTTTTATATCCATGAATTAGCTTCAAACTATGTGTGACTGTCTTAAATTTCCCTTTTTGTTGAAAGGTGTTGTGGCAGGCATGCAGTTGTTCACTGTCATATTGCCTTGGAATACAGGTCTGAGTCAGTTCCATCATGAGGGCACTTTTCCAAGACTTGCTGCGTTAGCAAGAGCTATTAATGGAGGTTTCTGGATGATGAGAAGCCTGGTACTCTGCTGCTTTGTGTAGAGCCAATTGTTCATCATCTTTCCCTCTGCATCTCCTTGTGGACTGCACTCATTGGAAGAGCTGGCCTTCTATGTATCGTACCAGATTTCTTCAACAGGCCAGAAAGCAACCTGTTCTTAAATCACTGCCTACAGTCAGGAAGGACACCACATATGCAAGAGCTCCTTGTGCTTCTGATGGAGTAGTGACTGCAGCAGCAGAGGCACAGATTCCTGCCTGATGACAGCTGTATGTGTCCTGGCACAGCTGTATGAAGACTCTGTGTGCCAGGCGTAAGAATTCTTGTCCACTAAAGGTCACATTCAGGGAGAACAGGCATCTGTAAAGATAGAATGACATCAGGCTACCTCAAGCCAAAAACTTGCAATTGTTTTGCTTTGGGTGAAGCACAACTTGCACCTGTGCAACAGAATGAGGAGAATCCAGTTGTGAAGAATGCACTCTGAACTATTTTATGCAAAATCCGGTATTTGTTTTACAAAACTGTATACTGTTGAACTGATACCAAAACACTTTTTGTTTTTCATCCTTTACAATTTTTTAGTTTGCTCTGAATTCCTAACATTTGAAGACTACCGTTTTGAATTATTTTTCAGACCCCAGAATTGCAATTCAATTGCTTTCTAATTGGTACTTAATAACTTAATAATTACAACTTACTGATAACTCAAAGAAAAAAATACAAGTGATTAAAAGCAATGCAAGACATAACCAAAAGCACACAACTATTTATGTTCAAATAGAAAACTGCAGTTTTAAAATGGAAAGGATGAGGGACACACTGAAAAGTTATTTGCCAAGATCATTTGGCTGGAAGAGATCATAGTGCAAGTTGTGCCACTGTGTAGGCAACTCCCACTAGTGTCTACTGTGAACTTCCTATTGAGTGGTGTCGATATGAGGAGAGGTTGGGGAGGTATAAGAAAAGGGACACAGAAAACAAGCATCTGCACTGTAATACAGAAAGAGAAAATACGGTGGTAAGAAAGACTGAGATCTCATTGGCTGAAACAGGTCTTTTATCACTTTCCTTATTTTCTGCTCTTCCTCCCACTCTCAAGTTGGTAAAGGGAACATATGCAAGCCGGACTGGCAGTGCTGCTTGGCTTCAATCCAAAGCTGCTTGGAATGCTCTCCTCACTCCCAAACAGCATGTGTTTGCTTTGTCACATCTTCCCTCATGACTGCAGCTTACTACTCACTGCTCCCACACCCTGGCTTTCGTGGTAGATTAGCCATCCTCGTAAAGGTGGCAATTGTGGCAGTGTGTGACTGCATCCACACCTGTCACAACTCTTTAGAAAGGAGGGGGAAATTGCTACTGTTCTAGACAAATAAATAAGTCTTCTTCCAGCAGGAGTAACTGTTGTTACATGATTACATCCTGTTGCTTTGGCCAGCGCCAGTGACTGCCGGGCTCTTACCTTTACTGTCTGTGGGATGGGAAACAGGCAGAGAAGTTCAGCTGGGGGGAAGAACAAAGACACCTTGTTAGTGACAATTATGATGTGCCTGCACATTCCTAAAATACAGGCAATCCCTGTCATAGGAGAAGGGCTCTACTCCTTATATGAACATAAACAATTGGTCCACAGGGAAAAACATATAGGGAAGGGTAGTTTGCCAATGATTTACTTTTTGTCCCAGAACAACACTGTATGCTGGAAACTAAGAGATTTTGATTCAGTCATCTGCACAATGAAAGTGAAGTTATTATCTTGTGCAATCAGAGCTTCCTTGATTAAAAGAATGACAGGTGAAATGGAACTCTGCATGTATAGTTCTGCATTCTGCTATGATTTTTGACCTTCTTCCTATTTTTTCCACACATTTTTCTTTTAAATTGATATAAAAAATCCTGGGAAATAATGCAGCTTATGATCATTTGGGAAATGATGCAGCTCATAAAGTATTACAGTTAAATGCTTGTTTATCACACTTCTACTCCTTCCTCTAAAGATAAAATCTTTCCAAAATTTGCAAGTAGATGTCTGTGACAATGTCTTTGCTGTGAAGCCTAGAAAAATGATCTATTTCAAATTGTTCTAGGAACTACCCTGCAGTTAAAAGTTTTACCTAACATATTGGTGTCTTTTGCCTAAACTTTCACAAGACTTTACAATTGGCATCTGCACATGATCTAATTTGAAGTTATAATTTGTACTTGTAGAACAGAGTTCTACTCCTCATTTCTACTGTGTGAGTTTCTAGCAGACATCCAGTCTTCCATGCCAGTAATTCTGCCCAGCTTCTGCAGCCTTAGCCATGTGCTCATGTGGCACATAGACATTCATCATCCCTGCTTTCTTCTAATCATCATGCTTGCATTTGATGCTGGAAAGATTGCTCCACTTTATGACAGGAAATACTCTTTACAATAGTTAAGGTTAAAGGGTTGAAGGTCTTCATTACAGCTTGGTTTTATTATTTGAAGGTCCATTATACATAAAACTGATTTATTTCATTGGAGCAGATTACTGATCAAGACAGACCACTTGATGATCTAGTCAGCACTTGATCATTTTAGACTGAGAAAACCTGATGGATTTTCTTGTCAGCTGATCTGAGCACTCCTCACCAACATCTGAGTTTGGCACAAACATTTCAAATCCCACAAGTCATAGAAAATTGAGAGAACCAGGATTTGAAAGAATAATATAAAGTCAGTTCCTTACATGAGACTTTGTAAACACAAGTATCCAAGTATAGCACTCACAGAAGCAGCTAGAACTCCTCTTTCTGAAGAAAGAGGTCAATTCAAATTGAGATTTGTTTGCTAAGAAAGCCTCTGGTTCACTTATTGAAAAGCACTGAATTAAGCCAGTTCCAGAAGGAATCTCCAGTTAAGAAACACATTTTTATCTAAAGCAATTCACCCATTCTCTACTAAGAGTTATTTATAAATAACTTACTAGCATTTTATACATCAGAATGGTGGATTTATGAGCTATTTCTTGTAACGGAATTAGAAACAGTTAACATTTGGACTATAAGCATATATTGAGCCACGATATATATAGCCATGGGTGAATATTGGAAAACAACATAATAACATGTGTTGTCACCATAACTGAGTTTTTCATATGGTTGGGACTAATACTGTAATGTACTTTTGTTGACTGTGCTACAGCTGCCTTTTAAATTTTTTAAAAGTATTTACCTTTCAGAGCAATCAGGAAGTTGAAAATGTTTTGCTTAGAAGGTATGCTTTTATGACCTGTCCCATTTCCAGACCATTTTATGTCACACAGTACTTCACAAAAACTTCTGCATAAATCAGAGCAGATCTTGAAGCAAGTATTGC
This sequence comes from Erithacus rubecula, assembly GCF_903797595.1. Classification (NCBI taxonomy): domain Eukaryota; kingdom Metazoa; phylum Chordata; class Aves; order Passeriformes; family Muscicapidae; genus Erithacus; species Erithacus rubecula. Next base: position 10,666,955 of record NC_136661.1, read on the forward strand.
TTTCTCTACTGATCCATGCAAAATCAATTCTCATGTACATATAGGATTCTTCCTGACCTGTTGACACAACAGCCCGATTGCAACGACTATCAGCGCAAAGATCAGAGTAATGATACATGTAGAGCTATTAAAAACATCATAGAAGTGCAAACACTAGTGTGCGTCACAGTCCAGATTATGTGGGGAAAAAAATATACACATTTGAATAGCAAAAAACCAGGTTTACTATCATCACAATTTCATTTTGTCTGACCTGCCTCAAACTTCTTTTATACTTTGGCTTTAAATCAAAGTTCAAATAATTTACTTAGAAAGCATGTCAAGAAATTCAGGATTTGCTAGTTTTGAAAGTGTTGCATCAATAGACTGTTCTGGTAGCACTGAATTTCATGTTTCAACCATAGCTCTGAACTAGTGGTGCTCCTTTGTATTTATTTGCTTATTTTGGACCAGGCTGCTCAAACGGCACCGTCAGCATTTCTGAGGAAGTATTTAAAAAGTCTTTTGAACTGCTGGAAGTGCTTGAATACTTCCAAGAGGCTTTTTTAATGCTTCCTCGCACGGAAGCGGTATTTTGTGACCGTGGTTCAAAGCCGACCCTTACCTACCGTCCTTGTGGAACCTTTATACAAGTCACCTGAGCAGCCACACGCTAGATGAACTATTTACTATGCCAAAAGTGGTTATAAACGAGAGAGTAAATCCGTGATTTGCCAAGTACGGCTTTCTGACTACCTTCGCCCGTCCGCTTCGCCACCCAAGCCAGACGGGCTCTCCCGACGGAGCGGAGTGTCGGGGGCCGCACGGGCTCGGCCGGGGCACCCGCGCACACACCGGACCGGACCGGACCGGACCGGGCCGCCCCTGCCCGCCCCCGGCCCGGCTACCCCGCCTCCCTGGGGGAGCCCCGGCCTCCTCCCTCTCGGCTCACAGCCAGCGCTAACCACCGAAGGCGCGGGACACAGTCCCCAGTGCCCACACGAGCACCTACGAACGCGAGGCGAGCCTCTCACTGCAGGCGCTCCCAACTACGCGCTTATAGCCCAGCCCTCAGCCGGCCCGCGAACCGGCTCTTGGCCAACGCCTCGAGAGGGGCCCGGCTCAGTCATGAGCTCTGCTCCCGCCCACCCCGGGAGCAGCCGCTCCGCCTCCATCCCTTTCTCCCCGCCGGGGCCATCCCACCCGGAACTTCACTTCCGGGGCGGCCATTTTGGGCGGTGCGTGGCTGGTCGGTGCGGCGGGGCGGGCTCGGCCCGGGCCGCGGGGCTGTGGCAGCGGCGGCGACACCTGCGGGGGTCACGCACACCTGCGGGGGACACGCACACCTGCGGGGGACACGCACACCTGCGGGGGACACGCACACCTGCGGGGGCACCGCAGCGCCGGGAACTGTCGGGGCGCCGCCGCAGGGGCAGAGCCGCCGCCCGTGCATCGCAGCCCCGCCTGCCCCCACCATGTCGGACTTCGACAGCAACCCCTTCGCCGACCCGGACCTCAACAACCCCTTCAAGGTGAGGGGGCCGTGAGGTGTCCTCGGTGTCGGTCTGCGCCGAGCCTCGGGTTTCCCGTGAGAGGAAGCATGGCAAGGAAGAAAGGGAAAAAGGGGGAAGGGAATAAAGAAGGAAGGAAGTAGGGAAGGGCCGGTGGGAGCTGCGGGCCGGGGTCCCTGCCCTCCGCGGGCTGCGGAGGCCCGGAGTGGGGGCGGGGAGGATAAGCAGCCGTTCACAACTTCAGGTTCCATATTTCCTTCTGTAGTTAAAATAGCACAAGTGTTTCAGATGCGTTATTTCGATAGAAAAAAAAAAAAAAGTTTTGGGTTTTTTATTTTGACGTAGCTTTGTGCTAGGGGTAACGCTACTACAGTGCTTTTTTTCCTTTCGTCTGTTTGAACCAAATAGTTAAACTTAATGAATTTGCTCTCTTCTTGTCTAGCCCCCTCCCACCCCCTTCAAGCTTATTGGTTTCCTTACCTTATGTCTGAAGTAATCAGGGTACCAATGGCTGGGCATGAGTTCTATGCTGTATCTCAAACTGCTGTGTTGTAATGTACTATAAAGCTTTTAGATTTTGCTCTGCTAACTTGTCACACAGCTGTGAGTTCTTTCTTCACTCACTGGCTTCAGCTGTCAAAACGTACTGACCTCCCTGGCCGCTTCCCCTCCTGTTTTTCTTTGTTATTTGAATCCAGTTAAACTAACTTCTGAAGCTACCTACTTCGATAATATTACTGAGCTTTTTGCAGGCACTTTAAAGTGCACACAGATAGTATGTGGAAGCGAGTTTAGAATGTTAGCTGGAATAATTAAGGCTTTTAAAAATTGAGCTGTGACATTTCAAGCCAAGCGTACTTCTGTCCACATAGATGCTATAAGCATAATGCTCCTAACGCTTATTCATAAAATCCATCTGAATCATTAGCTTAGATTTTATAGTCATAAAACAGCAATAGTATTCATTAGGCTAGAATACCTTAGGCTAAGATCTGTTTTCACTTGTTGTATGCAGTGCAATGACCTTCCAGGTGAACACAAGTCCTGGTGTTGAGTCTGCTGCCAGCAGTAGTTTGGGCTAGTACCAATGTCAGTGAGCACTGTTCTTTTTGGCATCAACCACTGAAAAGGTGTCATTCTAGAATGCATCTTCATTAACAGAAGTGCATTATGCTTTTTCACCTTTCTGCCTCTGCAGTGCTCATCAGGCTGTGTAACTGGTCCTGTGTAGTGTTGTGAGACCTAAACTAGGCACACACCTGAATTATACTTCCAGTTTCAAGATACTGCTTAAAGTGCAAAAGTTTATTTCAGTTTCTCTTTAGGGAAAGACCTCTGTTGTAACTGTTGGGCAGAATCCATGCTCTGCCTCTCATCTGCAGTGCATCATGATAAAAAGACTCTATAACAACTTCTCTGTAACTTGAAGCTCTCTGTTTAGATTTCTTCGTTTGCAGAGGATGGTTCAGGAATTCTCTAATTTTTGGGTTTTCAGAGGGGTTTTTTTTTTTCTTCCTTCAGTCTTTGCTAACTTCCATTACATTCTACTGCCTGTAAAAGGTAATCTTGCTTATCTTTACTTACCCATGCATTTAACTTGAAGGGGCAAAAGGCCTCATATGTAAGCGAAAGCTTGATGGCCATCTTGTTGGCAGCACAGCTTTGAAATTAATGAGTATTTATATGAGTAATATATATATTATTATATATTATATTATATATATATATATATATAAATAATGAGTAAATACGTGGATGTATTTAAGTTTTGTCTACGAGTTTTAAAATACTTTATGCATAGAACAGGTATTTCCAGATGGACTCTGACAGCCTAAGTCATGTTGTCTAAACACTGTATCCTAATGTACTCATATTTTTGGTTTTGCTTGGTAATTTTATGTATGATGTGATTAGTTGTTTTCCTTGTTTTTGAAGCTGCTTCCTATGCTCTTGTAAAATCAGGAAGTAGTATGGCAGAGAAGGGGTGGGTAGGCATGAGGTGGAAGAGTTGTTGCCACAGTCTAAAGATAGATACTTTTTTTCTTAAACTATTTTTTTTTTTTTTACTAGCTGTCTGTGATCTACATGGGAAGTTTCCTGTAACTGTTCTTATACCTTTTAATAAAAAGATTAGAGCAGAGTTTCTTGCTTGATGTTGAGTCAAATAAAAGTGTTCTCTGGAAAGATAAAGTATAAACATCTAGTACTCAGTATTTTGGGTAGTTAGTACTTTCAGAAGTCTGCTGGAAAAACTGAAATTAGCTTACCTGGCTTGATTGTGGAGTGCTGTGGATTTTAAGATAAGGGGCTGCCTAACCTTTGCATTTTTTTTTATTCTTTGTTTCTTTAAAAAAAGCAACAAACTGGAACTGAATCCAGAGTCATGGATATGCTTTTGAAGTCACAGTTTTCCTCTCTAAATAAATGTCCTTTGAATGCTGTACCAACATAGTCAAAAGGTGGATTTTTTTAAAAGACAGAGGATATATAGAAACAAACAGATAAGTGAAATGCTAACATTTACAAGTTTTTGATAACATTAAAATTGTCAGAAGAAAATGCATTCATACAAGTGAAGATGTCAGAATCATTTTATAATAAGATATAGCAGCAGTGTGAAGAAGTACACAGTTGGTGTGACCTCAGGTATCATGGTTGGAAGGAGGTTAGTAGTGAAATCTATTAATTTAGTTCACTAAGAAACACGAGTCTTAGCTTGTGAGTGTGAATTCACACTTTGTAAAGTTCTCACTTTAAAAAGCTGCAGTCCTATAGCATCCAAACAGGATGAGCAGAGCAGATGTGGTGATGGTAGCTGCATTCAGTCCAAGGCAAATCTATAGAGAGGAGACAGATATGATCCCAAGTTAGAAAGTGAAGCCAGGGTCAGGATCATGTCCAGTGAAAGAAAGCAGGATCAGCCACCAGTCCTCTGATGACCAGGTAAGATGTAAGGGTTAGTAAGGACTAGGGGTCTGACTGTTGAGGAGGAGTTTGGGAATTCTCGAGGTCCTGACCATCTGTCTTAAATAGGGTAAAACAGCATGAAATAAATTTTGTATGACAGGACAAAGGCAGATTTCTAATGTAGCTATCTCCTTGTGGTTTGTTTGTTTGTTTGTTTGTTTTTTTCAATGTCATAGGATAGGTCATGGTTGTAGTCTTCTGTCTTGGGAGGTGATACAGTTACAAAGGTTCTGAAATAGCAGTCTCAAAATTCAGTGTAAGTATCATTTACTCTGAAACAATCAGCAGTTCATCTACAATAAAAATTGTTGATTCTATGTTCCTGGTTTGAGGGTTTTTTTCCTACGTGAACAGTCCTACTACTCAGAGAGAGTTTTGTAAATAGGGCAATGGATTTCAATAGGCCTTTAGATCTTGGGTGACAGGCGACAAAAAGTTTACAGACTGACTGTTAATTATCCATACATATGAAACAGTTATTTTTTGGTTGTTGTCGAATGAGAACTGTAAAGACTCAGTTGTGCAAGTTCGTCTAATACGTTTAGTTCTGAACAGGTGCATGTTTTTGACACCATAGAAATTATGATAGGCCTGAAAACTAAGATGAATTTCTGTTCAAATGTGAATGGTTCCCTTTTCAGGGAAAAGCGAAGTCCCTATGTGATAGGAAGATTTTTCTTTTTTCTCGGTCAGATTCAGTGTGGGAGAGCCTCATCAGAGCAGACCTCAGATGCATGTAATGTTAAATATTTGAGTTGTTTCTTTGAGTAGGGTTTGGGATCCAAACTGTAGCTACCTTTGAGTTGTTGCTCCAAAAAGACACAGGTCTTACGTAGTAGTCATGACTGACATTTTTGTTTGGATGGCTAAGATACTCTGCAATACCCAAGAATTACACTGAATTGCTCCCACTGAAGTCAGTGGATTACTTGAGTCTCTAGAGCTAAGTACAGAAGTAATTCCAGTTATAAATTGGATATTACACTTAATCTTGACTCACATGAGCACAAATTAATCTCGTGCTTGGTTTGGTGGGAAGTACAACCTGGAGGTTTCATGCTGAAAGCAGTTATGTGAATGACTTCTACCTTCTGTGGCAGCAGAATCTCTGCAGTTTATACTGTGGATGCTGAAGTGAAGCTAAAGTGATGGAAACTTAGAGGAAGAAAGAGAAGTCCTGATTTTTTTTTTTTTGGTAAGAATTGAGACCCTTATTACGTAAGATGTTTGTGCAGCTTTAGAATGAAGCAGGTTTGTCGCATGCCTGTATGCATAAATGAGTTTTAATTCCTGAATCTAAAAAATCCTGACTATAAAGTATACTGATTTAAGTTATCTGTCTTAAAGTTAGTAAAGTATGTAAAATATAGCGGTTTTTTTCTGACTTTTACTATCCATTAGTGTTTTCAAAAATTATGAATAGCCCTAAATCTTGCATAGTTTAATGCTGAACATTATGGTAGTGGATTGTCCTTTAGCTGTCCTGCGTAGAAGTTGGCTTTCAAGAGTACACTTCTCCAGTGCTGTAACTGAGCTATAATCTGTTAAAAATATGAAGCTTTTTAATAGTTATTCAGTATCTCATAGCTGCGTTTTTCCCTCTAGATTTTCACTGAAGTGTTAGCACATACTGCCTAGTGTTACTATTGTGCTGTATACTGAGATTACTGAGATTTTTTTATGTTACAAAGAGGAACATACACGTCAGAGCTGGGGAATGAGAATGATTTGAGAGTAGCTGAGAGATGGAGGTGATACTTTGTTAGGCATCCAGTACTCCATTGCAAGATTAGGCTGGTGCAAACTTTAGGACAAATTTGTTCTTGCCAGCCTCTGAAGTTCTTTTAGTTTTCAGAGGTGGGCACCTTGCCTTGCTCAGCTGCTCAGAATCCTTCGCAGCTCTGCTTTCATGTGATGAATGTGACATAAAATAGGCAGCATTCAAAGGACAAGTATAAGAACCCAGTGGGCTACTTTTGCAGTATCCTATTTAATAATGGTGTTCAGGCAGAGTAGGGAAGAAAGCTATTTGAACATCATTTCAAGAGTGGGATGGGAAAATGACTGATAAGTGATCGATATGTTAAACTTGAAAAACTCTGAACTTAAACAGATACTTGGGTATTTTTATTACTTTTTATTCCTTTAAGTCCAGAATTTTTTATCAAATATTTATTCAACATATGTAAATTGCAATTTCAGAGCCTTAATCTGGCGGATTTTTAGGGTTGAGAAATACTCCAGAACCGGTTTATGTAAAGTGTGATGGATAATTTTCTCTTTTGTCAAGAGATCAAAAAAGTCAGACCAACAGTTTCAGGCATTTTATGTTGCGTTTTTGCTTAATTTTCTGACCCAATGGTGTTATCTTAAGTGTACTTCACAGAGAGCAGGAAGTACAACTGTTAAGTGTTACTATAATCTCTTCCCACCCCTACAATCAAAATCCACAGAACTTCAGGATGAATTCTTTCTTAAATCTTACTTTCCAACTATTTTTTGGTTCTGTGTAGCTGAAATGATTTTTATTTGTAGTTGTTTTCAGTTGCTGATGTGTTGTAAAAATACTATAGTCTCTACCCAAATCAGTGTTTAGTGTTATAAACGCCATTTCCTGGCCTCTGCAATGAAATACTGCTTTTACTTCCCTGCTACTCCTTGGGACTAAACTGAAAAAATGTTCTTTGCAAAAAATGCTTTTGTCATTTTGATAGAAGATTAGATATCGCTCAAAACGAAAGGTTTTTTCAGCAACATAAATGACAGTTTGCAGGGGCTGATTCCTTGTTCACTATATTCCCTTCACTTAAATCAAAATCACAACTAACAGTGTAAGCTTAGCTTATGGTGTTTTTCAGATTATTACCACGTTACGAATTTAATAGATGTATTTTATTGGTGGTGGAACAATCCTGGACCCAAATCCAGTTAACTGTAATGCTAAGCGTTGTTGCAGATGTATTTACTTCTTCAGTCTTTAATTTGGTGGTGTCTTCTATGTTCGTGAAACTGGTAGCTGATGACTAGTTTTGGTCTCCTAGACAACAGACATCTATTCCCTTCAATATTGTTTTTTAAAAAGCTGTAAAAGATCACGTAGAATGGATTATTATGTTCTGTTTTAAACATTCTCATTTGTAGTTAATTGTGTTTGTACACCCTCTGTGATAACTGGGTATTCAGTTAATTTTACCCATATCTGAGTGATATGAATGTAATTTGTTAGCTTGGCACAGAAGATGTTTTTGATAGTTCCATAGGTGCCCTTGCCAATATGAAATATAAATGTGTTGTTTTTTCTGTGTTTGTTCTGTCGGTTTGTGTTACTGTTTGTTGGAGTGTTTTTTCTGACTTTTCCTTTCTTGGCGTAATGATAGGTTGCTGCTTGTATCTGCCTTGTTGGGATTTTACAAAGTGTGTTAATATTTCCTTTGGAGAAATTACAGGGAAGAGACTGCAAGAAACAGGTAAAATGAAAGATTTAGGTGGAAAATGACTAAAGTAGGTTGTGCTACTTTCTTAAAACTTCAGTCTCTTAAACTAATTCAGATCTTGAAAATGTCATCTGAAATGACTGTGTGACTTAAATGCACTAATGGCTGGATATGAAAAATAGTCTGTTTTTAATTCTGTTCTGTGATTGTATGACTAATTGTTGAATAAAAAAGTCAGAAGCTCTGCTTTTGGACTGGCAGGAGTTTGAGTGAGATGAGGCTAGATGGAATTTGAGACATGGAAAATAAATTATTAGATTCACTTATTCCTGTGGAATATTACTTCTTCCTGTTTTTAACTAGTAGAATATGCATGTTGTGCAACATAGAAATTTGATAGCATTAATTTAAACGCCACTTCTGAGTGTGTCATCCTGCACGGCATTTATTGTTTGTATTATTCAAATGCTGAACAACTTCTAAATTCAATGTTTTTTTTATTCCGCAGCAGTGAGTCCGAGTGCTTCATAGTTTTCATCACTGTGTTTAGATGAGTTGGCATTTGCTCCATTTTTAAAATGAGATGCAGTGAGTGTAAGGTAAATGGTTCAAAACAATCCTTTGTATTTTGTGGGATGTAAGGTCTAATCTCTTCAGGAATATTGTAAGTAGTGTTTTGAAATATGAAGTGTAGCTGCTGTTGAGAGCAGTCATTTGATGCACTGTAGGTGTTCAGAACAATTAGAATAGCGCCTGCACCTGGGCACCCTGACTGTGAAGAGCTAAGGATAGTTCTAGCAATGAATGAGTTATAGGAGAGATACAAATTTCCAGGCTGGTACTTGCCTCCTTCAGTCCTGACATTCCTCTTTTCCTGTGATGACTGGTTTACTTTTCCTTGAGTTTTTCTGCATCACAAACTTCTATTTAAGTCCAGACTGTGTAGTTCATGTTTTCTGAATGCAGAATTTGAATGCTGCTTGTGGTGGTGTAATTAAATTTGTGTATTTCAGTACAATTGTATTTTTTTTCCTTTACTGGGTAATGAAAATTTACTTAAATAGAGCTATTATTGAATGTCTTCTGTGTCACTCAGGTTTTTTTTAGAGCTGCTGCTGCTTTAGCAAACAATAGCAATATTTGGCAGAGGTGTAGCAATTGTTAATTCAAAAGGGGGATGGACTTCTGATAAAGGGCTTTTTGCTATAATTACTGCGTGTATTTAAGTGTTGAACTTATTTTTTCAGTGCTAAGACTGTTGCTTTAGTACACCTGGTTGTCTCAGCATATGTTCTCTTTCATTTGTTAGTGTCGGAATATCACAGTAGATGTACAAAGAGATCTGAGCGGTTTTTGACCCTGGTCTTCCGTAAAACACCGAGACAAAAGGCTTTCTTTCATGAGATATTCATTTTTGTTTCTATGTTGTATTTCTGAATATAGGTTGCTCTTCTGAATTTAACTTGACTGCTGTTTCTTGCTTTTTGGAAATGGCTGTTGTTCAGTGGGTGTTTTATGAGTCTGATATTGTAGTTACTCAAATAATTGAATTTATGGTTTCCAAGCACAACTGGGCTGAGTTATTTGGTTAATAGTTGTCCTGGTTTAAAGGACAGGTGTCTGCCAATAAAGACAGAAACTTCTCTTTGAAATAGAGAATTTAATTCCACTCACTCCAAGTATTATAATTGTTTGAATTGAGGACTCTAAGACAGAGATAAGGGGCTAGGAGTAACAGCTCTTTCACTATTATATATCTAACCGTACAAGCAGAAACAACAGCAGTTATTAAAATTACCAACAAAACAGAACAGGTAACTCAGTTCCAGTCCTTTCTTTAGCCGCAGGCACGCTCTCTGCGCTTGGTCCCGGTGCTGCAGAGGGGACAGAGCCGGCAGAGCTGTGGAGAGCAGGCGGGAGCAGGAGGGGCGGGGGCGGCAGCGGCTGTGCAGTGTCTCAGGTGGGAGCAGGCTCCTCGCTCACCCTTTGTGTCCCAGTGATTTGCTGTGTCCTCAGAGGCAGGAGGCTGAAGCGGTGCAGATGCAGGGCAGTTGTTTGCAGAGGGTCTGGCTCTCCTGATTCTCCACGTGTCCCAGCTCACGGGAAACACGAGTAACCCCTCCAGAAGCCCAGCTCCCACCTACCCCTTTGTCTAGAGTCGTCAAAAAGATCCTGGGTGTAACCCAGCAGGTTTCATTAGCATGATAATGGGAAAAATTCTTTAAACTGGAACAAAATAAACCCAACCCCCAACAACAGTGCACTCTTCGAACACAAGTTCAATGTTGAAATATACGTTTTAAGCAGCAGATTCTACCTAAAATTCTAAGTGCTAATCAAGTGAAAGTAATTACAACTTCTGTTTTCACTGCGTGGTTGATGGTTAGTGATCACAAGTTGTTCATGTGTCTATACTTGAACATTTTTCTGTGGAAGAGGGAATTGCATGAGAGCATTTTTGAAAGGGGTATCATACCGAAAGTATGAACAAAGTGTTTTATGCTCTGCTAATTGACATGTAAAGACTGGAATAAGTGTACTGAGTCTAACTAGGATGGAATTAATTTTTTTTAATAGCAGTCCCTGTTGTGCTGTGTTCAAGGTTTGTGACCAAGACAGTGCTGGGAAGGCACTGATGCGCTTGCAAGTTGCTCTGCAGTGCTTGCACAGCACCAAGACTACCTTTGTTTCACACTCTTGCTTTTCCTCAGGGGATAGGCTTCAGGAAGAAGCTGGGAGGGGACACTGGCAGGACTGCTGACAGCGGCTGACCGGAGGAATTTTGCGTGCTGCCTAACATGGTGTTGGCAGCACGGCTGGTGACAGCAGTGGGGGGAGCTGTTCCAAGCAACCATTGCTCAGAAGCTGGATGGGCATGTGTCTGTTGGTGGGAGGCGGTGAGCAAGCGCCTTTGCATGACTTGCTGGTTTTGTTGCCTTTTTTTTTGCCTCTACCTTCCCATTTCACATCCCACCTTTAAATTGTCTTTTCTTTGTAATAACCACAAGTTTTATTTGTTTTTTCTTTTGGTTCTCTCCCGCATCCCACTGCGGAGAGCAGTGAGTGAGTAACTAGTCTGGGGGCTTTGCTGCTGGCTACAGGAGACATACTGGAATAAGATAAAAGCTTTCAGCTGTATACAACTTTATGCTACTCTATATATTGAATTATGAAATTGGCTTATTTATATTAACATTGTTTTAACTTCATCTTTTTTTATCTTGTACTGATGAGTCTAAACTAATGTGAAATTCAAGTATTATATTTAATTATTCCCATTATTAAATGTACTTTTCTAATCAACATTTCAAATAATTTATGGTTGAATTTTGACAAGAAACATACTCACCACACCATGTTTTCCCTCTTTTTGGATGTTTTTCTGCACAATATTTTGTGATAGCCATCTTATCAAAGAAGGTGGTAACAATTAATTAGTTTTCCAGTTTATGCGAGACCTGGTGATATATTAGTTGTTACAATGTATTTGAGTAATATGGTAACTGTGGCAGGCTTGCGAGGGAGATTTATCAGCCTGGTTATTTTGAAACAACTAATTAAAGATGAGTCAAATATAAGAAAGCTGATGTTGAAATGCTTTTAACATTGTTTTTTATGCATCTTCAGAAAGGGTGATTCTTGTTCAGTGACCACTGAAATACTGCCTTGTGGATAAATGTAGGCTTTAAGGAAAAGTGGTTTGTGACCAGAGCTTATGTACATGAATTTGTTTAAAATATGCAACTTATAATTTTTTTAATTTTGGAGGCATTGATTTTTCTGAAGCTTTTTTATAGTCAACTTTTGAAATTGCCTCATATGAACAATTTTGTAAGTGTAACTTGTAATTGGAAAAAATGGACTTGTTCTCATTTTCTCTGTCCCTTAGGATTTTAGAACTGCTAGGTGTTCTGTCCTGGATTTCTTTCTAGCTGTAAATAAGTTGACTGCAACCATTAAGAAAGTTTTCTTCCTGCATCTGCAGATAAAGTTCCTTCTAACAAGGCTAAGCTGGGGCCATAATAAATGCTGATTCTAAGAAAGCAGATTCTGCATTTAAATTTGATTTTTATATTGTTTAGCTGAATTATGTCTGTATTTGCTTAAGTGTAGATTATGTCAACTACTGTATTTCTTTTAGAAAAATTGCATTTATGTAATAGAATCAGAGAACAGCTTGGGTTGGAAGGGACCTTAAGGATCATCTAATTCCATGCATCCAGCCAAAGGCAGGGACACCTTCCACTAGACCAGATTGTCCAGAGCTCCATCCAGCCTCGTCTGGAACTCTGCCAGGGATGGGACCTCCACAACTTCCTTGGGCAACCTGTTCCAGTGCCTCATCACCCTCACAGTAGTTAATTCCTTTGCAATACTTAATAAAAATCTAGTGTCTTTCTGTTTGAATCCATGCCTCTATTCCTGTCACTATATGGTCTTGTAAAAGGTCTCTCTCCATTTTTCTTGTGGGTTCCCTTCAGGTACTGGAAGGCCACAATTAGGTCACCCTTAAACCTCTTTTCCAGGCTGAAAAATCCTACTCCTCTCAGCCTGTCTTCATAGGAGAGGTGCTCCATCCCTGATCATCTTGGTGCCTCCTCTGGCCTCTCTCCAGCAGGTCCATGTCCTTCCTGTGCTGGGAGCCCAGAGCTGGTGCAGCACTGCAGGTGGGGTCTCAGCAGAGCAGAGGGGCAGAATCCCCCTGGCCCTGCTGCCCACTCTGCTCTGGATGCACCCAGCACACGTTTGGCTCTCTGGGCTGGCAGTGCCATGGCTGGGTCATGTCCAGCCTCTCACCCACCAGCACCCCCAAGTCCTTCTGGGCAGGGCTGCTCTGATCTGTCCATCCCCCAGCCTATTGGTACCAGGGTGCTCTGACCCTGGTGCAGCACCTTGTACTTGATCTTGTTAAATCTCATGAGATTCCCATGGGCACTCCCCTAGAGCTTTTCCAGGACCCTCTGGATGGCATCCCATTGTTCAGCTGTGTCAACCGCTCAGCTTGGGGTCATTTGCTGACATGCTGAGAGTGCACTCAGTCTGACTATGTCATTAGTGAAGGCATTAAATAGCACTGGTCCCAGTACAGATCCTTGAGGGGCACTTGTCACTGATGTCCTCCATGTGCCTTAGCACAGCCTCTAGGAGGATGTTTTCCATTATCTTCCCAGACACAGAAATGAGGTTGACAATTCTCTAGTTCCCAGGGTCCTCCTTTCTACCCTTTTTAAAAATGGCTACCCCATTCCAGTCACTTGGGACTTGCCCTGAGTGCTGTGACTTTTCAAATGTCACAGAGAGTGGCTCGGCAACTACCTCAGTAAATTCCCACAGGATTCTGGCATGAATCTCGTCAGGTCCAAGAGACTCAGGTACAATCCAGTTCCTCAGGTCATGAACCTTATCTTCTCTTATAGTGGGTAGTATTTTGTTCTCCCAGTTCGTCTCCTGTCCTCCATCCACTTCAGAGGTGTGGGAAGAGAGGTTGCCCTGAAGACTGAGACAAAAATGTTGAGTACCTCAACCTTCTCTTCCTTCATTGTTACCAGTCTTCCACTGATACCACCTGCGTTTTCAGGGGTGAACTTCTTTGGTCTTTTTTTTCTGCTAAACATACCTGTAGAAGCTCTTTTTGTTATTCTTTGTGTCACAGGTAAAGGTCTTAAGTATTTCCATCTTTAAACGGAATACAAATGTAAACATATATTTCTTTTTTTCTCAGTCTTTATCAACTCCAGTTTGTTTTCTAATGTTGAACTAGACTGTTTGAAATGAGAAAATATATACATCTAAACATAATAGTTATAAAATGAAGTGTATATATAGCTCTTTTGTGTTTGGTGTACATATAGAATGTTGTACTTTTGTACATTTATGCAAATACAAATGTAACTAACAGTATTGAATAAATGGATTTACTAATTTTCAAGAAAGCCAACCTTTTATCTATTGTTATATTCTAAAAAAGCAAAAGCTTTCAGGCACAGAAACCATGTGGTAGAAGCAGGCATCACATGGAATAAGTACAGGTTTTTTCAAATGGAGTTGATGTGGCCCATTGTGAGGGGCACTTCTGCTTTTCTGCAGAACAAAGCCTGCCTGTCTGTAGCACAGAAAAGTGTTTCATTTCTGAAATAATTTTCTCAAGCTAAATCTCGAGCAGTCTTTCTTGTTGTATAATTAATTGAGGTAGAAAGAATTAAACTTTTTTCCCTTGATTTTGCTAGTTCAGATAGAAACTGAATCAGAAGTGCTTTTGGCATGATGGGGCCCTGTTTCTTCAGCTCCATTTTTATGAAATGATTTTTCTGTTCTTGATGGGGTTGGATGTACTTCTGGGTAGAGAAGTCCAAGGGTTACAGAAATTTCTTCTGCCTGGTCAAGATAGCAGGATAGAGGCTTTTTTTCCTTCTAAATCAAAAAGATGACAGATGGGGTTTCTGTTATACTGTGTTAATCTAGGTTTATAAGAAGATCAGAATGAAATGATGTTAGTTTGGAGGTAAAGAGGTGGATGTTTACAGACGTCTTTAGTGAAAACAAACCTTTTTTGTTTTGAAAGGAAATCTGACATATATGATGTAATGATATGGGTGTTGACTCTTTGATTATATGCATGTGCACAGATTTACACAACTGTTTCCTTTTCTAGGATCCTTCTGTTACACAAGTGACAAGAAATGTTCCTCCGGGGCTTGATGAGTACAATCCGTTCTCTGATTCAAGAACAGTAAGCATGTTTATTTCTTAATCGTGCTGCTCATCTTTGATGAGGTTTTATTTTCAGAATTTTGACTGATATTGTGGAACGTAGAATGGGCTAGCTGCAGGTAGTGGAATATGTATAAGAATAGATAGCTCCATTAAATATTGCAGAGGATGCATTGGCAAGTTTGATTTCAGAGAGCTTTGACTTGGTCAGGAAGACTGGCCCTCTGAAAGGGGGCCAAAACAGAACTGAGTTTTTTCCTGATTTTACTGACTTCTGGTAGTTTTTACTAACTTATTTTTTTCTATTTTTACAAACCTTTGGTAGTCTCTCCTTGTGGTTTTATGCATTTCACTAGCTTTGAAGCTTATGAATGTGGCACACTTACCCAGTGTTTTGCTTTTGATTTCTGTTTCACTTAACGAAAATGTTGTTCAGAAATCAAAACGTGTTTAAATAATGTTCCACAGACTTTGAATAGTTGTGCAATAGTGAAAGGAAAAATTTATGTCGAAGAAACAATTGTTTTACTCCTCTAATTTATATGGTTTCAGTATACCTTGTGCTTTTCCATTGTGGGGAGGAATACAGGAAATAGGATAGTAAATTCATACTGTAACCACCTTTTTCAGCGGCTGCTTTTGATAGTGAAGATGTTTTGCAATCTTACCAAACTGTATGGCTGGTTATTGCCTGTCAATGTCATTTATAAACATTTAAATACTGTATTTTTAAAATACAGTCTTATTTTTTATGAAAAATATGGTAGTGCTGTTAGGTAGTGTTCATATTTGAGTATTTACAATGCCATGGAGAGAGCATCAGAATTCACTTATGAGAGAGAAGAAGCTTAATTGTTAATTGATAAAAAAATTTAATGTTAATTGATGAAAACCAGCACTTTAACAAAGTTGCATAGCAAATACAAAGTTTGGTAGTAAAGTGATTTAACATGATTTGATGGCGAGGTACATTCAGTAACTTCCTGGAGGACGTGGTCAGAAAAAGCTGCCAAGAAGGCCCTTTGGTTTAGTCTTGAGGTTCAGAAAGGTCCCCACTGCATTCTGGACTCCTTCCTGAGAGGGGGTTTGGTTTGTGTGGATCTAGACTTTGTCCCAGGTTTTGTAAATTATGCATATCTCAAGGACTACATGAGCAGAATTAGTCCTTTTTATCACTTAGCTAAGATTTCAAAGTTTAGTGTCAGTTATTGAAAATTTGTTGTGACAAGGAATTTCTCTGCCTTGAGGAGTAATGCTGAGATGTGTCCCTGCTCAAGGGACAGTCCATTGCTGTGTGAGAGAGCTCAAGGGGCCCTGGGCTGTGCATTATTTATGAAGTAAGGTGATTGATTTATGGTCATATTTGCCATGAATTACGGAAGTTAGTTTCTTCCAAATGTGACTTCAGTCACATCTTTATTATCACTATGGTTAGGTAGGTGTGTTGGTCAGATCAGCCCTTGGGTACTGTTATCTGTCTCTCCCAAAACCTACTTAAGACTGATGCAATCTTCATGACCACATGGATCCATTACAACTGTTGCTGGTTATAACTTGAGCAAGATTGTGCCAAATAGTGAGGGCAGGGAGAGCAGACTCTCATAGCAATGCAACAGTAAGTTTTTATACCATGTTAAAATTCTATCTGGGGGAAGCTTGGTTTTGGGTATGCCTTGGATCAACTGTTTAAGACAGAATATTTGCAGCTAACAACAGTGTTAAGTAAGTCTCCAAAATTATTTTCGTCTGGATCTCAATATCAGGAATTATGTTAGACTTTGTTTTATGAAGCTTGAAGATGTTAAAAATTGCTTTGTGTTGACTATAAGTCACAAAGAAAGTACATCTTGTTTTTAAACAACGCAATCTCGAGCTACTCTTTTTTTTTTTTTTACTTCTGTTCTTACTTTAACATGTAGCATTGTGGGAAAAGGGGAACGGAAGCATGTGGCTAAGATTGGCTGACTTTGAACAGTCAGATGTGCTTGGATTAAAAATTCTTATTGTTCATTAGAGATGTCACTCAAAAAGCTGGGAGGATGGAGGAAGCCTTAGTCAATGGTCAGATGCACAACGCACTGCGATTCAGTTAATAGTCTATGGCATGTTTACAGATTAATAAAAATTGTCCACTGAATGAACACTTCTCTGCAGAGATAAAGAACAGATTTTCTTGACAAGAACAAGACTGAAAAAATAAAGCTAAGAGTGCAGTGATAATCAACCTTTACATGTTACTTCCCTTCCACCCTCTCTTGTGGATGCTGAACATACAAGTATTTGTTCTGTAGTTATATGCATTTGCAGGAATGTACCTAGATACCTGAGGATATACTCACAATTCCAAGCGCTTGCCTCTTTCCCTAACAGCTTTGTATGCAAGAGAAGAGCATACTGTGTGTGTAAAATAAATATGTGCAACAGGAGTAATGGAAGAGAAGTGGAAGTGAATGCCTTTGTAGACTGGATGAACAGCGGTAGAAGCAGAGTCTGTGAATTTTAGACTTGGGGAAATACCTAGTTGTCTGTCAGTATCCCTGTCGGATGTCCATCAGGTGGGGATGGGAGTTACTCTCTGTTTTGTGCGCTGCTCAGATCAAAAGCATCCAAGTAGTTTTGGTGGGAGTTAATTTCAGATTTGTAGTGGCTGTAGCAAGACAGTGTCTTGCAGTCTCTAGAATTAACTCAGCATTCAGTTTTGATCCTTGCCGTACAAAAAAGATGTGGACAGGCTAGAGAGGATCCAGAGAAGGGCCACAAAGACAGTCAAAGATCTGGGAAGCCTGTCATTTGAGAAATGACTACAGAAACTTTGTTCAGGTTTGAGAAATGAAGTTTTAGGGAAGACCTTAATTCCATGTTCCAGCCTCTAAAACGTGGCTACAGAGAAGATGGAGATTCCATTTTTCAAGAAGCACATGCAAAAGATGAGAGGCGATGGGTAAAAATTCCTGCTAGGGACAGTCAATTGGACACAAGAGGAAAATGTTTCACATTGAGAACAGCCTGATCAACAGGTTGCCTAGACTGATCTCCCAAGGGATATGTTGGATTCTGCAGCATTCAGATTGAACTGAATGGAGTGCTAAGGCCATCTTGTTTAGGCTGTGCTTTTGTTAAGAAAGGTTGGACGAGATGGTCCTTGCGGTCTCCTTCTAGCCTGGTGTTTATGATTCTTTCCTCATTCTTTCCAAGTGGAGGATAGTGAAGTATGCTAGAGTGCCAAAATATTTCTCCATTTCAAATCCAGACCAGGATTTCAATGGATGTTTATTCTGTGAGAAAGTGATTTCAAACTGAATACTAATATTTTTGTAGCATTATCTCAGTTGTGCTCCCTTTGTCAAGTGAGATACTTCCTACCAGTCTTTTCTGGATACAGAATGGACAGGGGAAAAAAAAGTAAATCCTGCTTTTTCTCAGTATTCCTTATTTTGTTTGCTTACTTCTGGTATTTTTGTGCCTTGATTTTTTTTTTTTTCCATTCTTCACCTTCAATGGAAGGAAGGTAACATGTAAGACGTGGAGAAGAGCATGTAGGCATGGGAGAGTTTCACCTGTCACCTTAGTATCTAATATGATGAATTAGGAGTTTTATTTGGGATTTTTTTTTCCTTTACATTTATCAGATTTCAAAATCTGTCTTAGACAAAAACTATGTAGGAAATGTTCAAATGTCAGATTATGTATCCTTGGCTGATCTTCAGTGATTTTGTCTCAAGCTCCAAGGGTCACCATGGAGATTACATTGTGTCTTTTGTCATGTTTCTGAAGATCAGCAATGAAAATTAATTCCACAATTAATATTTCTGCTTCATCATTTAATGAAATTGTGTTAAACAAAGCTTTTAATCTCTTCCTGCTACTAAGTTTTGAGCTTCTCTGAGTACTCTGTATATAGATAAACCCTTATACCTGTATATGCATATATACCCATATATGCATATACATAACAGTGCATATAGCAACCAATTTCAAATTGCTGCATTAAAGAAAATGGAAAAATCATTAGTGGAATTGGATTTTCTGTTGTTGTCTGTTGCCTGAGGGTTTCAGGCAAGTGCGACCTGGTTTAGAGGGAGACCACAACGGACTCGCACTACCGTCGGACAATCACACGTGACACCAATATGATGAACGGTGAAATGCGTTTATTTCCCGTGGGCACCCGCTTAAATAACCACGGTGTGCCCACGTCACTCCCTCAGGGGTTGGCAACTTGGAACGTCATGGAGAAGGAGGGGCCCTAACTCCTCGTAACAGCGCGAGATCTTCGAACGGCTGTTCTGGCTAACCACATCTCCCCCCTCTCCATGAACAATTAGGTTTGAACAATAACATTTGAAACTGGGTAAGCAACTGGTTAGTGACATGCAAATGAACTGGTTAGTAAACAAACTGGCTTAACAACTATCTAAGCTAACCGTCTTTGTTGCAAAAGCATGATGTCGATAGTACCTAAACGAGCCTTAACAAACTGTGCAATTTTATTGAGCAAACAAGGTCCGAGCACGAGTGCGAACATTATAACAACAACGGGTCCCAACAAGGTAGAGATTATAGGGGCAATCCACAGGTGCTGTGTAAAGAGGGAATTGAACCAGTTTTGTTGTTGGAGCTCGTAGTGACGACGCTGGTAAAGATGTCTGACAGCCGGACGGTCCAGGCTGGGGTGTTGGTCTCGGTTTGGCCTATCAGAGCGCCGGTGACGAAGTTCCTGAATGTCCAGATGTGGGGCTGGTAGGGATGGTAGCCGGTGCTGAGGTGGATCAGTGCTACCAGAACGCAGAGGCACAAGACTGTAGTTGACGGCTTGGCTGAAGGTCTGCAACAGGGAACCTGTGGGAAAGACACTCAAGATGTTGGTTAGTTTTTGTTAGGTAAAACTGGCTTTATGGATTTTAAAGGACACCACTTGATGTCATCGTCCTTTCTTACTGCCGCATACCCTCTGCCCGTCACAACCAATTTCCGCCCTGTTTCCCACTCCCCTAGCTCATTTTTAATGCTGACTGGAGGGCCCTCTTGGACGGCTTCTACTGCCCAATGCTTCTGGGAGGGGGCTTGACCTTGATCTCCTCGGGGGAATTGGTTCAGGGCTAGCAGAGCTGTTGCAAGCAGTCGTGGTTGTTCTGACGGAGGGATGGCTCCGAGGAATCCTTCGGCCCTTGCCAGAGTTTCTATTTTTGATTTTAAAGTTTGGTTGGCTCTTTCCACAATTGCCTGTCCTGTGCTGTTGTATGGTATACCCTGTTTTAGGACAATGCCCCATTTGGAGGCAAACTCCTGAGCTGCTTTAGAGATAAAATGAGTTCCATTGTCTGTTTTTATTTGCTTGGGGATACCAAGCCAGGCCATAGCAGACAACCAGTGCTGAACTGCGGCTTTGGAATTTGCTTTTGCGTGTTGGGTCCCTATAATGACACCGCTGAGAGTGTCTACTGTCACGGCGAGCCACGCTCTGGGTTTTAGCAGTTGACATAGCGTGAAGTCCGTTTGCCAGATCTCTGAGGCTTTTAAGCCTCTGGGGTTAACTCCACTGGACCACAGCGGGGATTTTTGGCAATAGGGACATGTGGCCATGATGTGCTTGGCGTTGGACATGGAGATGTTGCATTGTTTGGCAAGCGCTTTTGCCCCTATGTGGAGAGACTCATGTAGTTGCTTTGCGCTTTGCAGTGTCCACAGGTTTTTGGCTGCAGCATCAGCTTTGTCGTTTCCTAGTTGAAAGTAACCTTTTATGGGACTGTGACTATTAACATGAATAACGGTTACGGTACCTTTCCTTGAGTGTAATGCTTCTTCAATCATCTGGGCCGCTGGTGAGATGGAAACGCCAGGGTGAGACATCGCTTGGCACAGCCTTGCTACGAACATGGAGTCAGTGACGATGTTGAGGTGGTTAAGCGGAAACAGATTGCAAGCGAGCACTATTGCAGATGCCTCTAGTAGTTGAACTGACAGGGACTGATCTTGCATTTTTACACACTGCCATTTGTCTTTGTTCTGCCACACGACTGCAGCTGTTGATGTTGTTGACGATGCATCTGTGAACACCATTAGTCCAGGTGAGGGTCGGTCCAGGACTTTTGGTGGAAGGTCGATGTCCACTGTAGCAAGCAGCTGAGTCCACGGAGGCTTGACGGCGTAACAGAGTTCTCCTCCGAATCCGAACAGGGCCAACGCAAGGTGTTCCGAAAGTGCCACTGACACGGAGGGAATTTGCTTAAAAGTTGCCGGCATGAAATTTGTGTCCGAGTCGGAATCCGAGTCGGAATCCGAATCGGAGTTGGGTCTGGCACAGGAATAGCATTGTTGTCTATGTACGGATTGCCTGCGCCATCTGTCCCGGCTAGGCCTCCGGCCTGCCTCGACCTCACTGTCCGATGGAGAGGAAGTGGAATGGTCGGGGACTTCCGGCAGACTGTGCTTTTTCCCTGGACTCTGCCCCCTGGGTTTTTGGTGAGTGGTGACTGCGCCCGCCATGCTCTGCCCCGCGCCCGCTCTCTGATTGGGTATAGGTGTCTCCTCCCAGCCAGAAACCGCTCACTCTTCCCCCTGGTGTAAACTGCGCGTGTCCGTGGCGGGAATTGGGTAGGGGTCCTGCCCTTCTTCTTTACCCTCGGTGCCATATTGTGAAGTATAAGATGGTGGCATTATTTCTATTTGATTTTTACTTCTGTCACTGGCACCGTCGATAAAGAAAGGGGAACCATCGCGCTGAGGAAGTGGTTTGGGGTTAGGGTCAATGATAGCACCGGAGGTTGGGGTTGGAGATTGGGACCGCGAAAATGAGGGAATGTTAGTATCTAACCGTGGATTAGGGCTAGTGAACTCATCAGAAACACAAGTCTGGGTTGCAGCTCCCACCCCCAGCTTAGGAATAAGTCTTAAACATTGTTGAGCTGCCTTCCAGGTTTCTTGTTCATCAAGAGCCTTTTGCAGAGCGGTTTTAACTTTGCCCCAGCTCTTGAGGCACTTGCTTGAGCCGGACGAAATAACGTCCTCGGCAAGAGCGGAGGTGCACTTCCCCCAACATTCTGAATGCAGAATGTCGACAGGGCGATCAATAACGTTTAATATTAACAACCGCCTAATAGCAGTATTAAAATCTGACACCTTACAGGGAATTCCCCACTGCGCATGAATTTCAGAAATTACCTTCCCGAGACTCTCCATCCCGGTGGTACGGGAGCGTCCTCCCCACCGAAGTCGGACCAGCCGCTCCGGTTGTCTCCTCCGCCAGCGTGTTTCCCGTCGCCCGCCGCTCAGACCCGAGTGTCGGGGAGCAGACCGGGTTTCGGCACCACTAAGTTGCCTGAGGGTTTCAGGCAAGTGCGACCTGGTTTAGAGGGAGACCACGACGGACTCGCACTACCGTCGGACAATCACACGTGACACCAATATGATGAACGGTGAAATGCATTTGTTTCCCGTGGGCACCCGCTTAAATACCCACGGTGTGCCCACGTCACTCCCTTAGGGGTTGGCAACTTGGAACGTCATGGAGAAGGAGGGGCCCTAACTCCTCGTAACAGCGCGAGATCTTCCGAACGGCTGTTCTGGCTAACCACAGTTGTCTCAAGAGATGTATTTCAGTGGACTTTTTTTTTGTCCAGCAAAAATTGCTGGGTAGCTCCTCCCTAACTTTCCATCTTGGATTTAAACACAGCAGAAAAACATAGAAGTAAGAAACAAAACTGGTCATCCACTTTAACCTGTCCTCAGTAAATAAACTTCTCTGTATGAGGAAATCAGTTCAAGAGAAATTTTTTTAATGCCTATTTCCTATCAGTTTTACCTATTGATCAGTCAGCTGTTGAAAACAAGTTTAGTTAGGTGAATTGTTTTAAACTGTATTCTGAATATTTTTAAGCTGTTTGCTACTGAAACCTTAGACTGCAAACTACAAACTTTCACCTTTGGATGTTGAACTATTCTTTAACTTTTACTTAATTGTGTGAAGGGAGCCTCTAAGACAAGTACAAATGGAAATATTAAGAAACTGCAACCTGTCCAGATAGAAGCTACACATAAAGAATTCTATAAAGAGCTAGTAGGCCCCACATAAAAAAATCATATGGGACAAAAAGGCTTAAGCAGAGCACATGAAGAGCATGTGGAGAATGAGTTCATTGGTTGTGAAGGTTTGAACCCAGGGATTTCTTTGTTCTAGGATCTCTCAGGAGAGACTCAGTTCAAGCTGTCTTTCAGGTACTGGAAGATGCTATAACATCTTCCCAGAGCCTTCTCCTCTCCACGCTGAATAATCCCAACTCTCTCAGCCAGTCATCACAGGAGAGATACCCCATTCCTCTGATCATCCTGATGTTCTTCCTCTGAACTCGGTCCTCTTAGTCTGGGTGCCCCAGAGCTGGATGCAGTAATCCAATTGGGATGTCACAAGAGCAGAGAGAAGGGGCACAGTTGCTTCCCCTGGCATGGGCTGCTTCTGGTTAAGCTTTGAATGTAGCCCAGGGTGTGAGCACAATGCTAGAGCTCGAGAGTATACTGGTACAACCTCAGTACTTCTCACTTCTAGGAAAATCCCAGACTGTGCAGCCATGTTTTGCATTGTTGAGTGTTATTTTGGGAGTTAAATGATTTTTCCAAGGCATTTGAATACTTTTGTTTGTTTCCTTGTAAGTAGCTTCTCATCTTTGATTAGCGTTATGAAAATAAGTACTTTAGTTTGACAGAAGACTTTGAGGAAACTGAGTTTAAAAAGCATGCTGGTAATTTTTTAAAGAGCCGTCTTTTAGGAGCTCAAGAGCAAGCAATTTCAAAGTATTGTAGTTCAAGGAAGTGAAACAGAAGGCCAACTTGACTAAGCAGGGATCTTTTTCTAGAATTTAAATAAAAATGGTAGGTGTTTGGACATAGAAAGCAAGGTGACACAGGAGGGCTGCAGATGCACTGTTTGGCACTGCAGGGAGGAGATTAACGTGGTTAAATCTTGATGAGCGTGCAAGCTGAACAGCACTTTGGTGGACAACAAAATGGCCTTTCAAAAAGGTCAGCAGCAAAAAGGTGTTCAGAGATAATATTGGTCCATTACTTAATGAGGTCAGTCACCTCACAATTAGGGATGTGAACAGAACAGAGATGTTTAATGTCTTTTTTACCTATAACCAACTGATGGGCCCAGTGCCCCCAGTGACTTGAAGTCTTTGTAAATCTCAGGTTCAAGGTTTACTGCTCAACTGAATACAGGTGAGTCAGTGGGGTCCCATGGAATTCATCCTAGTGCACTGGGAGAGCTGGCTGATCCTATCATGAGTCCTCTCCATGTTATTTTTCAATCGTCTTAAGAGTCTGGAAAGGTACCACTGACTAGAAGCTGGCAAATATTGTCCCAGTTTTCAAGAAGAAGGAAGAATTTGATAATTACAGGCCAATAAGTTTCACTCCAATGGCTTGTAAAATTATGGAGAAGGTTATTCTGTGAGCAAGGGAAAAACACTTAAGAGACAATGCAGTCACTACTCAGAGCCAGAGCTGGTCCGTGAGAGGAAAGTCCTGCTTAATCAGCGTAAGGTGGGAGTTGGACTCCGCAATCCTTATAGGTCCCTTTCAACTTGAAATGCTCTATGATCATGATGCTTTCTTCACTAGGTTCTTCATCTACCAGAGATGACTTATAATACCTGTGCCTATTGTGCATTGTTGTGATTTTTTAATAGTAATCTGGAAAAGCTCATTAAAGCCATATTGAACTTCCAGTGCTGAAGATCGTTTTGATCAATGTGACTTTGTTTCCCTGTGCACACATTATGAAGTATGAAGCTAGGTAAATATCAAAACACAGTATCAAAAACATGCACTTTTTTTCTGTACTTAATGAAAGAAATACTACTACATTTCAGCAATACTCTGTATCCACTGAATACAGTGGCTGAAATGCAACTTTTGTTGGGATTATTATCTTAGTACATATATCAACCTAGCAATTCTGGAGAGATACCTAGCAAAAATTGGTGAAATAGTCAAGCAATAGATTACACATCTTGAATTGGAAAGTTTCATATAGTACATTACTTCTCTCTTTAGCCTGGTGATATAAGCTTTTGTTAAGTAGAAGGTTCTGGAAGACATTAATAAATTACATTGTGTTTCAGAGTATGAATGAATGGTTCTTAAATGCTGCAATTCTCTGAAACAGTAACTGGCTGTATTAATATTCATGTCAGAACAAAATTAAAATTTCATTTATTTTTGTTGAATTAATAAAATTCTTTGAGTGTTAATTGAAGACAGTGCAAGATGAGCTGTACCTCAGAATTCAGTTGATGTCTTTTTTCTAAAGATTGTAAATATTGCAAGCAGCATATCAAGTTTTCAGTTTATATCAGTAGCACTTCCTTTGAAACATCCAAATTGGTTCTTCCAATGATGATATAATGAAAAGAAGTTTATTAGAATGTAATATCCCTATAATTGTCTTTTATTTTCTTAGCCTCCTCCAGGAAATGTGAAAATGCCTAATGTACCCAGTACCCAGCCAGCAATAATGAAGCCAACAGAAGAACCATCTTCCTACACACAAATAGCAAAGGTTTGTCTGCAACTTTTAGAGACTAGGTTTCTTTTAATAGTAATTATTTAAATATGCTTCTGGAATAATGTATTTTCTAAGTAAGCAATGTTTTCTTAATTAAAATTAATACTGCCTTTAAGTAATTGGTAATATGTGAATTTGTTCTATATTTGGTCAGTTTTAATAAATGGAGATGCTTAATTATAGTGAAAAGACTAGGAGTATTTTTGCCATGTTCATACTTTTTGTCAATATCTGGTGATTTTTTTTGTTCAGGAGCATGCCTTGGCACAGGCAGAACTGCTAAAGCGTCAAGAGGAACTGGAAAGAAAAGCAGCTGAACTAGATCGAAGAGAAAGGGAAATGCAGAGTCTCAATCAGCAAGGAGGTATGCATGAAAAATATACTTTAAACTTCAGAAATTAAACTTTTTCTAAGAAAAACTTTTAAGTTTACAGTGACATTAGGAAACAGATTTTGTAATGTCTTCAGGAAAAAGAAGTTTATCTCCTTTGAGAAGATGGATACACTGAATAAATGGGGCTGTCCTTTCAGATTTTCAGTAAAAAAATTTTAAGTGTGGCCTCTGGAGCTTGTTATTCTCTTTTATCTTATTATTCTCTTCAGTTAGTATCTGAGTAATACTGCTGAATAGAAATAAAGCATTTTGAGACAAACTAACTTCTTAAAGTAACATCTCTTATTACTCATTGTCAGTATTTATAGCTGTAGGAGAACTTTTCTGGTTTGAAATATTTAATTTCTTTTGCTGTGTTACAAACACAATATTCTACACAAAGAGCAGAAATATCTATTCTATTATTAATATTTAATTAGATATTTTGTATGCCACAAACTCTGTGCTGTGCAAAATCAACAGTTTTTTACAGCAATTTTGCAAGTGTGAGAAGGTCTGTATCCTCTTTGCTACAAGTTGATCTGTGGGAATATTCTTTTTCAAAAGGAAGAATGTCAGACTGAAGTTCAAAAAGACCCTAAAACCCAGCAAAGCAAATGACTGTATATAAGGTTGACTTTGTCTGGTCATTTCACTTTTATCTACAGTTATGTTTTATTTTCACATATGCTGGTCTTTTTATTTGAATAAGCAATGTTACAATTCCAAGTTGCAGAATTCCTTAGAAATTCAAGTTGTCAGAGAATTTTGTAAAATATAATAAAATATTTTCAGTTGAAAGGGACATACAATGGTGATTGGAATAGAGTTGGAAGGGGACTCTGGAGATTATCTCCTCCAAGACAAGGTAATGCAGAAATGCATCAGGTAGGTTTTGAAGGTCTCCAGAGAGGGACCCTCCACAAAGCCCATTCCAGGGCTCTCAATGTAAACAAGTTATTCCTCATCCTGAGTGAAAGTTCTTGTGTTTTAGTTTATTGTGTTGGTTCTTGTCCAGTGTCTGGGCACCATTGAAAAGTCTGCATCATCCTCTTGGCACCCACCTCTGAGGTATTTATGTGCATGGATGAGATCCCCTCTCAGTCTTCTCTAGACTAAAAAGGTGCAGCTCTCTCAGTCTCTCCCTGAGAGCATCTCCAGAGCTGCTCCAGACTCATCATCTTTGTGACCCATCACTGGAGCTCCATGTCTCTCTGGTGCTGAGGAGCCCAGAACTGGACACAGCACTCCAGGTGTGGCCTCACCAGGGCCCAGCAGAGGGGAGGATCAGCTCCCTTGGCTTCTGGCCACACTCTTCCCAATGCAGCCCAGGATCCCACTGGGCCTCCTGGCCAGAAGGACTCACTGCTGGCTCATTGTCACCTTGAGATCCACCAAGACTCCCAGGTCCTTCTCTGCAGAGCTGCTCTTTAGTGGGGCAGCCCCAGCCTGTGCTGGCACTTGGGGTTATTCCTCCCCAGCTGCAGGACCCTGCCCTTGCCCTTGTTGAGTCTCGTTTGGGTTCTCCCTGTGCAGCTCTCCAGCCTACCAAGGCCCAGCTGAAAGGCAGCAGAGCCTTCAGGTGGATCAGCCACTCCCCCAGTTTGTGTCATCAGCAAATCTGCTGAGGGTACCTTGGATCCCTTCATCCAGGCCAGTGATAAACAAGTTGAGTGAGACAAGTACTGATCCCTGGGGAACACCACTGCCTGCTGGATTCTATTGCTCTGATCCTGACCCTCTGAGCTCTGCCATTCATCCAGTCCTTGGTCCACCCCACTGTCCATTCATCTAAACCACGTTTCCTGTGCCTACCAGTGAGGATGTAATGGGAGATGGTGCCCAAAGCCTTGCTGAAGTGGAGTCAAACAACATCCACTGCTCTCCCCTCATCTACCCATCCTGCCTTGCCTCACAGAATGCTGTCAGATTGGTCAAGTATGATTTCCCCTTGGGGAATCCCTGCTGACTGATGACCTTATTTTCTTCTGCATGCTTGGTGATGGCCTCCAGAATGTTCTGTTCCATCGCTTTTCCAGGGATGGAGGTGAGGCTGACTGGCTGGTGGTTTCCTGGATCCTCTTCCTTCTAGCCAATTTTGAAGATGAGAGTAACATTGACTTTCCTTCAGTCATTGGGCCCTGTTTTGTGTGATTTTTCAAAGAGGGTGGAGAGTGGTTTACCTACATCATCTGACAGCTCCCTCAGCACCTGTGGGTGCATCTTATCAGGGCCTGTGGATTTATGTCTGCCAGAAGTCTGTACAGTTGATCTCTAACCAAACCCTTTATGACAGGGAGAAGTCATCTTTTCTCCAGCCTTCCTCTCCTTACCCCAAGGTCTGGGATTCCTGAGGGCTGGTCTCTGCAGTTAACACTGAAGGAAAGATGGCATTCAATAATCCTGCCTTCATTCTGTCTTCCTTCACTAGAACACCTATCTGATTCAACAGTGACCCCACATGTTCCCTAGTTTTCTTTTGGCTGCTAATGTACTTGTAGAAGTACATTCTGCTTTCTGCATGTTGTCCTTTATAGCATTTGACAGACTTAATTGCCAGTGGGCCTTGGTCTTTCTTGTCACATCCCTGCATATTCTGATGATGTTCCTAAAGTCCTCCAATGTGACCTGCTCCTTTTCCCACATCCCATAAATTTCTTTCTTGTGTTTGAAATTTACCAGAAGCTCTGTGATTACCCATGCAAGTCTCTTGTCCCCTCTCCCCGATTTCTTGCTCATGAGAATGCACTGGACTTGAGGAAGTGATGTGTGAATATTGACCAGCTTTTTGGATCCCCTTCTCTCGAGCCCTAACCCATGAGATTACGCAAAGCACATCTTTGAAGAGGCTGAAGTTAGCTCTCTGGAAGTTTAGGGTTCTAGTCCTGATTGCTGCTTTACCTCCTCTACACAGGATCTTGAGTTCTACCATCTCATGGTTGCTATAGTACAGGCTGGCCTCAGCTTTCACATCTTAAACCAGTCCCTTCTGGTTTGATTGTTGTCTCAGTTTAGAAACAAATTTTAGGAGAAAATGCTCTGGAATGAGTGTTTCCTCTGAAGAGGACTTAAGTAATTCCTTTTTGCCAATGAGAAATGAATTCCAGCAGATGGAAGTGAAAAAAACTTGTTTATAAACAAAGCATCGTGCCCACAAGACACAGAAAAAAGAAAAGATTGAATAAATGCTAGATATTAAAGTTTTAGAACCTTACCCCCAACTTCCACTTGGCTGTGTGGCTTGGAAGGAAAAAAAAATGGCAGCTGGCCCCTTGGGGAAAACGGACTTCATACAGCAACTCAGGCAAAACAGATGGGAACCTGTTGAACTTCTGGTGTTGGTGTCCTCCTCGCAGCAGATGAAGCTGGTGGATTTTGGTGTCCTTTCTCTTGTTGGCTGAGCCTTTTTTAGGCAAGATCTTGGGCTCAGAGCAGCCCCCTGCTGGTCCACTGTCTTGGTGATTCAGACCAACCAAAAACACAGCAGAAATGATTCAAGAAAAAAACCAAGAAGCTTCTGAAAGGATTCTTGCTGCAGCCTCCAGGCCAAGGGAAAGGAAGAAAAAACCCCTTCCTGCTTAAGCTAGCTAAAACTAATCTAGTGAAAGTAAGAATTTAATGTCTTTATGCACACCACAGCTGCATGCTCTGGAGAGAGTCTTTGAGTAAAACCCACATGGGAACCCAAGGCTCCCCACTCCTCTTCCAATGGATCTTAAAACTACAGCAGCCATTTCTGGGAATAAAGCAGATGATTAAGGAATAGAGTATAATTATAAAACCACCCCAAGACAATCATCCAGCAGCACACCTTTCTTCATTGGCTCTTACACTGCATGCATCAAAAATTATCTTCAGTGATCTTTAGGAATTTCCTGGACCGTATGTGCTGAGCCATGTTGTCCTGTGAACAAATACCTGGATCGTTGAAGTCCCCAGGAGAACCAGGGCCTATGACCATGAGGCTATTGCCAGCTCTCCATAGAAAGCCTCATCAACTTTCTCCTGCTCATCAGGTGACTTATAAGCAAGCACCCACAACAGTATCACCCATATTAACCTGTCCCTTAATTTTCACCCATAAACTGTCAACTCATTTGTCTGCCCCTGAATAGAGCTTGATAGAATCCAGTTGCTTTCTTATATGAAGAACAACTCCACCACCTCCCCAACTTGTCCTTTCTAAAAAATGCACAGCCATGCATGACATTAATCCAGTCATGTGAGCTATCCTACCATATCTCTGTAATTGCAGTGCGATTGTGGCCTTGCAACTGCATGTAGATTTCTAGTTCTTCTTGTTTGTTCCTCATGCTGCTGTGTGTTTGTGTACAGGCACTTCAGAGAGCTAATCAAGCATCCAGATTCCCTAGATGAGAGTGTAAGAGGATTCTTTATAACCTTGAATACCCTTGATGTCATTAGCCCTGTAATTCTCTTGAATCTTGATCTTGAGAAGCAGTCAAGGAGCATGGTTGACATGACGTCCTCCTTAGAAGGAAGCAGTAGAAAGAAACAGTAGCATGATCTATGGGGAACCATAGATCACTCACTTTGGACTCCACCCCTGTCCTGTAGTCTAAAGGCCATCTCACCAAGTTGGCCAGCATGCTGCTGAAGATTCTCTTGCCATTTTTTAAGAGATGGATCCCGTTCCTCCCTAACAGGCTACAATCATTTAAGCACAACCCATTGTTAGAAAAGCCAAAATCTTGATGACAGCCAGGAAGCCAGACATTCATCTGTACAGTGTGGCTGCTTCTGGTGTCCCTGTTTCTGTGACCAGGAAGATAGATGAGATGATGACTTGGGCACCAGTATTTATCCCTCATCTTGCCAGCGTCTTATAGTCTTCCTTGACCCTGACTGTTTTTTGGATTGTGGTATAATTTGTACCCATGTGAGAAAGTAATAGTGGATAGTGGTCCATGCTCTTGACAAGTTGGGCTATCCTCTTGGCAGCATCATGGATCTTTGACCCTACTAGGCAGCATTTCCTTTTGTGACTCTTGATCAGGCTGGTAGGTGGGGTCCCAGTGACCTTAAGAGAGTCCTCCACCACAATTACTCAGCGTTTCTTCTTACAGTAATAACTATGTGCTGCTGGTCCAGATGCTCCTTGTTAAACTTGCTAATGGCCATCTTAAGCCTTTAAAGCATCATATCTGTTTTGGTGTGATGTTTATGAGGATGTTGGAGGATAGAGGTGGGACTTGAACTCTGTGGGTCACCAGGATCCAAGGTGTCTCACACTCAGTGAGTTCCATTGTGGACATATGGTCTTGAAGCCATTTCTCTATCTCCGTTTCATCCCTAACACTGCACAGCCTGTTGCAATCTGTCCACCTTCTGCAACAGTTCATCAAACTGTGCGCATTTCATGCAGGTGCAGGCCCTTTCTCCAGGAGAAATATTTGTGTATCCATTGCAAACTACCACCTGTACTCATTTCTCTTTCCTTTCCAGTTCCCTCAGTGGATGTGTCAGTCAAACTTCTCTGGGGATGTCTCAGTAGACACACTTATTTTGGTTCTGAGGCAAGTGTCCATCATTATGGCAGACCTAGGGCACTTAGCAGTTATCTGAGGCATGGACCTACCTGCAGATTGCAGCACCCTCCTTGCTCGCCCTGCTGCACTAACTGCCACACATTATCTTTTTGATGCACCATGGTCACTTGTGCTCCTAAAGCCGATTGAATCTCCCACTCTTCTCCTGGTAATGCTACTCCCTGCCTGACTGGTTAGTGAGAGCTTCTGAGCCCTGATAGGGCTTTGGGCTGCTGCTCAAGTGTACCTGAGCTCAAGAAACCTCTGGACAGCTTGATCTAACACTCACCCCCCAATGTACTTTGGCTGCTGCTGCCCTCCTGACTGATAATGGCCATATAGTCCAACTGCCTGCCCACTTCAGTACTAATAAGTTAAAGCATGTTATTGAGGGCATTTTTCTTATGCCCTGAAACACTGATATGCTGAGGACATTGACCACTCATTCAGGAAACGCATTCTAGTGTTTGACCGTTTTCTTGGTAAAGAAATGCTTCCTGATGTCTTTTGTGAACCTACTCTGGCACAACTTTGAACTATTCTGTCTGTCACATTTCTGTATCCCAGGGACATAAGCACTAATTTGGACTCCTTTGAAAACACAGTAGAGTGGTCTTGGTTGGAGAGCAGGGTCTTTTGCATTTCTTTAGCTATTGCATTCATTTACCTTAAGACACTGGCTGCACTTTTAGGACACTGTTGTCACATTGTCTTAACTTACTACAGTGAAAGATCTTCAAGCACGCGTGTCATTCTCTGCTCAGGTTCTGTGCAGCATTGCGTTAGAACTAACAAAAGTGTGCTGCTTCCTATTTCAGTTAATTCATTTGGTCACATGGTGATTAATTTGTATCTCTTGCATCCAGAGTTCGAAATGCTGTGGGCAATGGTTTGTTGCAGTGATTGTCTCAGTTGAATCTCCGAGTCTGTGCTTGGTATAACTTGTGTTCAGCAGAATGTGTACTCTACCCTGTGATCAGATAAGCATACAGGAAATCCAGGTGTCTGATCCTGTGTCCTTTGCAGTGTCCTCACTCTATCACACAACTGTATCAAAATGCACTGATGCTGTAGGACATATTCTTCTTAGAAAAAGGTACTTAAAGACCATTTCAGTAACTGTCTTTCTTGAGACTTCTTGCGTTTTAGGTAAGTTTTGACAGGAAACCATATTGGAAACTAGAGATACTTCGACACTAAAAATATCAGGTGTCTGAAAATGTCAGATGCTTGCTCAGTCTTTATGTAGATAAAATACTGTACTTTCCTTGACTTGACTTCACTTAATTCTATTTCATTTCTGAAGTTTATGTTGAGGGTTGGTCTTACTTGGTCTTGGGTTTTGGTAGCCCAGGTTATCAATTCAGTTGAGAAAATCATGCCTAAACAGTTAAGTTTAAATGTGCATCTCTTTCAAGTATACAGAGACTGAAACTACATTTTAAAGGCCTTTTTAATTTTTTTTTCTTTATTTTCTATTTTGCAGGTAGAAAAAATAACTGGCCACCTCTTCCTGAGAATTTTCCTGTAGGTCCTTGTTTTTACCAGGATTTTTCAGTAGACATTCCTGTAGAATTCCAGAAGACAGTAAAGATTATGTACTATTTGTGGATGTGTAAGTATTTTCTTTTTAAGAAAAATGAAGTGCCTATTCAAACTTGGTAATACATAATACATACTTTCTACTTTGGCTTTTGGGACATCTGTAATGAAAAATTATTTTAAATCCAGAAGCCAAATGTTGAAGCAAAATCTTATGTTAGCTTCAATTTTAAAAGTATTGAATTATCCTATAAAAGCTTCCACATTAAAAAAAAGGAGGATTATCCTAGGGCAATTTGGTTCTAATGTATTGCATTTGTCTGGCCTAAGTGTCACCAGTTGTAAAATGAACTTTATTAGCTTAGAAATTAACTTACTTATTAATTTAGAAATAATTTCACTGTTTTTAAAATCAGCTTATATATTAATGAATTAATCTCATGATTAATATTAATAGACCTTTGATTTCAAGATGTGTAATATCCATTTGCTTTAATATACATAGTTTTATAGGGTTTAATACAGTTTTAATCTATAGCAAAGGCTTAATATAATTTCACTCTTTATTTTAAGAAATAGTGTCAATTAGCTGAAGAATCAGTCCATGTTAAAACTATCTTTTGTAGGCAAAGAATGCTCTGCACCATCTTAGTAGGGTTAATTTTGCCCTCACTGGCAGGCTGTGTTTTGTCTGGAGAAATGCTGGACTAAACAAGTTGCCACACTTGTCTCTTCTGCCTCATCCACTATGATTGATAAAAGCCTGATAAATACTCTGACTGATGAAATTGCAAGATTCAGATACTTCGATGCCTTTATTATATTTTTAACCTTCTGTGAAAGTGTGTATTTCAGATGCTTTCTGTACTTTTTTTCATAGCTTAAGATGTAGTTAGGAATTCTCCATAATTTCACACTTTACTTTGGTAATCTTATTGCTGTGATTGAACCACGTAATTGAAATGTAAGAAATGAGCAGACAGCATTGAATCAAATCAATTCCACTCCATCATAATCTAGAGCTTTCTATATTCATTGCTAGATCATTAATCTTCAAATAAGCAACTGTAGAGCAGATGACTGATTACTCCCACAAAGTTGACAGGTAATTTAAATGGATACAAAATCTAAGGTGAAATACTCAGAATTTTTGGATGGTTACCAATTCTGGCCATTTGCAGAATTGAGTTCTTAAAGTGCCTGTGTTCCAGTACCTTCACATTTTAGATAGCATGTTTATATGCCGGTCCACTGTTTAATACTTGTGTTATGTTATCTAAGTCTGTTTTAGAATCTACTTTTTCCCTATAGAAGATCTTTCTCTTTTTTTGTAAGGGATGTTAGTATAGCTCTCCCAAGTGAGCAGAACAGACTAGGAACAAAAGCCTGAACAACATCTAAAGCTATTTGGTGCTGCAAGGTTGTGTGTGATCAAACTTCACTAGCTCAGTCCTCACTAGTGAGTTGCCTTGTGGTTTCTGAACTCTTTATTCTATAGGCATCCCATTTGCCTTTAGACAGTTCCAATCCAGGGTAACAGTCGTGTGTTCTTGTGTGAACTTAGATTTCCTGAGAATATAATCAAGGAAACATTACTAAAATTAAACTTAGTACCAAACTTTGTTTTCATACAGTCTCAGATGGAATAGCAAAATCATCTCAATAATGTACATTCCAAATATCTTCAGTACAACTCACTTTCAGACATTTATGGGTGATAAAGTGTAATTAATTAAGACTATATATCTAAGGAGAATTCTTCTGTTCAGGGAAATTTATACAAACAAATGTGAATATTTATTAAACTAATGCAGTTTCCCGTTGTTGACTCTTATTCTGGTATGAAGGCCTTTTATTTCAACTCCAGCTGCTTCCACGCACAAACTAGGAGAAGGCTTTCTTGAATCACTCTGAGTACTCTATCGCTATAGCTTTGAGGTTGTCATAAAGACGTTGCATGTTGCAGACTTCTGCCAAAGCCCTAGGTGATTTCAGCCCCCAGGTGGTCATTATTTTCTATTATAGTTTAATTTGTTGAGGCAAATAGATGGAAGGTACTTAAAACTGTTACCCTGAACCTATAAATACATCTGTTCATAGAAGAGCTAAACTTGTCTAGATCCCTTAGTGAAGGTATTGGCTTAAAGATAAATGATTCTCTGTACCTTTCAGTAAGCAGGCTGAGAGAAGGGCGAGCACAGTGAAGTGAGATTTGCAGTCAAGTCCGCTGTCTTCGTCTGTGTCTGCTAATAATATGATTTATCTGAGGAAATGTTTTTAGTTTCATCAGTCTTCCATGCAGTGAGTGATCTGTGCATCTTGCTTCTAAGAGTTTTCCCATGTGTTGATTTAGAGCTCAAGTCATAATTAAGATAGCAACAAAGAGTTTCAAGATTGTCTTTTTCAGAATCTTTACTATCCTGCCTGTTCTGTTAACCTTACCATCCAGTAGAATGCTTAAAATGTTGCTCTGAACTTAGGTAAAACAAAAATCATTGCTGTCAGGAGCAGTTTGTGCAGTTATAAATACCCTACTTTATCCTGATCCACAAGGAAAGAAATTGTTCTCTGAAGCAGCAAAATCCCTCCTGAATCACTGGTTATTGCTGAACAAAGACAGAAATCCATGTTTATCTTTGAAGTCTAGCAGAACTACCTTCTGTGCTAGATAGCATGAAGGTAGTAGTTGTAATGTTTCTTAATATTGCTTTATACGGTTCTAAGGAGTAAACTTAATTGAAATAAAATGTGAAGTCATAATTCAAATGTATATTCTTCAGTAAAAATTGAATAGTTAATGTGTAACAAGGTCTGCCAATGAGAAAATCATAGAATTGGGCTAACCACAGACCACCAAAAAGACAGATGTTCTAAGAAAGAACAGTGTTCTAAGAAATATTTGAATATACAAAATATATTAAAACATCTAGGACAGCTTGCAGACCATGTTTTCCTGAGGAATGTTCTTAGTAAGTGTTTGAGTTTTTTTTGTTTTATTATATGGAAGACAAAGAGCTTTCTGTTGAAAGAAGATTATTTTGGAAATTTTTGTCTTCAAATTTGAATGTGTACAGTGCTTGTTTTATGATGCACTTTATGTAATTTTTAAGCTTTCTCTCAAAAAATATTCAGTAGTCTCATAAATATTTGTATTCAGTTATTGCTGTTGAAAAAAATCAATTATTGCAGCTGTAGAAACTTCTTTTTTTCTTAATTTAACGTCTGAAAGTATTGTTGGTTTTTTTTTGACAGGGTATTTTCAATTGCCAGGTATCTGGTGGTACTTGAATTTTCATGTAGAATGCTCTCACTTGTGAATACAGGGTTTACCTGAAATTTAGAAAACTATATAAATCAGTTTATTACAGAACCCTGAGAGGGTATTGGTATTGTCAGCATGCTGATGTTTTGTTTAAAATGCTGTTTTGTTTAAAGTTTAAAACATTTAAAAGTTCAGGTATAACTTTAGCAGTTATAATTGTTTAAACATAATTAAGACTATTTTGCTTTTGTTTCTACAGTCCATACAGTGACACTCTTTCTTAATATCTTTGGATGTTTGGCCTGGTTTTACGTTGATTCTACACGAGGAGTTGATTTTGGATTGAGTATTCTCTGGTTCTTGCTTTTTACCCCTTGTTCTTTTGTCTGCTGGTACAGACCACTTTATGGAGCTTTCAGGTAACAACTTCAGCCTGATTTAGAATATTTAGAGACTTGGCAAAATGCATTAACGTTCCAAAATT
Source organism: Erithacus rubecula (assembly GCF_903797595.1). Lineage (NCBI taxonomy): Eukaryota > Metazoa > Chordata > Aves > Passeriformes > Muscicapidae > Erithacus > Erithacus rubecula. The sequence continues at coordinate 10,703,328 of NC_136661.1, forward strand.
TGCTTGATTGTCATGATGATAATCCTTTAACGTGCTTTCATTAGAAACAGAGCGTTTGCAGATTGCAGTAGTTGCAGATTGCAGTAGTTATTAATACCATGGAATATCCTAAAAAATATTTATCCTTTTTACCACAGACAAAGTATTTGGAAATACCATTGGAAATACTTAACTTTATTAAAGTTAATAAGGGCTAGTAACAATTGCATAGAACATTCTCATTCAATCTCTGTCTTCTCACACCAAGAATTTGAGTAGGTTAGTAGTCAATAGTGTCTTAAATTTTCTGTTTCCTGAATGAACTTCATAAATAGCTGCTCTTAAAATGTTGTATTTTTAAGTGATAGACACCTACAGTATCTGTAGTTGAAATAGCCTGAGATTCTTAAGAATTAACAGAGCAGGTATATAGTAAACAAACTAGTATTTTTCCTAGCCTTAGTAATCTTTGCAAACTTCAGAAGCATGAGGTGTGTAATTAAGAATAAAATGGTGTATTTGCATGCAAAATTAAACTTTTTCTTAGTGAAGATCAGCATGTAGAGATTTCAAGTCCTGTACTCCTAAAGTTTTGGGGTTTTTTAGGTTGAAGTGATTCAGGATGTTCTCAGTTAAAATACCCTTATTTTTGCATTAAAAGATTGATGGCCAGAAGTTGCAATTATCTCTAATACTTAGACTACAGGAAGTGTTTCTTAGGAGGTATTGCTATAGCCACATGTCTTTGAGGAATCATATATCTCAACCTTTATTTCTTGTCTAGTAAATCCATAGCTTGTCTTAGAGAACATTGTTTGGTTGAGGAAGGAAAACTACTACTTGCATATTCAACTTCCAGTTCTGTTGCTCAGCTGAAAATGAAGTAGTTATTGAACTGAACTGGTTGTATAGAAATTACAAACTCCCTTCTGCAGGAAGAGCTGTTAAGGGCAAAATCTGTTTTTATAACTTAACTAAATGGTTTCTGCTTTCTTAAGAACTTTATTAGCAAGCATATCATATGATCAATAGTTTTGACAGTAGTAGGTTGAGTCTTCATTGAAATTTTGCCTGTATATTTATATTTGTCTGGGTTTTTTTTCTTTTTGTTGTTGTTGTTGTTTTTATTTTCAGTCTTTGAAAGGCTGGCATTTTAGTAATTTAAACAGAAAATATTATTTGTACATTTTACTTAAAATAATAGCTCCTTTAGTATTTTGGAGTGCCCTGTGTTTCAGTAATTTCATATAAGATTTTATTTCCTTTCACAAGTTAAATATTCTCTTCCCTTCTTGCCATCACTGTGAACTTCAGTCTGAAAGTAGAGCAGAATTCTTTATAGAAACTTAAATAGTTAGTTGAAGAGGCCCTGCTCTGGGCTGAACAGAACTATTCTCACCTTTCTTAGATATGGAGGTGGCAAAATCACTGTATTAAAGAAGAAACAGGAGCTCTTCTAAATAAACACTCTAAAAAACCACAGAATTGCTGACACTTCAAGTAACTTGATAAATGAAAGTACTTATCCTCTAGTTAATGCAGAAAAAAGTTAGATTGTTACTACAGAATATGAATAAAAATCATGATTTTTCTGGCTGTTCTAATCTTTTTCCCCCCACCTCTTTCAGGAGTGACAGTTCATTCAGGTTCTTTGTGTTCTTCTTTGTATATATCTGCCAGTTTGCTGTACATGTACTTCAAGCTGCAGGATTTCAAAGATGGGGTAACTGGTGAGTATTCTGTTTGCCATAATGTTGGACTGTCTGTAGACAGATTTGAAGTTAACAACTGCAATAAATCCAGTCTGTGATTTCAAACGAATAATCATGTTTTCACTGGAATGATACATTTAGCTCTCAAAAGAAAGCATTTTTGGAGTGCTCTTAACTAGGAGAAGTGGGTGAAATGTATTCAAAGAATGTGAGGTACTTCTGTTACTAGGCTGGTTAAAATTTTATCCTTCAATTTAAACCACTTTGAACCAATTACTCTGCCTCTGTTTTGGTGGTGTAAGGAGTTGTTACTTGTTCTGTATTTAAGGTAAAGGAAAGTAAAAATTCAGACCTGAATAATATATACTTGGTATATTTTTTGTATTGTCAAGTAGTTATAATTATATTAATATACTTCCTAGTTATTGAGAAAATCACATCTAAAATCTGTAGAATGAGTTAACAAGGCATTTGGGTGAATATCTTTGATATTATTTTAAAAGTTTATTTGTCTGAGTCACATCCGTATTCTGTAATAAGTTGATCTTTCTTTTAAATGTTTGCAAATATATAAGCTTTTGCATGAAGCTTACATGTATATATGTATGTATATATATGTAATATATGTATGTATATTATCTTTTATTTGAGTCTTTGAGGTCTAATATTTATATTTTACAAGGAGAGACTTTGGGGAATCAGTCACTGTCTTTGATCTAAAGGAATTAACTAAAAGCAAGGTTGTGCTAGCCAGCTGGTAACATGGAGTCATGAGTGGCAGTGCTGTAACTGGGTAGTGACACTTCCCTATATCAGTGCTTTTTGCTGCAAACCTCAGAATATATGCAAGGCAGACAAAATAGCATTATTTTAGAATTGTTATATAAGAAAAAAATCCTACTTGATTATTTTTACTCTGGAATCCTCTATTGCTTATTCATCCAAGTCTTGGAAGTGTGCTTTTAAGCATATTTGGGGAAGGAGTATTGAAAGTAGCCAGATCATCAGAAAATCCTAATTACAGTTCACATTTTGGGGTTTTGTGGTAGATTACAGTGGGACAGAGCAGATATCAAAGCAGTATGGAGCAGGTAAGAGAAAGGTGTAGGGTTTTGATTTACATAATTTTTTGCTTTTTTTTTTTTTTTTTTTTTTTGTGTATCTTGGAAAAGTCTTTTTTATCCTAACGCATGAAGTTTTGTTCTTAAGGAAACCTGCTTTTTTAGTTTTCAGGTCTGAAACTGTTGGTGTCTGTTGGTGTTTCAGTTTTGAAGAATGGGGAAATGCTTGAAGTAGATACTTACATAGCAGTTTTTTCTATTAGTTCATCTGATGCTCTCTACTTAAAAAAAAATTTATTAGCCTCAGTTGAGAAAGCATCACTTTGTGGATACAATTAAATGAATCTTCACATGGAAGATGTGTATATGTGGTATTTTCCTGTTCCATATTTATAGAAATTAGAAACTATATTTTAAGGATATTTTTTCTCTTCTATGAATTCATGTAGTTTTGAATCAATCTGAAATGACAGTATAACAAAAAACCTCAAGAAGTTGATAAGCAGCTGTCTAATTTCTACACAATTTTGCTGAAAGATAATAATATTTACAGCAATTTTTCGTATAGTTTCACTGCATTTTCTGTGAAAAAATGGAAGTAAAGCTTTAAAAGCATATCATAAAACCAAATACGCTTATGTAAAATTCCCATTATTTTCCTTCCAAAATACTCAAAATTATTCAGAACCAGAAGGATATGAAGTTTTTTTTGGTGACAGTATCTTTAGTTAAATGGTTCATGTGCTGTACTAGTAAAATTTGTTCTTTCTCCTTCCTTCAGTGGGTGGATTTCATCTCTTACTGGACTTAATAAGAGTATTCCTGTTGGCATTATGATGATAATCATAGCTGCACTTTTCACAGCATCTGCTGTTATCTCACTAGTTATGTTTAAAAAGGTAAGTTACATATTATTCCCCTCTTTTGTTTCCTTACATTGGATTTGGATTTTGCATTCTGTCTTGAGAGAGGTAGTCTTTCACAAAGTAGTGGGGATTAAGTTATATTCTTCAAGGTGAGCCTTACCTATTAACAACTGTACAGTTTTGCTTATACTGTTGTGGAGTTCCAAAATGCTGTTTGTACAATGCAGGTATTTTCTGCAAATGGGGAAGGAAAGCTCTGAGTTAGAGAACCTGAGAGGTAACCCCACCACAAAGGAGTAGGTGAATGCACTGGACACTGATTGCAGCTGTAGATGCCAGGTTGTCCATCAGGTGCAGAGAAGTGTGACTCAGGTGATTGTGAAGTTTCAGCTCTTGCCCAATCATTCACATTAAAATCAATAGAGAGATGCTCAGCACCTCAGAAAAGGGTTTTTATTTCTCTATTTCTGTTTTTTAATATTTTTTTCCGGCTAATGATGCAAGATCATAAAAACTCAAAAAAAAAAAAGTATAGATATTGATGCATTAGTAAATCATTGAGATAAATGTAACTGAGAATTCTGATGATGATGTGCTGGCTGAATTCTAGCAATTCACCCTCAGTTTCAGTTAGGTTTAAAGATTTTACACATACACAAATTCTTTTGACCTGTTCACAGTAAACTAGAAGTTTTAAGTGTGTGCCTGGAGATGTCATTTCTTGTAGAAATACTCTATAATGAAAAGAAACAAGCAGGAAAAACACACGGTAGAATATGTTTTTACACTTTTCTTACAGTATACATCCAGATTCTTCCCAAAAATCTGTATATTCATATATGACTTGGTATATCTTTATGGATGAGAAATAGTCACATTTATTAGAGGAAAAAGTTACATTAATTTCCCTGCTACACTGGAATGAAAATGTCTTTGTAATATTATTTGACAACCTTTTCGTGACTTAACTGAGTCACAAATAGCATTTGAATTTTAATACTCAGGTAATTAGAAGTTAATCAGGATTTTTTGTCTGGTTTTGTTGATTTTTATTTTGTTATATGCCGTATTGTTAAGAGTGTTTGTAAGCCATGTTATTTTTTCTTCTGGTTATTATGCAGAGCTGTTGGTCATCAGACCAGTTTTGCAAATGTACCTGTGTAATTAGGATATACTGAAATTTTTCATATTCAGTCAGTTACTCTTGTAACCACAGTAACTAAAATGTTTCTAAATACTGTTGTAAAGAAAAATTCACCAAATATACATCACACACTTTAGTAAACACGATGAGACGCCTCTGAACTTGCAGATAATTTTAGGTGTCCCCCACGGTCAAATTGTGTGTGCAACAGGACAATGAAAAATTCAAAAATTTGTGGGAAAAAATTCCATGTTCTCACCTCTGGATTCTCTCAATCACACGAACAAATCACATTTCCCCACCTCACAGCCCCACTTTGCGTTTGGGGCTTTGCTGTGGGTCTGCTGAGAAACGGGAAGCGCAGCACCATTGTCTCAGTGCTTTTCCCCTCCGCAGGTGCACGGGCTGTACCGTACGACTGGTGCGAGCTTTGAGAAGGCGCAGCAGGAGTTTGCCACGGGAGTGATGTCCAACAAAACTGTGCAAACTGCTGCGGCCAACGCCGCCTCCACAGCGGCCACCAGTGCAGCTCAGAGCGCCTTCAAGGGTAACCGCATGTAGAGGAACAAAGTCGCCGCCGTTCTCTTTCCCTCTTCTTTATTTTCCAGTCACTTACTGTATTCCCTAAATGCCTAGGTCAAGATTCACACAGCATGTTTTTCTCTTCTGCAGCATGGGGAAATGGTTGGTTTATTTTATTATAAATTTATTTATTTTAAGAAGAAAACCATATTTTCCCCTTCTTTAACAGGTTGAATTCTGCAATGTAAAGCTTTCCATATTTTATGGGGGATAAATAATTTCAGCAATTGGCCTGAGAATGAACTATGGTATATAGTGATCAAATCAATGTATTAAGAATCTGGAAGGTTTTTTAGCAATTCACTCCAGTATTTTTTTTAGATTCAGGAAAGCACTTTAGATTAATTATTTTTCTTTGAAAGAACTAATTTCCCTATTTCTACCTTAAGAAGTGGGAGGTATACCATACCATACACTTAGAGATATAGTTACGTTTGACTACTGCTTATGCAATTTCAGCAGCTGCAGGGAGTCAAATACAAGTAAGGCAGAGAGTATAAATTCTTCTCTTGTTTGGTTTTGTGGTTTGGTTTTTTTTTAGGTAAGTCTTTTGATATAAACGTGTAAGTTTGCATGAATACTGTTAAGTTACCCAATCTTGTTTAAGTAGTGTTTTTGTCCAGAATTTACCTGCACCACTTTATAGCATTTATTTGTATCTATTTCCATGGAGTATTCTCTACCTGTGAGAAATTACTATAGGGCATAACATTTTCTGTAATAGAATAGTTCAGTTTAAGGAAGTTAACTGGTGATTTCAATCACAGAACTGAATGATTATATATCTGCTATTTTTAACTTCAGTATTCACATATCCCCTGTCAGTCTTATATGTCCAGTGGTATTTTTGTTTTATTTGGGTTTTTCTTGGTTAGTTTTTTGTTTGGGTTTTTTTTAAAGTATAGATTTATGTTTAACAGTGGTACTAAATCTCTAGCCCAGACAGTCACTCTGTTTACTGCCTGTTCAAAACACTATATATAGTGTTTCATTTTCTAACAGGAATATTATCTAAAACCAGGCTCTTTAAGCAATGGCATTTAGTGGATATTTGAATGAATTTTAATATTAACTCAGCCATCTCTGTGATGTGATTTAAGCCATAAGAAAAAAGCTTTTAAACTATTTTGATTCGGCAAAGGGAGAAATGTTTATTTTTAATAAAGTTAAATTTTAACTCATTGAATTGGAGGCCTAAGAGGTTGGATTGGTGCTGTGAAACTAACAATCCATAATGGTACATACGATCACAATATTCTAAAATGTAGTGGTATAATGTGAGTTTCACTCCTTTGAAGACCTTGTATTCTCTCATTGCCTCATGAGACGTACATGCAATACTTAGGCAGTTTTTCAAACTCTTGCAAAAAATAGAAAGATGTCCCACGCCTGTGTAAGTACACACTGTGGCTGAAATAAATTCACTTTTAAGTTACATCATCTTTAATAATGCAGCATAAAGTTCTGAAGCCCCTCCATATTTTGTAAGTGGACTGAATTTCATAGAGTCTGTTTCACTGTATGCATAACAGAAGCTCATTTTAAAAAATACTTCCCTAGCTTCATGCTTGAATCAATAATATACTGTTAGCATGAATTCTCCTATTAGTCTCCTTTTGTTTACTAATTTCTTTCAACGAGACTTGAATTTGAATAAATGTCATAGATTCACCTATGCTGAACTTCACAATAATGAATATACTTGCTTAAATATTCCTGCCTAACAAGGCCGTTAAAATGTCGTAACAATGGATGTGACAACATTGGACTTAGATTTGCGTGGCATGTTTTTAAAGTTTTCCAGATGAAAGTCACTGTCCTCAGCTGAGATTGGGGATCATCATTCTAGAAGCTGTATATCAAGATTGTTCTTTTAATATTTTAAATTTAACTTGAGGAGTGTATCCAGGAACTCTGCAATGGATTACTTTTAAATCTAAATTTAGGGGTTTCTTTTGGTATCTCTTGGATGGGAATCCTAGGGACATCATCCTTACAATGTAACTGAAGTTGAAGATTGCATAATAGCATAGATTACTGGAAAAAAAAACCCAAACACATTAGGAATAAAACCAGAATTTGACAGGTAGATTTTTTTCTCAAATGTTTGAAGGTTCCTTGAGAAAAAATATGTAATGTTCTATGTATAACAATTGTTGATTTGTAATATCATGGGTTGAATGTACAGCTTTAAGCCTTCTGAGTGAAATTCAGGGCTGCATTTCATGTGAATTCTTGAAACCAGAAATCTGTGACACTTTGCAGCCCAAAAGGGAGGGAAGAGTTTGTTTGGCTTTGACAACAGAAAGCTGAGATTTGTTACAATATTTTGTACCTAACAAAAATTAGATTTTACCATCTCTTATTAATCAGAGTATGGCGCCCACTTGAATTGTCTTTTTGTAGTATTGTGACAAACAGAGTACAAGGTATGAAGTTTAAACACTGGAATATCAGTAGTCATTTATCTGTAATTTAGGAGTTGTTTTTATTTATCTGAGGATGTTTGTATATTTTGTAAATTACTAACAGTGTTCTGCCGTCCTGGTGAATGTCATGGTTCTGTACAAATACACTTCTTCTGTCCCTCTGTTGCATGTCTGGGTAGTTCAGAAGTTTTGTATATTTATTGTATTAACACAGTGTCATAGAGTAAAAATACTTTTTTCCTAGGTGTTCGCTCTGTATAGTTTTGACCAATAATGGGGATCTTTCTTCTAACAGTCAGGGTGATGTGCAGGGAGGATGATCTATGTTGAAGTCTGACTTGCTTTTTATAATTCTGTATATAGATGCTGTATTTCTGCTGAAATGGTGAAACAAAATGTCCACTATCAATAAATCTGGTTAAAGAGAATTAGTCTACTCAACTGTTATGAAGAAAATTCATTAAATACTTGCAGCTTACTTTCTTGTGCTGTAAACTCACAAGGGTTAAAATGAAACATGCTCTGTCATGACTGAATGGAATTCTAGACGTATGAAGTGACTCTTAAAACATTACTGAAAGTAAAATGAAGTTGCTGAAAAAAGCTTTGCTTTGGTTGTATTTATTTTCCTAATTTCTGCCAGTGAATCAACATTTCTGTCACTGCTGTCCTGATTTTTCTTTTTTTTTTTTTTTAAGTCACTATCACAATCTGTTGATTTTTTTGTCATGTAATGTCAGTTGCAAGTTGCAGCACCTGCACTCTAGTACTCATCTTTCTTCAGGGTTTCTTCGGGAGGGCTGAATGACTTCATCTAGACTTCGAGGTAGGTAAGTTCACAAATGCATGATGAATATTCATGCAGTGATACAGCAAACGGTGCTCTGAAGTACAATCAGGGTTATTTTGGGAGATGGCAAACGTGTTTTTGAATACACTTTCACATGCATGCATTAGTCAGTATTGAAATTCTTCATCTACTCGATGTTCCTTTGTCATTTGCAGATCTGGGATGGTAGTGTCCGCAGACTAAAGGAAGAGAGGTTTTGTACTTTCGTGTAAATGTAAGCGTGGCTGTGCCATATGATCCAGTCATGTTTCGAATTGTTACACGATTTTGTTGCTCTTCATGGGAGATAATTCCTCTGGTTTGCTCAGGTTACTTTCCTCAAGAAGTTGTAAGCATGGATTTGGAAAAGCATGCACACACTGAGATTAAAGCATGGGTTAAGAGAACTGTAATTAAAAATACTCAGTGATACTTCTGGAAAGGTATTTCTGTCAAGGAGAAGGCACACATCTAGAATATTCTGGTTATGAAGATGTAATAAGGCATATTAGGTCAGACAGCTAATTAGGTTTGACTCAGTTATATTAAAATATGTGCGAATTAGTTTGTACTTTTTTCCTACAAATTTATGTCTGTAAATAGCTTTTATTTTAATAAAATTTTGTTTTCATAATTAGAAGTATCAGGAAGATTTACAAAGGAAGTAGTGCAGATCTAGCTCAGCAGCGAAAGCCAGTGAAACATTATGCAAGTATTAAGCTAGATACAGTGTCACATGATACTGAGGGGAAGAGAAAAAGGCATTGATCAAGGATGAGGCTCATGTTGCCATTTTGTTTGTGCTTTTTGTTGGATGGAAGTGATTAAATTGAACAGTGGTGGTTTCAATACGTTTTTTTATTGTCTCTCAGTACACATGGAGCTTCCTGTTGACTAAGTAATGTGTGTATGTGTATGTATTACATATATATATATATATATATATATATATATATATATATATATGTATATGTGTCCTGCTTTTAAATAGTGCTCCTTCATGTTCCTGTTACATTACACTCAGACATGAAGGGAAATATTTCAATACAGAGGAGCCACTTTTGAGAGTGTTAAGAATACCAGGTTTTACTTCTTTATATCCATGATTCAGGAAGGGCATCTTCCAGCTGGAGAGATGGGAAGTGTTTGGGACTGATGTTTATTGATAAAGTTTGAGGCTTTATTTTTACAAAAATTAGGGCTGGTGCAGGCCAGGAAGACAGATTGGCCTCAGTCACTTGTGGCCCTGCACTCAGCTTTTGTGCTCTGTGATTCTGTACAGCTGGCGTTGGGTAGACAACACTGGCTAGAGCCCAGAGCCCAGATCACTGTACAGAACAGCTGCCTCTGACCACTGCTGCCTCTGTGGCATCAGCTGCTCTGCCACTGCTCCAGCTGACAATGCTGCTTTAGATTTTGCCATGTTTACAACCTAATTAAATATCTGTGTATGTCTGAGCTGTAGTCATTGCACACATGCCAAAGCATGGATGCCGTTTTTCAGTGCAGAACTGTTGTCTTTGTTGTGCCTGTTTTTTTTTTTTTTAGAGGAGTGCATGATGTTTTAAAAGAAAAAATGCATCTCCTGGATTGGGCAGTGAGGTGACACTTCTTGTCCAAGGTAAGAGAACAACTGGAAGTAGTCAGAATACAGAATCACGGAATCAATTAGGATGAAAAAGACCTAAACCCTCCTGAGATCGCTGACTCCAGCCTAAGACCTGTGTGATTAAATTTGGCATTCTTTCTCTTTGCCTTGGTCAGACCAAGTTACTGATCCCCCCCACATCTGAGTGATGCCTTAAGCCAGTTACAAGATACTGATTCCTACACTCTCAGAATTTCACTGATACCAAGATACTCCAAATAAAAGGTCGAAAACAAGTTTTCAGTGAATCACAGAACAAGACGACGTCTTTATATTTCTGTCACTCTAACACTGATAACAGACATCCACTTTGTGATTGCTCCACTATTCTAAACCCAGTCAGAGCCTGGAGAGTAAGTTACAAGAACATGGAAATCTGTAACAATACACACAATTAGAGACTTGAACTCTCTGCTATTGCCAATTCCATAAACTCTACTGAAAAGTGAAGGTAATATCTTTAGCTGTTCAAATCAGTACTTCATAATTTCTTTAATCAGTATATTTGGAGAATAAGTGCTCTCTCTATACCTGTTTTGAAATTCATAAATTGACTATAGTAGTGATGCATTCAGTGGCATCCATCCCGTGACTTCTGGACTATAGGTTTCTAAATGTTCCAAGTTCTAACCAAGAGCTACTTCTCTTCCCAAGAAGTTTAGGAACTGTTAGAAGTCAAATTAAACTATATGAGATTATATATAAATTTAATAGAAGTGGACTATTGCAATTGATAAATAAGTGACATGCTTTATTTCCTTAAACTACTGAAAGCCTTATTCCTGGTTCTGCTACAGGCTAGCTTTGTAACCTTTCTCTAAGGTTTGTCATGCTACAGCTGAAAGCTAAAACACACTGGCAAATGCCATTTAAAAAATCTGTGTATGATGAAGCAATATTTATTTTACAACTGTTACTACCCTTTTCAGGAGAAAGGAAATGCAGGGCTTTAGTTGCAAAATGAAACACATTTTGTCCGAGCTATGTTCAATTAGAAAGTCTCTTTAATGCAACTGTATTGTATAACACATAGTTACAATTTCAGATCACATACTTCTGATCAGTAAGCAGTAATAAGTGTTTAAGTCAGATGGGAGTCTGAAATACATCACTGGACTGGGATCTTAAATGCTAGTAAAGCTACAATTGAAGCTTGGCTCAACTTGTCCAATATGCTTGTATTAAGGCAGTCAGACTCCTGTTAAAAGTTAAAAAAACTCACATTTAATTGAAATTTAGATTAAAAAGAAGACATTAAGTACATCATTCATGCTAACAAATGTACATAGTGGTGAGTCAAGAACAGAAAAACAGTACCACAAATAAACCATGGCTCAAAACCTACTCCACCTGGATCACTGCAGCTGCTCTTCCTATACAGAGGAGTTGTGTGTATGTTGCTGCCATGCTCTGCTTTTGTTGGATTCAGCCCTTTCCTTCAAGTGTAGGCACCAGTGCCCATGGCTTTCAAGGAAGGCCTGAACTCCTCTCTATTTACCACTAGGATGTGGGAAACTTTGGGGGGGGGGGGGGGGGGGCGGTGACAATGCAAAATGGAAATTATTTGGCTGAAAAAAAATACCAGAATCCAGAGAACTTTATTGAGTAAAACAGATACAAAGGTGATATAGACAACCCAGAAATAGCTCAGTAGCAATGTTTTTTTGCAGTTCCACATTACAAATAAAGCACACTAAGAAACCTTGCTGAGCCTTTCAGCTTTTAGAGTGTAATGGCTGGAGGTGGACAGAACTTCACCCTGGAAGTGTCTGTATTCTGAGTATTTAAAATCAATCTAGAAGATATTTTTGTTAAATCTTCAAGCTGCTATTGCTGTTGTTGTATTGATCTTCAACATCAATGATTTTATTGCATTACTCTATATCCACACCAGCCAACTCCAGCCACTGCTTCCCTGGGAAGTCCCTTTTCAAATCACTTGTTTAAAAGCAAAACCTAAAATTAAAAACCAAAAACCAACAAAACAACCAACCCCCTCCCCGCCACAAAACCCATTCCTTGTATTGCACATCTCACACAAGTTTGTGTATATATATATATTTAAATATGCTACAATTTAAAAAAAAAGGTCTATGGCACTTTAATGAATATAAGTTTAAGAAATTGATGAAACCACAGATGTTTGAAGAAATCTTCAATACCACAAAACAAAGTTAAACTGAATTAATTGGCACACAGGTTTTAAAGATTCCACAGCAAATTCCTCTAGATCCTATGCAGTGCATGTACATTAAGAAGCAGTTACACTCTGCAGCCCCCCCCCCCCTCATGAAATTATTAAATTAGCTTTAAGCTGATTTTTTCTTTCTTTCCCAAAGTGCCTTTGAAAGCTACTGCTGAGGTGAACTTCAGGAGCAATTTAAACAGCTGAGAAATTTAATGAGTGCACCCTGCACCTGAAAACCTCATCTAGGGAAAAAAAAAAGTCACTATATACCACCTTATCACTTGCTAGAAAAACAGAACCCTGAGAAAAGAAATTCTGATTACTTTTCCTCTGTATTTCTTCCCAGCCTGTCTTCTATCTGTGCTATGTGATGAACATGGATATTCTTGCAAGTTAGTTAATTAGGCTGTTGCAGAGCGAGCTGATAAAATACCAGCAAACAAGCAGAAAAGCTGGTTCTTCTTGGTTATGAATGCAAACAAAAGCAAAATGTGCCACTGAAAATCTATCTTTTTTACTTAAAAAAACCAAACCAAAACAAAACGTACAATTGAAATTTTTAAGCATCATGTGGATCACAGCAGAGGTCAGCTAGTAACGTGAATGAAGGTGGCTCATTGTTTACTTCTCAGCCAGAGCAGAGTATGCCCTCTCCACCTTTTTAAGAACTGACTTGATTCTGACTGATCAAGTGCTCAAGCTGAAGCAGCATTTTTCACCCTAATACTGTGTCAAGACTTGTTGGTAGTGGTGACCTGGACTTTGGATTGCTACCCACCTAAGGAAGCTAAAACTGTACATGTACTTAGCAATTCATTTTTATCTGGTTTATATGGTACTCATACAACTGCTGCCCCCTCTTTCCCAACTGCAGGGCCTCTGAGGGCAGGGCAGAGCAGAGCTGTGGCCCAGGTTCAGTTCTACTCCCAGGTTCAGTTCTACTCCAGCAGGGGCTTGGGAGGGATGCCTGAAGGAAGCCTTGCTGGACTCCAGGTACAAGCCCAGTGCATGTCCTTCAGGTGGGGGAATGCATATACGGCAAAGCCAGCGAGACAAACAGGTGTGGACAGGGTGTGCGGGCTGTGATTTTCACCCTCAGGTACCACTTTGTGCTGGTAATTTTGCTTTATTAAAATCTTGATTTATGCAGGTGGTTGTGCACTCCGTAACTTTTGGAGGAGATTAAAATTCAATATTTAAAAGAACAGTGAGTTACCTGTTTTAAAGCAGAAGATGGAGGAAGTGGGTTGCAGGAGCAGGTGAATGCAAGGAGAGGCTAGGTTTAAACAATCCCTTTTTGATTACAGGCAGAAGTTGACCTTGTTGCATTGTGTCACCTGTGTATCTGTCCAGTGTGCAGGCTGCAGGTGCCATGGGCACAGAGGCACAGGCTGGGAGCTGCTCTGTGTCTCTGGTGGACACTGATGGGCACCCCAGCTCCATGACTGCTCACCCATCCTCCAGGCTGCCCCAGGCCTGCTGTCAGGACTGCAGAACAGCTCTTGGGTTGTGCAGCATGTCAGCAGTGCCTTGAAAGCAGCTACCTACCTGGACAGTGACAACGATTTCTTAATAACTAATGGCGCATTTTAAGGGACTGACCAGAAAAAACAAGAATCTCTGCTCTTTGTAATAGTGAAGCAACACTGTCATTGGATGATGTTAAATTACCAAGAAATAAGAAAGATAATCTAAATTTTCACCTAGTATTTCAATAGAACTACTTCTCAGATGAATTATCCCCAATGCTCCTATGGCACAGTTGCATCATTGCTTTGTTTGTTACAATACCTTACAAACTTGGTATCAGAAGTAGTTCTAGTTAGTAAGGCAACACCCCAAATAACACAACCATCTGGCTTTGAGAAAAAAATGGCATTTGTGGCAAGGTCTGTTTAATTTCTGCTGATTCAGTTGGAAAAAGGCCTACTGCTACACACACACACCAAAAAAAATAATAAAAAAAATTCTCAGCTACATAGAATTTGCCAAGGCTTCCTGAAAAATTTAACTTCCCTAAAGACTCATGTGCATCTGGGTCACGAGGCAGACTGTTCTGTAGACTGTGAATGATGTTTCACTGATGAGAGAAAAAGTAATACTGTTGAAGTACAATGTGAAATCCACAGTTGTAGGAGAGGCTGCAACCCAGGTAAGGCTGGTGCTGTGGAGGAGCTGTTGTCTGCTTGGGATTTCAGAAATTTTAATAAAGGCTGTAGAAATATTTCGGTTTTACCTGAATAAGTTGAGAGAGCCAGTCAAACAACAGCTTCTCTGTCTAGTCAGTGGAAACAGTATTTATCTGCTAAATAACAAGTTGCACACACCTTGTGCTGTTTTAAGGGAGAGAAACCCAGCAGGGACTTGATTTTCTAAATGCCTAAAGATTGGTGTAAACATCAGCTTTCCTTTCTCCAACGCAGAGTTAATATCCAAGAGGGCACTGTACTTCTAGGAAGTTCAGTACCAAAAAGCACCTCCATGAAAATGGTACCAAACCAGGTGATGATGAAGAAATAATCACCTGTGAGGGGAGCCCTTGGAAACAAAGCCTCATTAAAATAGGCTTCTCTTTTGCTTAATAAAAGAAAAAAAAATGCTGGCTTTTATTATTTTTAACCCAAATTCTTCAAAGTGACCAAGGTGGGTTTGACAATCTGATCAATCAGAATTTGTCAGTTTTAACAACATTCCTGCTATATACATGTGACTACTCACATCCCCAGTCGGATTAATATATTCTACTGTGTCCTGATCACAGAATGAAACTAAAAATATCCCCAGGTATTTACATTCTGCTTTTTTGGGATCCTTTCTCTGATCCTCATAGCCCAGCAAAGAAGAAAGACCCTTTCAGTAGTTCAGGGCTGGAATGCATGGGGCTCAATCACACAAATGTAAAAACAGGTAAATGGATCTGCTTGTCCCGTCAATGGAAAGCAGATAAAGATCCAGGTGCTGGTATTTTTCCTCACTGGAGTTAAAGGAGGCAGATAAGGTTTTTCCCTTCTTCTATTTCTTCTTGCACTTTGTCACTGGATGTGGCTATTTCAGCCTGCGCCGAGAAGACTGCACAGATGAATGTCAGAACAGTGCCGCCGATAGCTGTGTAGAAAGCCCAGCCCAAGGAGCAGTCTCCTAGTTTGTAAGCAGAAGCATAAGGTCCACAATAGCTTATCGCCTTCTGGCATCCCCAACCTGCAGGGTAAAGTATCAAGCCTAAGATAAGGAAGAGCCCTAGAAATAAAAACAGAAAGAATTTTAGCGAATGAGCAGTTTAACACCAAATGCAGCACATCTAATAATAATTATTTATGGTCACTAATACTCGCAATTTACCAGGATTAGGAGAAAACTGCCATGTCATCCATCCAACCTTCCTTTATGAATTGTACCCTATACAATATATGTATATGTCATGCAGTCTTTTAACTAAATTTGAAGCTACCCTGTGATTTATATTGTGAAAGGCTTATTGTTTATGATAATGGCCTAGTTCCTTGTTTTAATCTCCATTCCTCCTACATCCTTTGCTCTCACACCTTATTGCTGCAAAATTTTCAAGCATCTCCACCTATGGCTTATGCTTGCACTTCTCAAAAACATAGGAATACTTGCATCCACTTTTGATATTGTATTTAGCTAGCCCTCATTTAGCTTTATTCAGCCATTCATCATAAACATATTTGCCTTCTTTCTTCTGCATTTTGCCTATGTTGATTTTCTTGCCTGGAAACAAACAAAAAGCAACCAAAAACCCAAAACCAAAACAAAAAAAGAAGCAAAACAAAATGAAAAAAAAAACCAAAACAAAACAACCCACTCATACTTTTGCTTTTTTGGCCACATTAGGACATGGTAGAAAAATAATGCTGCCAGATCATTAAGCAGCTCTCCGAACAGAGGGATTCTGGAGTCAACCTCAAACAAACAGATCGAAATACCCACAGCCAGTGCACAGTATTGGGGATCCTCCAAACAGGCTGACTACTTCAGAAGGAAAGCACTTTCCTAGTGATGGCAGGGGCAAAAGCCTCAACTTCCCATCTTGCTGAACAGCCCAAACATTCTGGTATGCCTCAGGCTGGAAGTGAAAAGCTCAGACCAGTTGTTTTGCCCAAGGGATTGTCTCTCGTATCCATAGGTGTCTCTATGAAGACCATCTAAGCAGTGAAGAGCTTCATTAAGGAAATTGAAAGTCACATTAATGTCCCTACACACGTCTTTGCACAAAGAAAGGAGATTTAATCAAAATATCTAACATACTAGTGGCTACAGTGCTTTCTTATGGGCATCAAAAAAATCAAAATGAATTAAACACGTATATCCCTCCTACACAGAATGCAGGAAGGAGCTAAATGTAAGAACAGCTCACAGTATCAAAATTTACTTTCTGTTTGCCTTAAAAATTTACTTATCCAGAAAATTAATACAACCTTCCAGATCCCATTAATATTTCTGATCAACTTTTCCTGCACTTTAGAGCCCTTTATTTAACCTAGTATCCTGATGAAAACAGCTGCTAAAAGTGCTGTCACCTTCTAGAAGCAGGCTAAAAGTTGTGCATTAAAAATGGTCTTTTTTTTTTCTTTCCTGTAACAAAGAGATTAAAAAGAACAGATTTAAACACTTGTTTACATCTTCCTTCATCGAGTTAGACTAGCAGTTAGACTTATCTGCAGTATGTTAGGGTTCCTTAATTGCTTTTTCAAAGAAATTCAGCCAGATGCATAAAATTTTCCTCGCCAATAGTGATAAGGTAGGTCCTAGCTAGTAACCAGTTAATTTACACAAAATGCAAAAACTATCATCCGACTGTCTCAAATTAATGTCTGTGAATGCCAGACATTTCACAAAACAAAGTCCTTCCTCCAGCATTTTTCTAATGATGACACAACACCA
The DNA here is from genome assembly GCF_903797595.1 of Erithacus rubecula. NCBI lineage: Eukaryota > Metazoa > Chordata > Aves > Passeriformes > Muscicapidae > Erithacus > Erithacus rubecula. The sequence continues at coordinate 10,720,668 of NC_136661.1, forward strand.
TGGGCATGAATGACCTAAATGTCATTACTCTTTGGGGCGGCAAAATCCATTAGTGAGTGATATCCGTTCTCTGTGGAGGGATTTCATCACTGCTTACATTAAGAACCAATGACAAATTTTATGCAGTGTTTCCTGGCTGGTTGGCCAAATACATAAAGTATTGCTTTATCTTGGACAGACTTGGATAAGCCGTGCATTCATCCTGCTGAGCCCTGCAGCCATTTCAGACTAAACACCAGCAGTTCCTTCTCCTCTATTCATCACTAGTTTCCTGTTCTGCACAACCCGGTATGATCACACTATGCATCTTTCTGACTGCACATTGGTATGGGCCAGTTGCTGCTCTATAACCACCACGAGCCCTTTGGTAAGTAAATATCACTATCACTGAATTAAGAAGCTGGATTTGAAATGCCAGCGTAGCTGCTGCCAACACGGAAGTTTTTTAGGTTTACAACTCCATCACTCACAAACCTAGACAGCCTGTGTTTAACAGCAAACCTGGCTTATGGCTGAGTGTCACAAAGACCAAGAAAACACATCCATCGCTTTTTATCAAAACTAGAGCACCGAGCAGCTCCTGAAAGCTACTGATTCATGGAATGTATGCCCCAAGCTAAAAGCCATTACCCAAAACTCAGGCTCTCAAAAAGGCACAGCACTGCTGCAAAATGTAGTCACCAGGACTTTACTGACTTAGACCATTTTTTTCAAAGGTACAGAAAATTCCTGTATATATAAATCTAATAAATACTATAAAAGGTGATAATTTGATAAACTTCAGCTATTTTCTCAGAGATTAAAACAAAATCTGGAGGAAAGCCTTAACTATAGATCTGAATGCAATCAGTATGTATCTGATTTCAGACAGCTAACTTTGTAACTCCTATACTGGACCAACATAATAAAGCTGAAAAAAAAATAGTATTTTCACTACCAAACCTCCTTCCTACTATTCCATTTCAGTGCAGACAGAGAGTGTCTCATGAGCACCTTAGCCTTATCTCTAATACTTATCACAATTTATTATTTCATTAATAACTGGTTCCTGCTTGACAGGAAAAGTAAATAAAGATGATTCCATTAGGTCAATTTAAAAATATCCACAGGAGAAAGGCACTCCTTTGGTTCATGTTCATTCACCAAGTGGAGAAGCACAGGCCTCTCATCACATATTCAGCTCTAAGCTCCAATATCCAGAGCAAAGGCTGAAGTGTGCAGGGCTCCTTCCTGACTCCCAATCTGCCCAGAAAGGAGTGTTCAATTAAAGAGGAGCTTTGCCTCCTGCTACCCAGTATCTCAGAAGAGAGAGTCGCAGAGCCCATCTCAATGACTCCTACAGCTTGAACAAAACAGGAGGATGATGCTTCACAGCCCAATAATAGCACAAACCATTGCCTAAAGTAGAAGACAGCAAACCAAATCACTTAAATGTGCAACTACTGCAGCCAGACACCCCTCAAAAAGAACCACCCCCTCTACTCCTGGGATCATGCAAAGCAATGAGGAGGAAAAACCTTCTGTTGACAGTCTTGAGACGTGTAGCAGGAGGACAGTAAATATTAGAGGTTTTCTTCTTAATAAATCAGTTTTTGTTCGTCTCTGTGTCTTTGAAGAGAAGCCAATACTCAAGAAAAAGAACAGAGAATAAAAATTAAGTGCTCTGTCTGAACAAGTTTTCTACAATGAATCTTTTCAGTTCTTCATGCTGCTGTACAATAAATGATTTTTAATTCACAGCCAACCTACCTGTGGAATTATTGCTGTTTGTTCACTCTGCTGGGAGAAACAAATTAACTCTGAAAACATTACAAGCTGTTTTCCACTGTGCTCCTCTATAGGCTCACAGAACTCATGCTTGCACTGTCCTAAATTTAACCACCTCTGGGCACAGATGCACTGATGAAACTGCAGCTTCTGCTGTATACATACTGCAGTTCCTACTTTTTAAGCAGCGCAAATCCCACTTCTCGAAATCAGTACGATAATTTTTCAAAATTTCCTTTTCATTAGATGCTGCCAGTTCTCAATTACCTTTCCTCTTAGGAATCCTCAAAACAAAGGTATGAAAGAACGTCACAGAATGTTGCCAGATGCTTAGGAACAACAACAGAAAACTATTCAAATTACTTTTTTACTCAGAGACCTAATTTGTAACTCTTCAGTGTAAGTTCTATCAGCAGAGCAGAGAATATTTTTACATCTTTCACTGAAGGAAATTTGGCCACATAACCTTTTATATCAGGTCCTAATTACTTGCTTTCAAAAACATGCCTTTGAGCATGAGATTTTGATTACTAGATTACTATATATCTCCTGGTTACAACAGCCTATAAAGTGTCAGGCATTCTTTACTTAAATGGTATAAAAGAACCTCAGTTCTCCTAAAAGAACAAAGCAAAACCATACAACACACTGGGAACATCAATAACAATAGAGCAGACTGCATTACAATGAAAAAAATATTTCAGATGACAGTTCATTAATGCTTTTCCTATAGGAGAAGACTTTTTGTATTTGTGCACCAAGAATTTTCCCCTTTTAAAGGACTGCAGCTGCAGAATGGTATTGCTCCTCCTGGTTTTTATACATTGCAGCAGTACTCCAGGTTGACACTCTAAAAAAACAGTGGACCAGCCTTTCATTGTGGGCATTTTTATGTCACACTATGAACTGGGGTCAAAGCTTAGGAAAACCTTTCTTCTTCCCTGGAAGCAACCCTTGAGAGAGGAGGTGGGGCAGAGGCTGGTTTAGCCAAATGAAGGCATGCTACTTAGTGCTGACAGTCTCCTGCACAGCTGATGTTGTGCCATATTAAACAAGAGCATATACTAACAAAGCCACTCTCCATTGCAAAGCCTGAAACTATCTACTCATTTCCTAGCAAAATAATACAAAAAGCTTTTAAATACTGCTGAAGAAACAGGAAATTAAGCAGCTGTGATCAATGAGGAGGCATTGCAACAGGCTCCTATGGAACAGCACAACTGAGCAGCAACATTTTAAGAGAGGAAAAGAAAAAGGGTAAAAACATAATAGCAGGGAGCTTTGCAGTGCAGTGCAGGTGGGCTGCATCCCCAGTGGCACTGATCCTGATTGTTTTCATCTTCTGCAAAACCACAGAAGACTGAGAATCAGTCCAGCCACACTTCACCAGCCAGGCAGCTTGCCTTTACTGCTGACATTTCCACACATGGCAATATGACACCTGAACCATTTCACGTGTTAAATTTCTGTGCAAATGTACTCGTGTAGCTTAAGTGAAGGAGGCTTTCCCATATGCAAATTTCTCCTGACAAACCCAGTAGGGATGCTACCATGTTACCACTCTTGCACTTTTGATCACTTTTTCCCCTGACAGGGACAGCCTCCCACTCGGCAGCTGAACAACAGACACCTTCAGCCCGTGAAGTGATTCAGTAACACCATTTTCATCAGATGAGGCAGGCCTGGTGACGTGGTGCTTCTAGCACTCCAGACTGGCTGTAGGAAAAGCGTGGGATGCTGAATGGAGCACTGCTTACAGCACCCACAGCACGGGGCCCCAGACCTGCCTGTGCAGTTGCTCTCCAGCCCCCTGGGTGGCTGCCAGACCCACCAATGCAAGCAGCTGACCAAGCCAAGCAGGTCTTCATCCAGAAAGGAAAGGGAGACTCTGCATGCCCTAGTGCCTTGGAAATGGCCTCTGGCCCACTCATTAATTCTGTATGAGAAACAAAAGAAAAATTCACAGCATTATGAAAACCAATGCTTTAAAAAGCCTACCTGGACACCACAGGTGGTGCCAGCCAACACAAGCAGATGTGTTCTGGGTAAGTTGGAACGTGGCTGTTGAGGCAGGGAGGGTTGCCAGCAGGCAGTGCACCAAGGCAAGTGCAGATGACTGCTCACATACATAGATTTCAGTGTATCTGGACACCCTAAGCCGAGGCAGGAGAATTAGTAGTTCAATACTACAACCATGTGATGGCTCAAAACCCACATGGATTTTTTTTTCCCCTTTAAAATTGTCTCAGAGTACTGTAAGGGCATACACTTTACAGATGAAAAAATATTTTGCGAACCACTGCCTTCACCATGCTGAGGAAGAGGATGAGGTCCCTACTCTCATGTTTCTTTCCCCATATATTATGCATATCAGATACTTATTCATAACCAAACCTATGCAAACATCTGATAGCATTAGTCCTGTTGCAATCTGGAAGCAGAGATAGAAATACAGTGCAGGGGACTGCTGGTGGGATGCTCAACAATTATGTTTTGCTACCCTCCACAAAAAAGCCACAAAATAACTCGGTTCATTAGCTCAATGTGAGGAATTTGGGGGTTGTTTATTATATTGATATATTTGTATTATTGCTTAGATTTCCCTGAAGTGTGAGCCTGCAGACTGATGTTTTTAAGAGAGGAGACCATTAATTCACCATTAGTTTTCAATAACTTTTACTTATGTGGTGAGAGTACCCATTAGTTGGGAGGGAAGAAAATGTGCAGGCTCAAAGTAAAATCAGTCCCAAGCCCTGAAATTACACTGCTGCCTGTTTGCTGGATGTCAGCCCTGCAAAGTCATCATACTCTGGGGGCACCCATGTCAATGGCTGTCAACCCAGACATTAAGTCAAGTGACTTACAGGGGAAAAGCCAAATATTTACAAGTTTTCAGCAGTACAGAGGTAAACAAAGACACTTCACTTGTCAGGCCACTGCTCAGGCACAGCCACCTCCCACATTTTACCTTAAAACCCAATAAAGTGAGTGTTTTTGATCTAGGATGATCCAGTAACAGGCTCAGTCAATGATCCTAAATGAGATATTCAGCTGTGGGTGGTAAATTCAGGAGGTTCCTGAATCAGGAAAAGAAAGGCCATGTCAAATATTCTGTTCATGAAGAGAGGTGAAGACCCAGTCTATTTCCTACCATTCACCATAACCTTTTCCACTGCTGTTCCACCAGTGAGTTCCATTGCCTCCAAACCATCGATTGCTCATGCTGGACTAGCAGAAAGGAAATGAAAAATGACTATAGCTCAGTAAGTGAGGCCAAAACAACCACCTCCCTTAGCTTCAACAGAGGTAAAAAGGCTTAAGGTCACCTTTTTCATGGCCTTACATTTCCTCAATACTGATCCCATAGTAAAAACAAAATCTCAGTTTGGGGGTGGGGGAGAGGAGCTGCAGAGGAACTAGGACTCAGCCTGAAGGAAAAGGCAAATAGAGATGCAGGAAGGGGAGAATTTCCTGTGGCTTCGTGAGCTATGCAGCAGCAGAGTGCAGGGCATCTGTACTGGGTAACAAAGCACACTCAAATCCACTTATTTCCTCACTACCACATCAGGAGCACCAAAGACAGGAGCTAAGCAAAAGTTAGTCCCCTTTCTTGAAAGGGCTCCTTTCATCTTTTTTTTCCTTGTGTTTGAGAGAGAACACAGCATATGCTAAGTTTAAATATTTTCCTTGTGTTTGCATTCTATATACAAATATCAGCATCTGTCTTGGCTCTGAGGCCTAGAACCAAAAATCTGACAGAAACAGAGCCCTTGTGCCCTCCTGATATTCCCATGGCCTCTTGGGGTCACCACCACTCTTTCCCACATCACCAGGCAGGGGTGTAGAGAAGTGCTCAGCATTTCACTTATGCTGGTAGAATAAGTAAGAGGCAAGACACCCCAGTGTGCACATGTGCCACAGTAAAATGTTTCTCAGCGGCTGGCATGGGAGTCTCTCTCATACTCAGTGCTGTTTGTTGGAAGAGATTTATGCTCACTAAGATAATCAACTGCCAAACTTGACCACTGAAAACCCGAAATTTTTGTTCATTTTTCTATTTGTTTCAATCTGCTGTGTGTCTGCTGGTTTCCAAGTGCCCACCTTGATAGTGCAGGAGATGAGTCAACCACCAAATCTAACAAACACTGATATCTTAATTTTATTTCTTTGAAATTACTAATGGTCTCCCTCAGCCTCAATACCAATTTAGCACTCGAGCTCAGTTTTCCTTCCCTGGCATATTCCAACACAGCACTCCCCTTTGTGTGAACTTTCAGCAGCCAAGTGTGTATTAGATAATCATGCTGCCACTGGGCCATATAGGTTACAGGAAGCACTATACCGCAGACAGCAAAAGCAGCTCAGACTGTCAGAATTTCCATCAGAAATCCCTCTCCCCTCCCTTTTTTCTTTTTTCCCACCCCAAGAATTCAGAATTCTGGCATCAGAAAAGAAAAACTCTGAGCTGAATCCAAAGAGGAAATGTGCTTTTTGAAAAATGCATGCTCTGCGTTTTAGAAAGACAAACAAGAAGCTTCCTTGTCTTCAAGGGCAAAACCACTCCAGCTCTGCTCTCCTACTGCTTGGGCTCTCTGGCTGCCCAGGAGCTTCTGTTGCCATTGGGCAATGTTAGCTCACAAGGCGCTTTCTTCCTTATCCACCAGTTTGTCTCTTTCTCAGACAAAATAATGTCTTTGTACAGCGTGATGCCACCTATAAACAAACATCCTAAACTACACTGCAACTACATAACCATTTCTGTTATGGTCTAAATATGAAAGAACTCTACAACCCTCATGACTCTTCTACCACAGCTCGTGTCTCCTGCTTTTTCTCCCCTCTATGATGAAAGGCCTGGCTGACCTCCCACTTCCTCCTCAGCTTCCTCCTCCTCAACTCCCACTGGCCTCCTTAACTTCCAGCAGCCAGGAGTCTGCAGTCGCATGGCTGCACACACCATGAGCCCACCCTGAGCGGCTGGATCCTACTTCACCACCCCCACAAGCAGCTCCAGATCTTCATCCCCTTCAGATGGTTCCTATCACACTCTGCTCAGGCCATCTTCCTAATCACCCAGCCTCCCAAAATGAAAACTATGCCAAGTCAGTATAACAGCCTGAACCATTTCTCAGCTCAAGAGATGTAAAACAAATTGTTTCAGCAGCAAAGACAAACTGCTACACACACAGCTGGTTTGAAACAGAATTTCACCTCTTCATATTAGAAAGCTGCAGAGAAGTTCCCTCGCATTTGAGGGTAAAGTTGTACTCCTGGAACTGAACTATTGCCAAGGTACTGCAGCAGCTCCTAATGGAGGAACCCTCCAATATACCAAGAAGGGAAAAGGGGAACACATGGACAGTCATAGAGAGAAATACTGAAAAGTCAGAAGGAAGATGCAGAAGAACTCTTGAGATACTGGAAAAGAGAAAGTACTGGGGGAAAGCTATCATTGCTTGGGACTGAGCAGGGCAACTGTTGGGGGGAAAACCAAGCCTCTCAGACCTCGGAAAAAAAGAAGCTGAGTCATTCCCCAGCAATGCTGGAGGAGAAACTGCTGGGGTGAGAGAGGCCCAAAGCTGGAGCATCTGGGCCCAAGCAGACAGACTTCAACTAGGCATCCAAAGGAGTTTAATGCTTTCTGGCCTGCCTGCAGCAACCACTGAAAACACAAACCTCTGCTTTGGCTGACTGGACCTGATCTACCTGTTAAACATGCAACTGCCAGTGGCACAGCCAGCTAAGCCACACGACAGCAAAATGCAGCCAGGCATTCACCTGAACAAACCAGAGACACTCCTTGGTGTGCTGATACACAGCCGGTCTTCTGACTGATGCAACCCAATTTCACGTGCTTTTTTTTTGCATGCTTCTGTCAAGCCCCATTAGAGCTAGGAGACAGTGGACTATGAACAGAGGAAGAGATGAGAAAGGGTGACCCACAAGAGGCCTCCCAGATGAATCCATCAGCACCCTGGAAAGATTTTAGACAAGAGGAACTGTTTTTATTCTCTTTTGGTAAATGTTCCTGGCAAGGCAGCCCTGCTCCAGCACAGCAAAACAGCAACAAAATAAACTGAGCTCCCAAACCCATTAGCCTTCCTGACATGTCAGCTCCATTTCCCCACTGCTCTCCCCAAAGACTTTGCAGGCACATGATGTAGAGCTCCCCACAAAAAACCACAGGAGCTTGCTCAAGTTCTGTGGTTGATATAATATTGGTGCAGCTAATGTAGCTTCCTCCCCCTGGTGTGCAGTCAGGGGGTTGCTGGTGCATTGTGGCTCAGCTGCAAGTCAGGCAGACACTGGCTGTGGAGAAGGGGTTGTCTTCCCAGCCATGGCAGAGGCCAAAAAAGGAAGCCAAGTTGCTGATTATGAACTTCATAAAGGAAACTATCAGAGATGAAAGCCAAACTTGGTTTAGGCTCTGTCCTAAGCTCTCCCCACCCTCCTTTGAGGCTAGTTTATGTTTATATTATATTACTTAGCAACAAAGTGAAGTACACAAGCCCAAATAAGACTTGTAAAAACATATGCAACTACACTATAGACATACCAAAGTATGTCAGTACGGGATCACCAATTATTTACTTCCTATAGCTACAAGATTACTGTGAAAATTTACTTAGAATTGATTCCTGTCAGTTAGCATGTAATAACATCCTTCCTCCTCCAGCCTCTGCATGTCAAGTGATTCACAGACTAAAAACAGAATACTTTCCCTAAAAAGACATATAAATGAAAGTCTGCCTGGTCTTCTTGCTGCTGGATAGTAATTATCTATTTAATTACATATCTCCATTCTCTGCCCTCTCTAACGTAGAGAAAAGGTACTTATCCAGATGAAACAATCCTCAAACATCTCCAAAAGCAGAGCTATTGATTACTGTTTCTACAGCTGCAGAATGAAAGGCACTGAAGTCTGAAAGTGAAGTGATAGAAGTTCTTGCTCTGTACAGGAGTTTAAACAAAAGCCATATTTTCTTCCTTTATGGCCTTGTATTTCTCATTTTCTGCCACAAAAATAATAATGAAAAAAATCCCTATGGTCCATATACATGCATGGCTTCCTCCTGTTGAACTAGATGACAATTTACACATTTTTCCGAGGGCCATAACAGAAGAGATGTTGTTTTTTGCTCTATAATTTCACCATACGCATCATCCACAACCAATTTTGCTAGACTGGAAAGATATATCCGGTGTCTGTTATTGTTTTGTCATGATGAATTCCAGGAATAAATTAGGTTGTTGTATGTTTTAAATTATATTAAATCTCTACTGAAAAGATATAGAGATTTTAAATGAGACTAAGTCTGCGAGATCCTGAGTTCCTGTAGATGACTCTACCACGTGTGCATCCCACCTTTGAGAAGGACATACTCACATACTTACAAATTACATACTTACTTGACATAATTACAAATATTGTACTGATATAGGCTGATTAACAAAATTATTTTGTGAATTTTTCTTTTATGCTTATTAAAACATAATAGTTCACAATAGAAAGAATGATGCACTGCTTAAAATGATTAGGCAGGGTTATATCTTGTTCTCTGGTCAGAGCATTAGTTTATTTATCATAACCCAGATTCGAATTTGCCAGCTGACAACTGTCCCTCTTAAGCAACACACTTAATCATTTTTCAAAACTCAGGAAGTGAGAAATTTAAAATCAGCAGCCACCATTAGTCATAAGGAAAAAACTGCAACTAAATAAGCAGATGCTGTAATACTACTGGTGCAAAAGTAACAGTGGACCCAATAAAACTAATCTTGAGACAACGAGCTGGGAGCCATAAGATGCTGGCTGTAAATACTACTTCCCATAACCATGTTTCAGTGGGGTGACCTTTATTTTACCTAGCTTCATGCTGTGTCATTTATCTGAATAGTAAGAAAGAAGTGCTTCTATGCTCAGTACAGCTCAAGAAGGACTGATCTATGCCCTAAAACGTAAGAAATGCTTTGTCAACTGCACTGTTTCGGGCTGCAAGTCCTATTATGGGTATAGCTAGATTGATAATAAAACATAAAACTGTCTTAGCAGGCATTTTCTCAGAATTGCATGGTCTCCAGAACGCTATTCTAAGACACAAGTACCTTCTACCTGCTAATCCTAGGTGACAGACTAGGTATTAGTAAAGTTATCTTTTCAAAAGACTCATATCTGACATGCTAAAGATCTGTTTATGCTGCTAAGCAATCTCTCCCATACAAATACCCCTCCAAAAGAAAACAAGTAATAATTGCATCTCCTGGAAAAAATAATAATGGATTATTTCCGAAATACAGAGTAAGAAGGCAAGAAAGTAACAACTTCCCCTATGTTAATCTGCACTGCCAAGCTGCTTCCTTGTCACAGTGCTTCTGGCAAATTCTGTACACCAGGAATGACTACAGCAAAACCTGTCAACCTGTCATGCTCATTTAAAGGACCTGATAAGCTAATTTTATGCCATCATATGTACATCATATGTACAGAAGCATCTTTAGCCAGTCTAGGGATATAATTCTGCTCTAGCAGAACAAACCTTACATGTGGGCAACATGAAATAAATGTTATGCTTCTATACTGAAGGTGAATGAAGTAGCCAATAGTGAGAGCCACTGTGGTAGTGCTTCAGGAGCCAGCATCAGGTATGTAACACTGACTCTGGAGGGTTGCAGCAGACAGTAAAGTCAGGGTGCACCTATTTCCCCATGTGTGTTTAGATTAAGACTACATCAGGTCTCAAGTAGGCAAATGAAACCATTCAGCTTGAGCTAAAGGTCCGAATATCTATCATTACATCTCCTGTTTAGGTATAACCATCACAGGTGAGAAGGGGGAAAGCTGGATTCACATTTTGAGCAAAACAAGTTAAAACCTAATTTTTGTTGTGATTAAATAATTTCGTAAATTGAAAACATCTGCTTAAGAGCCCCCCTGAGACAGAAAGAGGAGGTGGCCCTGCTCATTCCCTCCCTCCTCACAGGTCTCTGAGGGCTGCCAGAGGCAGGGCAGAAGACCACTCTCCTCCTCCAGATGACCACACACACACAGAGCACAAAAGATGAAAACCAGGGTACGAGACAGGCTTTCTTCATGGCTCAGTGGCAAGTACAGAAAAATGAATACTTCTCTAATTAAGGCTGTCCAGGTTTGGTTTACTAACAGTCCTTTAACCTCTGTAAAATCTTTGGGTTTCAGCAGAAACACCAAATCTCTAGAACAAATTCATCTTTTCAGGCAAAGCACAGCTGATCCTGGAACAGTGGAAAGACAAGCTCGCTGGGCTGTGTAACCGCAGCTGAGCAATGAGCCGGCTAAAGGAAAGGTTTATCTCAAGATATCACTTGTCAAACTCACAGTTTTGAAGGAGACTGCTTAGCATGAAATGTTGGAGGAACTGGGTGTGCAACTACAATCAGTTCTTAGCCCTGGGGTGGTATTTACTCTTACCACAGTCATGAAGCCTTTGAGACACTGAGGGAACTGCCTCTAGTCCATGGAAAAATTACTAAAGTAGTGAGAGGGAGATAGACTGCCTTAATACGAGTATTAACTTTGTTCTCTGCTGGTAGCAAAGGAGAGAAGTTTTTGTAGCTGAAAGAAATTCAAACAGAGGGAAAAAAAAGAGCAGCAAACAAAAGCAACACTGGTCAGTTCATTCTGGCACGCATCAGGCTACAATTCTGCTGCCAATGTCAATATGTTACATGCTGTGCAGCTATAAATTTCAGTTATGTTTGAATAAACACCAGCATATAGAATCACTTTGGGTCTGCCTAAAGCAGGCAGGCCAGAATTGCTACGTTTCTCCATCTGAATTACCTCAAAATTAAATGTTTAGTTGCTCTCAAAGTGCACATACCTGCAATCCCTTGTAGCAGCCCACAGACATTAAAAATGCTTTTCTTCATAATACTCTGCACACACATAGTAAAGACAGACACAAAAGCCACGGTGCAGAGAATCATGATTCCCATGGCGAGGAAAATCGCAGTTGCCTGCCAGAACCCACTGGCAATCTCACTGAAGTTTTCAGCATAGGGACCACAAAGCGTGTCTCGCCTGGAGAACTGCATGTGTGAGATCCTGGTGCAGCGCCCGTAGATGCCCAGCGTTGGACGGTAGGGCTCCTGCGACCCCCCGGTTCTGTTGTCCCCCTCCTCGGAGCTGGAAGGCTTGGCTTTGCCGATCAGCCAGTCTGCACTCATGAAGGCAATGAGCTCCGCAAAAGCCACCACGATACTCAGGAGAGTCCATAGCATCGACCGACACGTTACAATGACATGACACATATTGATCTCCAGTGCTTGTGATCAGTGCAGCACACGTAAAATCCAGACACAAGGGAGAAAAAATTAAATTAAAAAAGGAAAAAAGGACCCTAAGAAAGTCACTGTGGCTGTTCTGCCTACTTTCTCAACTTTCTCACAAAGGCCAAGATGAAGCTTCAGGAGAGAAAGTGAACAGCCTCAAGTCTTGCAAGGAGTGCAATCATTTGCTCTCTCTGTTTAGTTCTTCCTTCTTTCTTTCTGGGATGCTGAGCTCTGAAGTATGGTTTTCTTTCTTAATATTCATACTGGCACATGACACTGCAGGCTGGTGGGGGGGGGCTACAAGGACTGCCCACTGTTTGACATCACACACCTACAAGAAAAGAGAAAACACATCAGCAACGAGAAAAAAGTCACTTCCACCCCCACAACAAACCAATATCTGGCACAGATTCACATCAACAATACAAAGCTCTAACAAGGGCTGGTCAAACAGAGCCTGCTGGAAAACCTCCCTGATTTGTTGAAGGAGAGTAATTAATCTTTCCCCCACTGCTGGCAATACTTACAGTATCTGCTGTGCCCTATCCCACGGTGGGTGTTTGTCAAACAGTTTGCAAGCAAAGATCTCAGTCACCCATCAGTCCCACCCACTCCTACCACCACACCCCCATCATCTTCTTCTGGTCCAAACTACCAAGGGTGTTGGCAGCCACCCAGCAAAACGCTTGGACACGTTTGAGCAGTTTCACAGATGTGCAGCTCCTGCCTTCACTCTGGGGAGGCAGCACAGCCCTCCGTCGGGACAAAGGCTGAACACAGCTCCACATGCCACAGGCACCCAGGTGCAAGGGGAAATGAAGGACATGAAGGAACCTTGTTCCGACTTTCTGGGTTTCTGCTGACTGCAGTTCAACCCCGCCTCAAGAGGAGGTGAACAAGACTACAGCTGCAGACAGCTCACCCTGTGATGTGGTGACCCCTATGAAGCCTGGATTTTGCAAGGAGTGGTGCCTCCCCAGGTTTGGGATCAAGGTTTGTACCAGCGTTTCAGGAAAACAATCTGCCTGCAGGTGTGTCATACATCTCATCTTGAACTGCTGCCAGCATTGGCAGCCTTTAGTGACTTATGCCATTGTAAACAGGAATCTGTGGAAAAGCACCCCAGTCACTGCCAAGGGGCCAAAAGCCCCCATCAGAGGAGCTGTCAGTCAAGCCTTGAGCTTTCTAACTCCCCTCAATTCCCCTCCTCCACAGCCCAGTGTATGCTGCAACTGCAGCAAAATACTCCCCAGGGCTTTCCCTAAGCCATTATACTGCCTTCCAACAGTGGCTGATGACATTCCCAGAGTTACACTTATCTTAGCACAAGAGGCAAGGATCACTATACTTCCAACTCCTATCCAAATATCAGCCTCAAAATAACAAACAGGTCATCGCACACGCCTCTGCTCTTGAACTGAAACAGTTTAGCCTGAAAGCAAGGGTGGGAGCAGGAAATGCCCTCATGTTACCCCCTCCATGATGAGAATTTAGCCCTCCCAAGTTTTCCTCACTAAACCCCAAAGACTGACATTGAACAGGAGGCAGGAGAAAAGAACCAGATCTGGACCTCCTTGCTGTGCTGCTGCAGTCATCAGATGCCAGAAAAACAGCCATCCCCAACATTTTTTTTAGGTTTGTCATGGTGTTGGTATTTAATTTCTTAGGAGTTCTGAGTCAAGTGGTTGAATATCAGTCCCACTGAATGTAAAATGAAACATACACATGCAACTTCACACATTCAAAACTTCATCCAGAAATTTCTACTACCTTCTATATCATACACAGAGAATCATGCGCAAGATTTCATCTGCCATCTCTACTACCCCCATACTAGTTGTAGTGAATTATCTAGATCTACAGATTCCTTTGATATAAGAGGCTTAAAACTGATGTGCCAACAACAGAACTTGTCTACTGTAGTTTGGTGTTATGTCATTGCCTTCAAAAAGGGCTTTCAGACATAGTGAGAAAACAGTTCTGCTAATTTTCCATTTTGGTGGGGGGAGAGCAATAAGTTTTCAAGCATACTGACATACTAATGACTTGAATACACCCTTTGTAATAACAGAAAGCTGAAGTGTCAGCCTGCCAAAGAAAGTTAATTTGCTCAGTATTTCCACTTTAAATAATGATTGGAATGTAGGAAATGTCCACTAAAAACTTACATTCTTCTGATGTCATCTCCATGACTGAAGAGAATTTAATCAAAAATGTTCTTATTTTTTTAAAAGATGCTCCGAAAAAGCTCTAAAATCTGTATTTTTCTGCAAAAATGGCACCTATATGAAGTCCTCGTCTTTGTAATTCCAGGATTTTCAGTGAGATGGAAGGGACATAAGAGCTGAACCCCCATAATGGCCGCTACTGTTGACTCTGTACTGCTGGATATAAAACATCATTTATTGAACACAGATGAAAACAAAGTTCATATTTACTTAGGGAGGTGGAAATTGTAGGTGCACACTGGCCATAAAAATATGTCACTGATAACAAATATGGGAAGCTATACTAGAATAAAAGACCAAATCATGGCATCTGAAATGTAAGCACAATAAACTGCAGCAAAATTTTAAGACAATATCTCCAGAAAAGTCACTGCTTGAACAAAACAGCCTGTTTAAAGCTGATATGGAGATCATGTCAAATCTCAGGTGTCCACTTCTCTGTTGTGCAACTAAGGGAAACTTCGCAGCATCTAAAGGTGTACTAGTAGATGCCATTGAGAACTACAATTAAATTGAAAATACTTTGGTTTTGAATAAAACCTGTACAATTTGGCTTTCCCTAGTAATGAGTACTTTATTCTGGTGCAAAACATACCAAGAGCCAATACACATAGCAATGTACCCTGATCCATGGGTGAACGGATGCATAAGCTTTTTCTTGCACTAGAGACGCGCTGAAAGGAGAGTACTACTCATCTGCAAGTCCTTTTTGTCAGACAGACAAAAACATACAAAGCAGGATGGCAAGCACAGAGGAGGGGCAGAGGTATTTCTTTCTGAGACTTAGGAAGGAAAGCTTGCAGATGAAGTACTGAAGACAAGTTCCAGCTCAGTCACATTTACATAGTTCACCTTTTCCTCCCAATAACCTCTTTCCCGTTCTCCTTCCAACAACCTCCTACCCCCTCTGGCTTTCTCAATGAACTTAACCATCTCTCATTTGGCTCCAACAACATGTCTGTGCTATACATGGAAGCCTCTCACACTACAGGCTGTGCTAAATAACTGTGCTTCATGAAGCTTCACTCTGGTCACCCCTGCTTTTTTCCCCTCCATTTTTGCTCAGCAGAAACTCAAACCAGGCCCTTGCAAGGCTGAAAACTAGCTGTTTATTCTTCCTCTCAGTTTCCCATCCCTCAACAAGTTTTTTCCATGACAGAACCGTATGTTCTTCACAGCACGCCACTCAGCCTCCACTTCTGACCGACTGTCAAAATATTTGCTCTGACAATCCAAATTCAAAACACACAATGGTTCTTTAACCCTTTCGGTATTAACTCGTTCAAAGCAATTCTTGCTGAAGAAGCAGATTACAGGAAGTAGCCTCACCCTTTAGTCATTTGGGCCTCCCCCTATTTTTACTACTGCATTTGATCACGCTGATGTGGAAGGAGGCTATCCATGCTGGGAAACAGCCCTGCACCACACTGCCCACTTGAGCCACACACCATAGCAGCACGAGGGTCTTGGCAGGGCTGTTCTGACCCACTATGTAACCCACATTCCTTGTCTGGACAGAACAGGCTCCTGAATGGGTCAAAACTAAACCTTCAGCCTCATTTACCTTGGCCACCAGAACCATGCTCATAGTCACGCTCTGCATTAAGTGAAGTCTAACACAGTGAAAAGATGTCAGCAAGAACATCAGATCCTCAAGGCATCCAAATAGAATAACTGTTCTCAAATACAAAATTATTTTGCTTGCTTTAATCTAACAAATCAAGCCAACTTAAAACATTGCTAAAACTTTATTTCTCTCCAGATTAAATTTTGACAACCAGATACGCTGCCTCCAGTCATACTTTCCCTTTTACTATACAATACGTCTTTGTTTGAAATATATAAACAACATCTATTTTTCTGAACTAGGTAAAGAAACAAAATTACCTACATTTTACTTACACTGACAAAAACAGAAAGTGAGAAGCTCACCCAAATCGAGGTTTTGATTTTGAAGATGTTGAGCTGCAGAGCTTTGCTTTGGCATACCAGGCAGATAGGAACAGCTGCAAAGTTCAAATCTCAGTCAATCATATGCCATGGCTGTTTATTTTAAAAATGTGTCTGACAAGCAGTGTACAGGAAAACGACAAGTACCTTGTAGAACAATGTTATGGACAGTCCTTCATGCTCACCTTATGATCTGACTGAAGTCAGAGGCTTAGACTACAATTCAGCTTTCACCCTTTCCAGCCCGGTTCTGTCAGCTCAAGAGTGAGAATAAATCATCTTTAGATAAGTGGCTTTTGGCTTGGCTTAAGCAAACAGCTGAATGGAAGGCCACACAGACTGCTGAAGCCACCCTGGTTTATAAAATAAATCCAAGCACAGTTAGACATTTTCTTCTAAAGTTTGTTGGGGTCCAAAGTACAACTATATGGAGGAGTTTCTAAATCTTGTTTACCATACACGAGCTTGAGCATCTCATAACCCAAAATGTGCAAATCTTGGAAGCCTGGGTTCTGTTTTCTCTGGAATGTTGTTCATTAACAGATATAAACTCTCAGAATATGCTCTGAACTATGAGTGTGGAAGTGGCTCCTATTTGTGTTGATGTTGACTACTATTTAAAACAAATAGAAAGAGGATCACACAATACAACTTAATTACCTCAAGCTCACTCCCACCCAGGTTGACATGAGCTCCCACTTCAAAAAGCTTCCATCCTTAGGTGTTATTGGACAAGCAAACTATTTAATTGTGAGCTCACCCTGCCTGGCAGAGCGAGACAGCCATCAAACCACTGAGGTAAGAGGGACTGCACTTAGGACAATGTGGTATGAGCACTAGAGATTGTTCATTTTATGCGTAAGTGATAAATGTTGGTAAATAAACTTCTCCTCCCACTCGATCCTCTCAGCATTCTTACAGGAACTGCTGCTCAGAAGGGAATGGCAGGTTTCTGCCAGCTTCCCTGCAGTCTTCAAAGCAGCAGAGCAGACACCTAGCAGGATTTGTCAGGAGACAAAAAGGTGCACCTCTGCATTTTTACCCCACACACTTAGAGGTGAATTGCAAATGTAAGAAGTACATTCATCACACTCCCTTGTCACAAGAGAACAGCGACAATAATTATTATTTCAGAAAAGACCAGTTGTCTCAAATGATTTGGTGTAGGCTCTCTGCAGACCACAAGGAGCTCTGCTGGCACTGGTTTCTGATAAGCACTGCATACTCACCACAGGAAGCACCTGGACCAAGAAGTGGGAATGACACTTTATTGTGTCTTTGTTTTGTTTTCTAAATGTAACACATTTCAAAGCGATAAAAAATATTCAGTGTCAGATAACAAAATGAAGAAGGTGCTTTAAAGCTGAAGTGGTTGCACAGCTTCAGACAAATAGCTGAGAATAAGCAAAGGATTCTCCACTCACCTATGAAGTTTTATCAAATTATTGCCAACCTAAACAACATTCCAGAACAGTTCTGTAGTTGACAAACAAAGAGGAAAGTTTTGATTAGTCTTCACTTGTAAATTAAAGAATGAATATTTGCACATCTTCTGAATATTTAACCATTATAAAAGTGCAGGCATATTAATGAGTGCATTATTGTGACAGGTGGTTGAAAACACATCAGACTAAACAGATTAATTTCACTGGTAATGGAAAGAATGTAGACTTAAGATGCATCATGTCTTGTTCCTGCTGGCACAATGTAAGATATGAAATGGAAAATGAAAATATTTTTCAAAATAGTCAAAACTCACTGAAGTCTCCTAATCAAAACCCTATTTCCTTGTCTTTCCTTTGAATTACCCTGTTTACTTCAGTCTCTCTCTACCAAAGGAATGTAGATGTAAAATTTAAATTAGAGCTATACCTCATATGCCCAAATATTATGTACACCAAGTGAAAAATAAATGTATAAAACAAAAGAAAATAATTATGACAGTGACTGTTGATTTCCTGAAGCAGGACATGATGTTTATTCCATTCCATCTTGCAAATGCTATGGAATATGCCATTTAATTACAGGTGGATTTGTTTCTAGAATACATCACTGTAAAAGAAACAAATATAAAGCTTCTTTCCAACTTTAAAAAGAAAAAAAGTGGTTGAAATGCACTATTCTTTTTCTGACCTCATTAAAAGCCATGGCAAAACTCCCACTGACTTTAATGGGGCCAATACATCACTGAAAAATCACTAGAAGAATGAAAGTTCCAAATTTTCAGACCAACTGCAGGGGAGGTTTAAGCACAGAATTCATTTCACTCTTCCCTCATCCAGACAAAACTTTGCTTATTGCCCCCCCACTAAGAGGAGATCAAATTAACTCAGATTTCCAGCATTGCCTCTGAAGCACAAACTCTCAAGCTGGAGATTTGTTCCATTGCTCCGTATTTATTGACTTACAAAATTCCTTAAATCTGCAGCCATTATGTTGTGTTTTGAAAATTTACTTGGGATCTTTTGTAATTCCAAAATTTATTAAACCTACAATGTTAAGAAAAGCTAATGTGTGGTATTTCTATTGTTGCTTCTCAGGAGAAAATTACACATCATATCAAAAATCATCACTAAGGGAGCAATCTTGGCTACAATTACTGATAGTCTAACTGCTCAGGAATTTACCAGCTGGGAGCAGAATCACGACTCTCCTTTCCTAGTTTGATTCCTCAGCAGGTCACTGAAGTCTCAATCTTCAAAAACCTCATTTGAGGCGCCCTTTCACTGATTACCTACATTATCATATATGCAAGCATACTCAAATATTCATTGTGTTGTAATTACTTCTTATCAGAAAAAAAATGGGACATTAGGAGAAAAATGGGAAGTCAGAGGGAAGGAACTACTATTATTTGGTAGCAAATCCTTGCTATTTTTACACTTAGGATTTTTACTTTAAAAGGAGGCCAGACTACGGCTATTTAAATAGTTAATAATGTGTGCATAAACTAGAGCATCAGACCAAAACCATACGGAATCTGTGCTTATTGTAAAAAACAACTCACTCCCATGAGTTCATTGTGACATATTTGGAACTACTCTTATAATAATTTATTAATATTGTACTAAGATATTTATTATACTAATACACTGGTTATTGTTTAATACGATGCTAGTGAGAAAAACAAGCAGGAAAGGAAAGAATGACTCAGTTGTGACACTTCTCAGCAAACTCTAGGGAATGGCTTACTAAAAAGACAGTACTAGCTCAGGAAAAGCCTCACAAACACAGTAGATCAAAGATGTGAGGATTGTTCGGAAGGAACAGTCTTTCACACTGGCAGGAAAAGAAGCTCTTTTTGACAAACAAGCTTAAGAGAAAGGCACCTTTGGGACGTGCCTATTGAAGTCAGGCGAATACAGAATACCATATTCATGAGCTCTTCGTTTGCCCTTAGATAAAGCAGACAGCCCTGCAAACAGCCTTGGTTCCTTGAATGAAGGAAACACCACTTCAGTTAATTCCCCAAAGGAAACCGCTGCAGTATCTCCTTTTGCATTTGTAGCTCTGTCAGCAGAGCAGCCACAAAGATTATGGCTCCCCAGCCTGCCTGAACAGTTGGGTGGGTCATTCTGCTGAGATGAGATCTAAGACTGTAGACACAAGGACTGACCTTTGCAAGAAGGAAGGACCCAGAGGTGTTTGCACTGTTACTCACAGCAAACAATCTCCTACGTCAGTCCTTCCAGATTGCTGCCAGCCGGAAGAACACCAGGTATTGACTGCTCCCCAGGTGCATGACGTGTAACACTCCCACAGTAAGGAAACTACACACTTTTGGCACAGCAGGATCTTTTCACTTTGGAGTCAAAACACACAGCGCAAGCAAACTACCTGCCACGATAGCAGTGACTGATGAGATGGAGAACCTATCTTGTCACAAAACAAATGTAATCATTCTTGTTCCTCTTAATTCAAGCTGAAAGTGAAATATTCTTCAAAAACAATCAACACAGACAAGCAGGTCAGCATAGTAATGCACAAAATGTGTGTACCTTACAGGAACACCTTTAATGTGACTTTTCATTGTACTTGAACTGACAAGAACCAGCAGTGGCTCAAGTAAGTGAAATGGGCTGTGATGGATCAGAGCTGCCACGCTTCCGTACTGACAAGGATGTCTGAAGTATCTGGGCACCATATATAACAGCAGACTTGAAAAGATTGCACTAAAAACCATTCATACAGGAAAAGGCAAAATACTGAGACACTGGGCATATTTCTGTGCACATCAACTAAATGAGACCTATAGTCATTATTAATTAACCTCTTGACTGTGGCCAAAGCGAAGAACTGAAATGAGGTATTTTCAATACTGTATATTTAATTCATCAATAATTACAGGAATGCTGTGTTGAGAACTCTAAAATGGAAGCTCACTGCAAAAAGCTTGAAAAAATCTAGACTAATAGCTGAAATTCTGGAAACCCCATTTCAGAACAAGAAGCAAAAATAAACAGATTATTAATTTTAGCAACTGGATTTAATTCTAAAGCCAAGATTAGAGATACTTTTACAAGTTGAGCCATGTGCAAAATTCTGACTTGTTTTAATCAGCTTGACTTGGTAGACTAGATAATGCTAACACTCCTTTTCTGTCCTTAAAATGTATACAACCACAAAAATTAATGAATGTTTGCAGAAACTGAAAAGGGTTAGAGGAGGGAGGAAAAGTGCACCTTTCTCAGCTTCACTTTCTCCAGAAATGCTGCCATGCCTCTGTCTTTGATGTCACGTGGTTGCATTAAATGGTGCAAACTACAACTGTGTGGGGATATGCATATAGGTCTGGTAATGATCCACCTTACTGCCATATAAATACATAGGCAAAACAAAAGGAAGAAAGCATAAATAACCATCACAGCCCTCTGGATGAGATGTTCCTCACTTATATAATGAAGCCTGTAGCAATACTGTGAACTGAACCCAAATGCTGCTGCTAGAAACCCTAAAACTTTGGGGATTTAATATACTCTGCAGTGTCTTGCACTGTGCCAAACACTTTTATTGTCATCCTTCAAACACAAACTCCAGCTATTTCTGTGTCACTTTGAATCTCTAGCCCTAACACACCACATGCAAATCACCTTTCCTTCTCCACAGAGGAGGACTGTTGACATGGTCAGATCTCCATTAGTGACTTTGATTTTCTGCGCACTGAGAAATGGTTTAGGCATCAAACTGCAGTTTTTTTCCTACAGTATCTGCTGCTGAAACAGGCAATTACCACAGCAACATATCACAATAGCTGCAAAGAAGTTCACCTGTAAAGAAACAAACTTCCCTGTATGACTAACCTTCTCCACTTGTGCTTGGAGGAACATAAACTCACTCGTAACATCTGTAGTGGATGATTTCCCAAATGTATACCTCATTGAAGAGGATGAAGATACAGATATTCACAGGTCCCACTAGGCTGTAGGGAGTGGACTTAACTTCATGACAGACCACCTTTCACCATATTGGATTGGTTATCTTCTTTCAGTTCTCAGTGACATTAATCCTTTTGAAAGCAAATACAGTCTACAGACTAGTTGGGAGGGTAACATCTGATTGCACTGTAGCCAAAAGGTGGAAAGTTCTTGATTATGTCTTTCCCATTGGGAAATGCAAATGAATCAAAATGCATATCTGAAGATCTCCCAAGGAATAGACAAAATTACTAAGAAAAAATTTCCTGCACACTAAAAGCTTTATGGAAATCTCTCTGCTCTATAAGTTTCAAACATTTAACTGAATTCCGGAAATTATCTTTAAATGTAAGATTATCTATTAGATCTACTTATTCATTTCAAGTTCTATGCAAGTATAGAATTCCATGCCAAAGTTAAAAGTACAGTACAAGAAACAGTTTCATTAACTGTCCATCCTGGAAGCTGCTGTTTCAAACCAATTCTAAACACTGCACTCTTGCATTCTGTACATTGATATTGACTATTACTAGCTTTAATTGGTTCTTTAAAATATATGATTGCAAATCAAAAATTTTATCTTTTGTTTCCTAATAAATGCTCTCCTAAAAACCAATTCATTTCACCAGAGGCAAAATTAATTAATTTGAATAAATGATTAATACAATGTATAAAGCGGAAAAAAATTATGGTCATTCGGACTAGACATGTACTTGAACTTATCAGAATTTTACTCAGAATTTTGTACCATGACTCTGATTTGGGACAAACATTGCACATTTATCTCAGGTGACAAAAGAGCCAGTCTTTCTCTATTTGGCTATGTTAAGATTGCAGAATTAGAACTTCAGCTAATGTAATCAAATAAGCAAAACCATTTCAGCCTAAAGCAGAATATACTGAACAAACCATATTTTCTCCGGTTTTTGGTTTGTTTGGATTTTAAAAACACAATGTTCTCTGACTTTTGAGCAACAGAGTTATGAGATGTCCAATGCATCAAGGAGAGGAAAAAAATAAAATTAATAAAAAATGGACTACTTTAATACAGAGAGAATAAAAACATGCAAGTAGAAAGAGCAACATTATAATCTGTAAAACAGTTTTGTGGATGGGGGATAGAGTTTTTTCCTAGTGAAACACTGCCTAACGTATTAAAATGTTTTCCAATGACTGCTACCATTATTAAGCTCCAGATCTCTGACAATGGGTAAAATCTGCTATCTAACACAGTTGCAGTTTTGTGTATATGTGTATATATATTTAGTACAAAAAGCTTGGAAACATTCTATCCTTAAAAAATTTACATTCTTACTGAACAGAAGTTGAATCAGGAGATCTATTTTGACAGATAAAAGATTAAGGACATAAAAATTCTTATTTTATTTAACCAGCAGAAATACTTCTATAAAAGTTAAACTCCAAAAATTATAATCTCAAAGCCTTAAGAAAAAAGCATAAACTGTAACAAATTGCACAATCCACTGAATAAATCAAGCAGGAAACAAAACAGCTTCACTGTACACCCAGTACCCTGACAGTCTCCTAGCACTATTGGATGAATGGCGTTGACAACACTTGTAGATCATCAGTTTGCCATCCATTGTGCCTAAATGCCACAACACCCTCCCTTTTTCATCTTTATCAGAGAATACAATTCCAGAGGAAACTGGAAATAAAACTCGTTAATCTGGGTTCAGACTCATCTTCAGAAAAAGTAAGGGATTGTTTCTCTTGGAATATTGCTTATCTTAAAAAAATTAATTTATTATCTAGAGTAAGAGCTGACAGATCTATTTGGCATTTTGCATAGGATAAATTCCAAGAATATACTCGCTGGTGTAGACTGCATTTACTTCTCTAGGTAAACCAGAACTTACCAAGGTAAAAACCAAAACCCAAACAGGTTCAGTGAAGCATTTGAATCCTGTCTTTTCTAATTACTTTTTCCCTGAGCTGTCATGAGGGCAGGAATAACAGAAAAGAAGCTCTCAAAGCTTTTTGGTGCAGCCTGGTTTATTTGCAGCAAAGCCAGAACAAAACATTTAACTGGACTGACTCACTCACCATTTGGGTAATGAACTCATCTGAATTGAGCTGTGAAAATACCAATTTGCTTGAGATGACATAATTGCTGTTGCAAAAACTAGATTCCTCAGTAGCTCTCCTAGAAAGAAGGCTTTGTTGTAAGACAGGAGAGAGAGGCTCTTCAAGCAGATGGTCCTGGGGATGTGCCCAAAGGCCAGTTGGTACATGTGCACAGCCAGGTCAGAGCTGTCAGCAGTGCTGCAGCAGCCTCTTGGCAGCAGGCTGTCTTCTCACAGCTGCAATTTGTGCTCTGTGCCCTTGCAGGTTCTGCCCTTGTAGGGCCGAGATCCACATCATGTGCTCACTCTTGTGTTTGGAAAACCTCAGCATGCATCAGGCATTCATGGTGAAGCCATCACCACTGCCTTCATTGCTGGTGTCATCTGCCCTGCAGGTGATGACTGTTTTGCAGCATTATTTTAAGATGCTGCTTGAGTAATTCTGGATAGAGCAGAAGAAAAAGTTGCTTATCTTTCACCAAAATCCACAGAAAATTCTATTTTCTCTGGACTGAAGGAGACATACACAGATTGGGACAGGAGATGCCACAACAGGTGGCAGTTGTGCTCCTCTGTGTTCAAGGTGTACATCATTGGCTTCAGGAACATTCACACATTTGTTTACTGTGCAAGTTTTACCCAAGAAAGGAAAGAACTACTTTGTTCCTTTTTTACTTCAATCAAAATCTGCTATCCTATTTAGGGAAAGGGAACACAGAAAGCAGAAGGTACTAGATGGCAAACTAATAGTTTTTTATTTTTCTTTCTTAGTATGGTATGGCAAATAAAACACTGTAGAAACTGTACAATAGTTTTGCACTGGAGTCAAATACTGTTTGCAGTATGTGCATACCCCAACTCTCTGTATTCCACAGACACTGTCTTGTATGCAAGAGGGCTTAAAAACACAGTTGAAACTGCAATAAAGTATGCTGAAAGAAAAAGAATGCACATAGCTCCTTTCCCTAAAGTGGAAAAACCTCTGTGTACTAGATTTTGCTGTTTTATGACCTGTTATAAGAAGATTATATAGAAATGGTCTAGCTGGTTGGTTTGTAAACAAACAAACAAACAAACAAAACAGGACAGGCTAGGTTAGATAAGATGTGTGTGTCTGAAATGTAAAATTAGCATGCTGGTCACAGTCATACCCAGCAAAACAATCCTCTTCCTTGTTTTCAAACTTGTAGTTTTGTTTAAGGCTTTTTTTTTTTTTTTTTTTCACAGGAAGCTATAAAAAGAAACAATAAGCAGAAAGTGCTTAAACCACAAGCAAATGCAAGGAAGAGATAAGGTGAAATACTAAAAATAAATCTGGAGCAGTTGCAAGCTGGTGAGGAAGCAGAGTAGCAGTAAAACATCCATGTCTTTATGCAAATACAGTTAAAAAGAAAATAAACAAATAGGAACCAGCTGGTGAGAGGAAGAGCATGGTGGAACAAAGCACACTATGGAAATAAAAACACAGGCTGTTATAATAACCTGTACAGGAAAGCTGCATGCATAAGAGAAGGTCAATGCAGTATTACTGTAATCAGAGACAACAACAGTGTGGAAAATATGAAGAGAAACAATAGGAATGTTGGACATTCCACAGCACCTGTGTGGAGACTGATAGCTCGTTCATACTCCAAGAGCATGGCAGTCAACTCAGACCTCTGTGCCATTCCCCAGGAAAACCCAGCAGGTCATCTCAGCAGCACCACCACTTCTTGACAGCACCGGAGCAAAAACGGCCGGACTGGCCTGGGAAAGGTCTGACGCAAGAAGGAGTCCCTGCACCTTACAGATGCTTTTCAACACTCACCTGTACAAAAAGTGACATTACCAGAAGTCTTACAATACCAGTGTTGAATGATTACATAGGAAAAGCGATACTGAATTTTGTAAGAAGCTGTAAAAGAATGGCAGGCAATTTAAATGTGTGCAAAAGAATGGTCAATCATTGTTCAAACTTTGGAAACTCTTGGGAAATTTATAAAACTAAGTTTAATATAAAAGACAAAGTTATCAAACAGCAGTAACATTTCAATATTGAAGAATGTAGTGCTGGAGGGCAAAAAAATCAACCCATACTGAACTAGGACCAAGAAACAGGAAACCTATTCCTACAGAGTTCCTACAGAGTTCCTACAGGAACTCCTGTAAGCAATTCCCTTAAACACATTAAGAACACGAGATTATGGAAGTAAGTCTAACCTTTTAATGGATTGTTCCTTTAGAATGACACGCTAAACCCCAAAGAGTTAAACACTATTTCTTCTGGAGCAGAAGACCAAGAAGGGTCTTCAAGCAGGCAGTGATCCCTCTGTGCAATTTAAACTATATTTTATCTCCTGAAAATGCTATGAAAAAATGCACAGAACTTTGCTGCTGAAGACAACTTGAGTTATACTAAATCTGGGCACATCATCCATTTTTCACATAATTTTTCATTATATTTCAGATAATCCAGTTTCCTAAGGGTAAGCTACCATTGAAAGTATTCTAACTGAGGGATCACAGCTTTCAAGAATTCTATGCAGCTGCTAAGATTAACAAAAGTTTCCCTTCACTCTGCAGAGTCATGTCCTGAAGATTATGATGAACAAATACTAACATTGATCAGAAAACTGTGATTACCTTAAGCTTATTTTGAAACCATTCAATAACAAGTGTCTAGCACCACAGCACTGAAGAAAAAAAGTTGACTTGTCCATTCCCTCATTTGCTTTCTAAGACAGCAGAGAAAAAAAACAACAACATTCATTTAGGTTTGTTGGCAGTGTACATACATACACTTACCACTCATGAACAAGCAATTCCTTTATAAGACAAATGAAGGACATAAACAATTAACAGAGAAAACCTCAGTTTGCCTTATTTTCCCTCCCTGTCTTGGTATACATAAGTATTTGCATTAATAGTGAAAAAGTGGAGATACTGAGCATTTTTGAAAAGCATGTGATTTTAAGAATGTACTATACCTTGGCTGTTTAAGTGAGGTAGCATACAAAGAACATAGTTTAAATTTCATATTTAACTTGATAAAATTAGCATTAGCGTAGAGCAGATTTTTAAGTCTGACAATACCAAAATGTATGTAAATTAATTCAAAGTCATGCACCACCACAGTTTCACAGGGAAAGACTGCTATTACAGTACACATAAACTGCTATGGATGCTGTCAAACTGATGCTCTGTAAAAACTAGACAAAGAGAAAAAGGAGAATACATCCCATTCATTTTTCCCCCTGCCATGAACGCAAGAAATTAAGGGCCATTTTTTTCCAACAAAAAAATTCAGGAATGTCCTCTAAGGTGAAGTGATGGGGATGTGTATTTTGTTTTACTTTGAAAAGAACTGTTAGATAAATTTTGCAGATGTATAGATATTAATGCATAATATTATTTAGCTCCTAGTTAAAATTGTGGCTTAAAGCACAAAACAAATACAGACAATGATACTGATCTCTGAGCTGGTAAAATGCTTTCATGTATGCACCAGAATATTAAGACACAAATCCCTCTGGTTAGTGACATTGTCTGAATTCAGTTCCCAGAAGAAAGTAATACAGAACATTAAGTCTGTAGACATATCTCAACTACAGCAAAGCTTTTGAAACAGTAAATAAGTTTGCATGCTTTCGGGTTTTTTTCTCCTGCAGAGAAAGATTTCACAGGATATTGTAAATGTTCAGTATAATTTAAAAATGCTAACTTAATTGCCAACAGTTTATGATCTCATCATTTCCATGAGGCTTGCCTTGCTATTTTACCACAGGAATAAAAGCTTCTTTGGACACTAAACACACATCTACAAGTGTACTCTTGGAAACAAAATAATACAGAGACTTAGTTACTATGTTTTCACTTAGATTGGCTGGTATTCAGGAAGTGAGACTCTGATTGCTAATCATCTGAGAGAGCCCTTGAAATGATGAGTGACCTTTTAGAATTCAGAAGAATAAACACACAACATGAAATCACTGGGAAACAGCTTCTTAAAGAAAACAGGTAATGGAGAAACATAGTTGAGAATGAATGCATATCTGACACATCTAACACATCCTGACTTCCATGTTTTGAGCCCAACAAGGCTGAGCACCAGCCCTCTCCAGAAAGCAGGGTTGCTTGCTTTTCCTCTTTAAAATTCAGATCCATGTTTACAATATATTCACATTGATCACATATGCTGCCAACACTAGAAGACTACCTATGTTAGAAAAAATGTTCATGATGTGCCACATTGTGAGTTCAGACAATAGTTTATACTAAGCGCACCAAGCAGCCATCAGAAAATACAATCAGGCGTTTTCCAAAACTGCATGTGGAAAAGACAGTAAAAAATCCAGACCACACTAGAACCAATTAAATCAAAGGTAACCCTAACAACCTTTCACTGTATACAGACATGATATTTAGCAGAGAAATTCAAGAGGCATTCATGTAGAGGAATTCAATCTATTGAAATAGAAGTCAGTAATTGGATCTGCCTAGAGTAATTGCATATCATAAACACAATGAACTTGAAGCCTTGGTGTATATCAAGGGCTATGAATTAACCAACACCAATGAGATTAACTGAGGAAAAGGAAAAGGGCTAATAAGATACTGATGCACTTTCAAGCAGCAATGCAGCTTTCTCAGTTAGTACATGAGAAGGAGATAATCTTTTGCTATATCTCAAGAATGCATGTATGTGCTCAGATGTCCAGAGAATTGCAGACAAGAGAGATCTGGAATGTTTCTGGCCATGGAAAAAAAAAGAAGGAGGTGGGTATGGAGTGGGAAGGGAGGGTCTGACAGGGGGATGGCATCAGAAAGAACCCTACATCAAAACTGTTCCATTTTCTCCATCAGAAAGGGAATGGTGAATTAATTTTAATTTTTAAAAACAATTGAAGGATCCAGGAATCTGGACATAGCAGAATTCAAGTATTTCCTAAAGATATTTGGCATAACATAAAATATGCATACATACAACATAATACATATAACTAGCATGAAACCAAAAAAGACAACATTCAATGAGGACAAGTAGCAAGAAAGGGAAGTATATAAATACAGAATGAAGAATAGCTAGCAGTACTATAGAAAAGGAAGTGAATGTAAAATGGGTAGGAGTCAAAAGAATGACAAGGGGATAAAAGCAAAACTAAAATATTCCAATTCAGAGATGTGTTAGTACTTTACTAAAACACAGAAAGCAATGATTACATGCACATTCAAAGCATTTAGCTTTTTGCTTAACATTTCAGAAATAGGTAGAGATAGCAAGAGTGATCAGAGGACAGCAACAATGGCCAGAGGTCTTAAAAATGCAACAGGAGGGAGGACACAAGGAGCATTAATTCATATGAAAGAGTAGATATGACATTGACTGAAGTCATAAAGCAACAATCCTAGAAACAGAGTTCTGGATCACAGTCCATAAACCCTTCATAGATTAACATTTTGTCCAACAAACAATCTTGACCTTAAACACGAAACAGAAGCCTATATGGGCAGTTGTAAAAACAACTGCAGCACTGAATAGAGCCATAGGAAAATATAATGGAACAGAAAAAAAATCTGTGTAGGGTTACCATTAAAAAATCTGTATAAAGATTTTCTCTGCCTTTCTTTCAGTTTCAAGTTTCAGCAAGGGCTGTGAAAGCAGCTGTGGCTGGGGCAAGCTTCAATAGCTGGACAGAAATGTGGTAAGAATTTCAGGGTGAACTGAAAAGAGCTTTCTTTTACAGTGCAATCAGTCAAACCTGAGATTCATGCCCTTCAGATGGCCAGTCTATAAATTATAGGACAATAAATCAAACAAATCAAAACAGGATGTGCAGGGCAGTTGCTGTGTTTCTCGAACACCTCCTCTGGGATGCATATGCAAGACACCCAAGGGGGTTTGCAGTAACTTCCAGCCCAGGTGATGTTCAAAATGGTGCAGAACTAATTATAAAACTAGATCCCATAACAAAATCTACTGCTTGTCTTCCTGTCAACATTTGCAGTGTGCTGCAGGAACCTGTAAGAACACCTTTTTATGCCATCATAGTCCAAGGTTATTTTCTCCCCAAGTTCTAGTTATGTTAGCCTAGAGCTTCTCCACATTCTCTCTGGTAACAGCTAAGGCTGCATAAAGTAACTATGTAAGTGCTAGAAAAATGTTCAATTGACACAGATGTTTGATGGAGAATTTCAAGTTGGGTAAGGTCATCCCCTTACAGGAAAATGGAATTAAAGTTGTTGCAGCTCAGCCTCAAACTCCATCACAGGTTCCCTTTATCCACCAAAATATAAGTTCTGCCTTAGCAGAGAGATTGTTCAACACTTTCCACTCTTAAAATGTATTTTCATTGGTTACAATTTTGCCAAAATAGCAGTTTGGGCTGAAACTTTCCACACCAGATGCCTGCCTGAGGCTGAATTTTTTTGCACAAGTTTCAGTCCTAGAAAATGAAGATAGGTTTCTCATTATTAAAAGCTTGTGGTGACCTTTTCTTCAAGAAAGAAAGCTTTGTGAGAGTAGATAAAATCTTCTACTCCATCAGATGTTCCATGACACTGAGGGTGCACATCTACCCTGATTTGGCAGCTGGAGGCCTTTCGTAAATTTGCCCAGTGACTAGAACCTCCATAGTCGGAATCCTCACTTTGCATGCTTTTCTGTCAAGCTGGAGCCTGGACCAGACTAGCAGACACCCTCCCTGGGGGACAACATGTGATTTCAATCAGCTGTGGACCATGTCAGACCAGAGCTGAAATCAAAGCTCAATTCAGAGCATGCTTTTCCCTCTCCTGACAGTTACTGAGCTATGCGAAGGGCCATGCTGGAGACTGCTTTAGAAGGAAACCGTGAAAGAATTTTTAAAACTAAACCTCAAAAAGCAACCCACCAAGCACACACACAAAAAATAACAACAACCACACATATCTGGAGACTGGGTGAAAGGTGAAGGAATGATGTGAGCTGGAAGAAGATGGAGAGAGTCTGGATCAGTGAGACAGAGTTCACTAATGAAGAAACAGGTAACATCTCTCCAGGAGGCACCCCAAAAAAATTACTCAGGGATAGTTAACAGTAACAGATAAAAAGCACCTAGAAGTGTACAGAATTTATTTTGTGCAAGTACCCTCAAGTCCGGCATTTCCTTACACTTTAAAACTCTGCATGACAGCATTCTTGAAGGTCCCCTGTTCTGCATCTGAATCACTACTTTACAATGTCCACACACATGTTGTGAAGAGCGGAATTAGATGATACAGCGGAGCCAGCCTACCAGGGACTCCTTGGAGACCAAACATGATCCTTTCCTTCCCATTCCCTGACACAGTTTCCTCCTTCCTTTTACTGTTCTGGAAGCCACTGGATTCCTCCATGAGGTGACTGAATCTGACAACCCAGCAAAAAGTTAATCCAGAAGAGAAGAGTAGGAAAGAAAACCAGGAAGGAAGCATACAGGCATTTTCTCAATGAACTGGCTGCTAGTGAAGATGAAAAGCACCCCAATCTGGCAATAGGAAGGTGGCAGGACCACACCCCAGAGAGCAAGGGGGAGGAAAGCAAGGCCTCCTCCTTCCTTTCAGATAAAGGCCTTCACCAAGGACATTTTTACGAAAGTTACAATGTGTCATAACTGTAACTTTTTTTTTTTAACTGTGATTGCTTAAATCACCCCACTGACTGGGGAAAAAAAAGCATTCCCTGGAAAAAGAAGCTCCTTCCAGATAACATATCAAAACTATTGCTATTTCTTCATTCACAGTCACAAGTTAAGTCACATGCTGGAATTATTTCACTTTAGCAATGCTTCAAGTGACTCACAGGCTGGTGTGCAGTATATTACCCAATTTTGTTTAGCTCATATCTATGGAAAACAATATAGTTTTATAAGTCACTTATTTTTCTGTAATTCAGTCACACTGGTCCAATTGCATCCAGGGACAGCTCACCCACTACAAGATTAAAATTAGAAAATAATTCTTCTGTTTTCATTAAAAATTCTTCCTCCTTTACCCACATTACAACTGCACTCAAACAATACACTCCAGAAAAATCGTATTTCTATTTTTCATACCTAACAGCCTGCTGACTCCACCACAACACCAAATCCTGGCAATCCCCCTGCAGTTAAAATAAATAAATAAGCACTTAAACCCACCTCAGAAAAGGGATTGGGAGATCCAGTTCCCAGCTGGAACACTTCTGTTTGAAAATTACTGCAGCAAGTGGCCTAAGGAGGAGCACTTCTGCCCCTGCACTGAACAGCCCAACCTTTGTTTAGCTCTGACACTAAGCAGGTGGGCTGCTGTGACCAGAGTGAGTCACACAAGAAGCCTGTGGTCCCCCAGATACCTGTTGGACAGTGCTAGGCAAGACCCCTCGAGGTTTCAGAGAGACCTTTTGAGAACAGCTTTTTTTCATGGTCTTGGAGCAAGGATGCTAATAGTAATCATGAAGCTGCTGATCATTCTGAGCATGCAGAAAGATGTGCACAATTTAGCTTTCCAAATGATTCCCTGCAGGTCAATCCTTACTGCACAGACAAATCTGGCTGTGTCCTCTCCCCGCCCCACAGTCCTGGGCAGAGAAGGGTCTGCATCCCAGATCAGCAGCGTGCAGCATCCTGAACTGGGGAAGGGCTTGCCACACCACGCCCCAGCTACAGACCAGCACCATTCATCACAACAGCTGACAGACTAGATTTGTGCACTCGGGGAAAAAAGGGAAAAGCAACAAAAGCCCCACCACACACTGAGCAGTCTGCAGCAAGAATCAAAGATTATTGCATCACATTCTTGTGCTGAATTCAGGGCTTTTTTGGCCTGAACTCTCTTCCTGACCTCATCTACCATGACTATCCTCCAAGTTCTGTCTCAGAGCTCATTTCCTCATGGGAGCTCAACAGTCAGAACTACAGTTACACATGCACATGAAAAAAAACCTAAATATGCACACACTGTCCAAGTAAGCTCTCAAAGAACAAACTTTCAGTTGGTTTACTCATCTAGTTCCAGCAATATACTTCTTTCCAGCCCGTTTTTCTTATCTTCAATATATTGATTTTATTGCAGGATGCTTCTGAACAGCAGAATCAGAACATAAGAACATCAGATATGACTTTCCAACACAGGATTAGTGACGGAAGGCCTCTGATGGAGGCTTCTCTGGGCTCCTGGAAAGTGGAAGATATTTTTTTAAGAAACTCCATTTTTTTTTCTAGACTGTCCAGTGCTGAGTGCTTTTAACATTACATGCTTAATTGAAAACACCTTTACACCGCTCAGCTGGGTATATGAATCCTGAACACAAAATGTGTCCTCTCAGAGTTTTAAATAATCAGTGTTAACAATTGCATTTAAACATTCCAACTGCAATAAATACTTAGTTTAAAAACTATGGCAAGTGTATATCATATAGAAAAATAAAGTACAGTCATAAGAAGTCTATAAGGACACACAGTAAAGAAAGCAACAAGACTCAGCTTCCACCAAATAGTAAGTCTATTAATAAATTTGTATTAAAAAAAACCCAACAACATTTTCTTTTTTCCCTTCAGGAAGAGGGAATACTAGCTTCAGTAATTTGATTTCCAGATAACAGAGAGGAAAGAATTTCTCTGAGAGAGATGAAAGAATCTAGGTAGCACTGTATATACAATTAGAATTCCCAATGTTTGTATCACTGGCAGTTCCTGTGGATGCTAGGGAAAGATTAGGCTTGATTAAATTGCAGACTGTGCAAGTAAACTCAGTTGTGAAACACACAATAAAAATCCATTTGAGACAAAACTCAGAATTTGCTTGTAAAACATCTGAACTAAGTTTCCCCATTATTTTCAACCTAAAACTCCACTGTGTTGATGTGAGCTGAGAAATAAATGAAGACCTTTGAAAGTGCTAGATGGAGAATTAAGGTGAAGAGAAAAAAAATACTTCAATTCAAGATTGATAGTAGATATTTCACTGCCTGCTTGGACAAAACAGAGATTTCAGATGTGTTTGTCACATGGTTCTAGTTCCACATGGCAATGATCTATTCCATTCAACTGCCATTTATTTTCAGCAGTAATCATTCATTAGCAGATGCATTTTGTCATGACAAGGTGTTGCTATGGTGAAAAGTATTTCCTGGGTAGTTTGGAAGTCCTACCATATTCTAAACCATATGCCCAGAAGGCTGATTCAAATATTGAAATTCTAAGGAAATAACCCCCCAGCAAGATACTTCATTGACAAAACTGGAGGTCAGAGAGGGAAGGCCACATAAGCTCTTTACTTGAGAAAGGTCCAGGTCAATCAGTCAACAAAGTATTCCTATTCTTCATGGAGAAAATTATGGCACTTGTTACTGACAAAAGAGGATATAAACCTAATCTAACAATACTGAATATAGATTTGAAAGTAGTGTAAGAGTTTACAGTCAATACCAAAGAAGCTGAATTTAACCTGTTCAATCCATTCTCCAGAACAGTTTTTAGGGAGGAGCACATTCAGACATTTTTTACAATTTAAGAAGCATCTGACTGCATTTGGGTTTAATCTACTTAAGAGAAGAAAGGGAAGAAAGAAGATTATGTTCCTGAAAGAGTTTAGACAGTCCAAAAGTAAGCATTTCTTTTCAGGAACTTGGATTTAGACGCATTACACAAGATCCTCAAAACGTAGACAAAAGAACACAAGCTTTTGCTGCTAACTTGGCATGTGAGAACAACAAAAAACTCAAAACAATTAAAATTACAAGTCAGAGCATGAAATATTCCCTCCTTTGATTTTTTTTTGTATTGTCTTGGTTTGTCTAGGCTTTGAAAATGTCCTACATTGCTTGTGTGCCAGAGAAATTGCCTTTTCAACTCACAACTCTAAGCAGTTGTTTATGAGAAATACACTGCTGAGTTAGCCTCCACCCCTCAGGTCTAATCATAAATTATATTGCTAGGCAGATTTTATAAAAGTTTTTAGCACTGATTTAGCCATGGAGATTGAAAATAGAATGCCAAAATGGAAAAAGCAGTTATTGATGGAATATTCTCTTAAGCCACATGTCAAGATTCTCTAACACAAATCCTGTTTCAGTTACCTAGGCAAAAGACAAAACTCAGCCCTTCAGGGCTTTTCATGGTATTACAGAAGAATTGAATTAGCAAAAAAACCTTGAAACCAATAAAGGGGCTTGCATAGGGTAGAGCTAATTGAGAAGAAGTGTGCATAGTAAATGCCAATATGGGAAATGCTCTGAGGTGGGTTAAGCTACCATTTGATGCCCAAAACCCCAGGTTAATGCATTAGTATGCCCAGAGTAAGATCCTATGTGAAAGTTGAAGTTTTCAATCTGTTTGGGGTATTTTCTCAGCCAGTCACCTACCTCATTCTCCTTAACAGATGGCTCTGACAGTAAAGAAAGTAAAACATCCTCCTTACTTTCACTTTTTAAATGCAAACATTATTCACACAGTAGACTATAAGAATATGCTTCTTTTAAAATTCTCCTTACTTATGTAATAATATTCGAAACGTGGATTTTGTGTCCACAGCAATTAATTCCTGTTTTGCAGGATTAAAGATTACAGTGAGCTACTTTAAAAACACCCCAAAACACAAACAACCCTTTTGAGAGAAAAAGTGCCTCTTTTGCTCTGAGGAGCTCTGCAAGTTGAATTTCAATGTTTCTAACATCCTCTTTCTGAAAAACACCATTCACAAAGCTGAAAACAATCTGTTATTCTTCAACTGCAGGCATCGGCTAGAGCTTACAAATGCCAGAAACAAATCTGAAAATAATATTCAAAATATATCCAATTCCAAGAGTATTGCATTACTTACATTAGAACAAACACAGAAAATAAATTCTTTAATGACACAGAGTTAAAAGAAAATCACATATGAAAAATATGTACATCAGTTAGAAAAAAAAATTTCTTCTCTAGTGTAGTAAATTGTATTCAGCTATGAGACTCTTACTAACTAAAAATAACCTTTTAATGATCTTTAAGCTCAACATTAATTCACTCAGTTGGTAGCTTTACTCTCAAAAAAAAATAAAAATTAGTCTTCTCAGGTGTGGGTTGAATTGGTTTTCCTGTCTTGTTCCATTGTCATTTTAATTCAGATTTCACAATTTCGGTCTAGCTTCTTTCTATAGAGTTAATATAACATTTGGCAAACAAAAAAGTAAGGATAGTTGTATTTACCTCTCTCCCCCCTGTCACTCACCTCCCCACCACGAAGGGCAATCTACAGGCTCTCCATTTGTCACTGTTGTTGCTATTATCCTAAAACTTTTTATATCTTCTAAGACAATCTTTAGGCAATTCAAAGATAAGTCCTTACAGAAGAAGCTAATGCCTGAAGTCAGATTTCTCTTTTAAGTAGGAAGCTCCTGTTTAAGTAGGAAGGATTCAAGCTTAATTTAAATTTTTCTTATGTTGTTTCACAAGTTGATGAAAATTGCATTTAAAACCCAGAAATCAGTCCTTACAAAAGGAAGAGATTTGCCATGCTCATCAAAACTTTAAACTGCCTTCTTCAATAGCTAGCATGAGAACATTTTAACAAATACTTAAAGAAGAGTAATGGACATCCAGTTCAGAGATCCTTAAAAAAACAAGACCAGTCAAGCTATCATACACTTCTGTAGGGGTGTATTTGGCCTTGGTCTACCAGTATAATCATAAAATGGACCACTGAACCGCAATAGTAGCAAGACAAAGCAAGTAGGTAATGTTTTGCCAGTCCATCCTCTTAATACTGTGTGCCACAGATACCCATCTGTCTCACTATCAACGCATCACTAGAAAGAAACAAACTTCCAACTGCACTATCTCTTCTTTCAAAGAGATCCTGATTAAAGTTCTAGAAAACCAGCGATAAACTTTCTCAGCCTCTGTGCAAACGTGTCAGTTCTTTGTAATCATCTGCCTTATCCTCCAAACAAAATCTCTGCTGCTTCTGACCTTTTGTAAAACTCGCTGCATGAATGCTGTCAGACTGGAGAAGCTGCAGAAGCTCACCCCATGGCTCAGCCTGCCTGTGCTGTTGGTTGCTCTTCCCTTCCACTGTTGAGATTCATAACATTTAACTACAAATAAAAGAAGCAAACGTCTCCATTTTGGCTGGCATTGGAAGAACAAAGGAAACTTATGGCGAACTAATGAGGACAACGAGATAAACTGAGGAAACCTTATGCTTTATCTGAAAATGGGAGAATGTATGGCGAAAGCAGAAAGCATTCAAGTGGATGAAATACTGGATTATAAAGATACTAATGGCTTGAAATATATCAAGAAGATAGCATATATAATCATCTAGCATTATAAAATGTTTAATTTAATTTATTTTTTTTTTAAGAAAGATAATCAGTGTGATTCTATGTTTGGGACTCACAACCTTACTGAGTAACGCTCTGCATAATTGTTTTTCTCCTGGGCAAATATTTACATTGCATTAGTGGAAGAGAAACCCATACTCTTCCATCCCTGGATTAAAGCATCACCACCAAGTTACACAAGAAGTCATGGCTAACTGGAAACAGCTGCTAAGCCATTTGCATCTCTGTTGTTTTGTAACACCCACTAGTAACTCAGAAGGATCATATCTTACATCTGCTTCTCTTCACTTCTACATCAAAGTCTTAATAGATAGCTCATAAGAGAAGTTGTCATTGAAGCTAAGTCTTGAGGAGAGGCACAGACAGTCGTGCTGCAGCTGCTGCAGATGTTCCTCTCTATGTTTACTAATAGCTGCCTGCTGAGTATTAACATATTTGGAGCCAGGATTTCCAGATGTCTCCTCCAAAATTAATACAATCAACCAGGAAGTTTACAGAAGTAAGATGATTTAAAAATTCTCTTTTCTCACAATTTTATTTCTGATTTCTGCCGAGGAACTGTACACCACAAAACAGATTTGCTGGAATAACATAAATATGCACAACAACTGCATATCAAATAAAAGTACTGTAGAAGATCCCAGATCATAAATCATCACTTTTACGTACCAGAGACAGTCCTTGATGCTCAGCAGCACTGGTCAAGCCACTGCATTGCCTCCTCCAAGTGCTGTTCATATGTTATCAGCACATCAAAACAGGAGCTAAGGGCTTGGCCTGACATTAATGCCCATCACCTTTGAGGAAACATTATCCATGAAATCTGACAGTACAAATGAGATACAGACTCAACATGCTAAAATATAATGAAAATTCACACCAGCATAAACTTTAAAATTTTTTGGCCATCCTATCCTACATTGTCCTCAAGCAAATGCATCTAGCTTGTTTTCCAAAAGAAGTTATTTAAACAAAAAAGAGAAATTAAGATATTATTCAGACCTCCAAACTTTCAAGTCATGGTTTATTATAAAATGAAACCCTGCCAAGTCCCTTTATCAAATTTATCAAAGATTTTCCCACTCCTACTGAAGAATTAATGTGCAGCCACTCTTTCTTAAAAAAATTAATTAAAATAAAACCAAACAGACTGCACTGAGGAATCCAGCTTCACTATATGCTGCATCTTATTCAAGGATTCAAACTGTTTCTAGCCAGCAACCCACAACTGTCTCTGATTATGATACAACAGGCACTTATATTCCAGTGAAAATTTTGCAAAGATGTACACAGACAAAACAGGTGTGTGTATTTACAATCTTTACAATCTCCTGCCAGAATTTTTTCTTTAAACAAAGAGCTCCTGCTTTTCCTAATGGAATGAACATTTTTAAAGCCCTAAAAATCTAGCTGTGATTAGACAATATAAATCAAACCACAGTAATGAAATATACAGTTTTCTAACCAACATAGCAAGAAGGAATTTTTTGTAGGCATTTCTAATGATTTTTAGCATTACTATGCAATGTATTTTTGTCTATGTATTATTATGCAATGTATTTTTGTTAGAAAATTATTGTCCCTTCCTGGAATTATTTTTGTTCTGCATTGAGGAAAAAAAATGCCCCCAAACCAAAACCCAAGAACAAAGTATGCAAAACAAAGCAGAACAAACAAGGAAACACTTACACACTACAGCTAAATGACAGTTCTATATGGGGAAGAGACATCATTCAAGCTTTCCTCCATCACAAGAGTTAATTACATCAAACACAAACAAGACTTTCAAAATCTTTACCTAGTATGAGTGAACAAAAACACAACTCAGGACTTATGTATGAAATGTGTCCAGCTTTGCTCACTGTTTCAGAGCAAACTAATCTGTCCAGTATGTGCCAATAATTCCATTCTTGTAAAACTCTGTAATACAGACCTAGGAAAAATACTAACTTCATAAAGTTTCAGGTTTTAAGAAAGTTCCCACAAAATTCTTAATCAGCATGTTATCAGGCACCATCAGCTGGTAAATGGTGAGTTGAAACAACTGCAAACTATTCTGGAGAACACTAAGTTAGAAAGAGATTTGATAAAAGAACATTTCAAAACAGTCTTGGCCCAATATCCTTTTCCAAATAAGCACAGTGTACTTGTCATTGACCAACATTCAAACTGTTGCTAGAGCAGCTTATCCATCAGCTTCCCATCTGCTCTGCACCTCTCTATTTCCTTTCTCTTTCTGAGCTAAAAGCAATTTTGAAAATGTGAGGAGGATAGCAGTAAGACTTTGAATCTGAGAACAACAGACTCTGCAGAGAACTAGTGTCTTCTTATTAAACATGGGGTAAGAAAACACAGTAAATCCATCACTGACTTTCAGGAAGAGTATCTTACAACTTACATGTCAAATTCACTGTCCTCACTTCAGTACATCACCACAATCAAAATAGTTGCTCTCACTGGAGGTACAGCAGCACCCTCTTTTTAGATAACGAATTACAAATTCTCTCTCAGACCTAAAATTATTGTTTGAATACTAATTACTTTTTATAGCACATAAATGTCAGCTTAGAACAACAAAGAACTGTATGAAGTAACTTTGCATTTCAAAGGTGGCAGCTACAGGTAAACAAAATACTGTGCTAGAATACTGCAGTGACAGAAGCTACATAATTTATAGTTTCTACAACACTGCAAGTATATTCCTACAATGGCTGAAAACAAGCAGAAGTTAAGCAGTATAGAATGCTTCTCTCTGAATATAGCTGAAGGAAGGCTTTCCACTCAGCAAAGGAAGGACTGGAATCTGCTCTTGATTCACTAATATTCAATATCATGCATACAATTTACCAAATATCTGTGTGATTTAGCATCTGAAGTTTTTCTTTTTCCCTTCTGCAAAACTATAGCTCCCTTTAGCTTTTTCTACTCTAAAAGGACAAGTCACCTACCAAGAATTGCTCTGTACCAAAAGCTGAGCTCTGTCTTGAAACAAAGGAGCACAGTTCAATTTACCTTTCAAAAGAAGCAAGCAGGTAGTTCCATTCAGATATAACTAACAGATATAACTACTATCCAGTAGTAAGTAACACTAACACTAACATTTAAGAACTAAAGCTAGCAATAACCATGTGGGACAGTGACACTTATTTTATGAAAATTACAAAGCCAGTATGTTACTCAGTATAGCTGCTGTCAACCCTTATTGTGTTAGCTATCGTGCACAAGTCAGGAAAACGCTTTAGCAACTGGAAAACTCTGTCTAGATTTTTATCAAGAGCTGATCAGAATAATAAAATCACAAGGACTTGTGCATCCATTTAATTAAAATAATATGTTCCTTACTGCAGCATGTACTTCATCACACTTCAGCAAACCAACTCCATTCCATCACTGTTTAAATAACTTCTCCATGGCAAAACCATCTATACTGTTATAATAAATTTAGATCAAATTATAAATGTTTTACTCAACAGACTTTGTTCTAGATTGTGTCATAGAAATATAGGACTGTTAAGGCTTTGAGAGACAGAGTTCAGTCTGACTAGGTTATTTTCTTGATCTTCAAAGAATTTAAACAAATTAGGCTGCGAGTTGCAAACTGTTCATAAATTAAAATGTAGGAGAACATGAGCCATTCACAAAAGATTCAACAGATTTTTCCATCTTAATACACTCATGTCTTAGAGAAAAATTTTTTTCCAAAAATAATTAGAGTTATGACAAAAGGTCTAGTGTTTTATCTACTGTTCTCTATCTCTTTCTCTCCTCTTCCCAAAGACTTCTGAAACATCCATGGCTATTATCTGCAACATTTCACTCTGAGCCTCTTTTAACACCATGATTTAGAGATTTCAGAGGTGAAAAAAAAGTCTCAAATAAAATGAGGCGGAAGAAATAAAGCTAGTTAATAGTGTTCTAGGAACAACCTTTCACAGGATTTTTCAAATAACATGCCAAATTCTATGAAGCTCTGGAAGACTGTTTTAGCATGAGGTGTGTTTCAACATATACTCCACTGTTAAAGGGGTAGTAGTTCTCATTGAAGCCAAATGGAGTCTTGCACCTACCTCCACAGAACACCAGACAGATATATACCCATGTTACCACAGATACAGCAATACCCTTCCCTGTTCAAATGCAACTGTATGCACACAAACAGCATATGAATAGCTCTTGAAAAAGCCACAGCTGTTTCTTACTTCAAGGATTAAATCCAGGTGGATCATGTAACAACTCTTACAGTTGTGCTGATTATTCCAAGTTTTAACATCGCCAACATTTTAAAAATGTCTAAAAAAAAATAGGGTGGATTAGGCCACCCTGGTAGGAAAATCTGACAAAATGCTTAACTTCATATTATTCTCACTGATTTAGGCATACTGCAGATTGCTGGACCTACACAATAGACACTGCATCATTGCACTCTTTGCCAGTTAGGAAATGAGACTAATATACACAAACAGCTGAGAATATGGAACTGATCTATAGATTAAACTCAAGTGAAAAATGGTCTCATTTTCTCTTCACCCAAGAGCCTGATATTCTGACTCCTGTTTCTGTTGGAAACGATTGTAAATATTCATAAGAATATCTAAAGTCCAGATTTATGGACCTATTTTAGAAAGTGATTCTGTTATTAAATGCATTATGTTTTATAATACATTAGCTTCCAATAAATCAAACTGTAAAGTTCTATGTCACATTATTTAACACATTAAGTTTTGCAAATATGAAGGCAAACTTATACAGTCCCTTTGTGAAGCATGGGTATAATCACTTAAATCAATACTTATTATTTCATCAGCTGGCACAGAAAACAAAGTTCCATCCTCAAAATACCACTGCACAGTGTTATTAATTTCCTTTTTATTAACATGGATAATACCACAAAAATATGCTGCTAGCTGAACCTACAAGCATGATCCTGTAAAGAAATGTGCAACTATAGCCAATATCTATCGAAACCAAGTGAGCTCAAATGATTTCCAGCTCTTGTGATCTTCCCATGAGTCATATCTAGTGTTTTCCTTGAGTCACACATTTAGGAGCTTCCACCACAGTGCCCATAATTACACTTCACAATTTCATTACTGTGGTGAGACAGAGAGGAATCTGTCAGTTTACATATATGCATCAAGATACAAAGCATGCAGGCAACACCCTTGGTCACATGCCAGACTATTTGTATCAAATTTTGGTGAAACAAAACCAAGATATAGTTACGAAAGTGCTTTTCATCCACCAATAGTAATTTCTGAATGAATGTGCAGTAAGATCCACACACAGGAATTCCAACGTGTCTTCCTTGCTCTGTTAAAATTTCACAAATGAAAGAATTCCCATTTTTTTCCCCACAGAGAAGAACAAGTACTTATTGGACAGCTTCTGATAGCAATGGTATGCCATTCCACCCACATATAAGATGGAACAAGCCAAAAACTGCAGGGACATAGATGAAGTTAAATCTTATGGATGGGTTATTTTTTCCTCTACTATCCAAATAAAATTAATGAGTGGTATCAGTAAGTAAACAACACTGACTTGGCCTTGGATGTTAAAAGCTCTTATTCTGTTCTATGATTTCAAAACCATTCAAATGCTATTCAAGGTGCAAGCGGGCATGTAAGAATCAGCACTTTATAAAGGTGAGAGAGAAAATACACAAGTGAAGACACGTATTTTAAAATTCAGCTTCTCTGAATACCCTCAAAACTCTTACAAAGTTTTAGAAAGCCATAAACAAACTGCCTCTCAATATCCATTATGAGCATCTGTAAACCCCAACCACTGTTGAGAGCAGATTCTGCTATTGCAGCACTCATCACAACAATTTAAGTCAGTAGAGGAATAAGAAAAAAAACCGACTTCAGCCCTCATTTTCAACACAGAAAGTACTAAAACTTTCTCTCAGGTTGCACACAGAAGGAAGCAATTCTGAATCAGCAACAGATTAAGCAAATGAACTAACAGAGCTCTATCACATCAAATTTCATATTTTAACTAACTTGCCATTTAATATGGACAACCAAAAAGACCCCAAAATAAACTCTCTCCACAAGACACATTCAAGCAAACACGAACAGAGCTTAATGAGTATGGGAAACTTGCAACAAAACCAAGGATGAGCTTCTACAATATGCTGTCATTTGGTAAAAAATGTAAGAATGTTCTCTGGCTGCTATTCTTACAAACATCCCCATCTGGCCTCAGCAAACAGGGGAAAAGTGATGCAATTTTCATGGCACCCATAGCCTCAAACTCAGACACTCATCACCTAGGTGTTAGCAAGCTCTTACACAAGGCTTCTTAAATTACTGTTTCCCACCAAGACCTGAAACTGGCTCCCTTTTAACATCTGTTAATCTAATTGGTTCCTATGAGCCTGTAACAATTAAACCTGTTGTTGCAAGGAGCAGCAGAGAAAGGGGATTTTATATATCCACAGCTGGGCTGTTAGCAGAACAAATGGACTGCATCTTACTCAAGGGCTCTTACCAAAATTCTGTTACTGAACTGTGAGAACAA
Source organism: Erithacus rubecula (assembly GCF_903797595.1). Lineage (NCBI taxonomy): Eukaryota > Metazoa > Chordata > Aves > Passeriformes > Muscicapidae > Erithacus > Erithacus rubecula. The sequence continues at coordinate 10,764,250 of NC_136661.1, forward strand.
GAACAAGCCTCAGATGATGCTGACGACCTCAGCAAAGTGGGCTGAGCTCTATGTACTGATCAGTTGCTCTGTCACAACAGCAGTCACATAGGGGAAAAAAAACTGCCCCATTTCTCTTGTCATCAAATACAACAAAGTCAGTCAAAGGGATGACAAACCATGGCAAAGATGGATTGAGGAAGTCATTCAAAGAGTAAACAAAATTTTTTCATTATCTATTATGAAGCTGACAATTTTTTGTTAGCCTGTATTAAGAAGGGGAAAAAAAATGGAATCAGTCTTTGGTTAGATTCAAAATATTTTTTCAAAAGGGAAGTAACGCAAACAAAATGGCTAAAGAAACTGAGCTCTTTACTTAAGCAAAACACATCATTTTGTTTCAAGTAGAAACAACTTTTTTTTTTACCCTTAATAAGAAGTGAAAATGGAACAAAGTAATAACCAGCTCAGTATCAGTCCAGGTCCCTTTGCCAGACATTTAAGAACACATCAGTGTACTCACAACAGATTGTCACCTTGAAAAGGAATTTTCATACATCTAAGCAATGTGAATAAAGGCTTGCAGAGCAGGAGCTGTAACATACTCATTATCATTAGCCTATAGAAGAAAAGGAATAAAAACTTTGTAGTAAGTTTTGCAGATCTCTAAGCACAAATATCTTACACTCTGAGAAAGCAAGTGAGCCTGAGTCCTGCGGTTTTTTTGCAGTGCGCCAGATTAATAAAGCTTACTTCTTGCCCCTTCTACAGTCTAGTTTAAACATGACTTAACAAAACTCTTGTTAAAAGTGGTTTTGCTCCTTGCTCTCTGCTATACTTTCTATTCTAGTATTAAGCCCAAAGCAGCTGGACACAATGCTGAATTAAGGTGACACTATCACAACACTTAGAAGCTATTCAGAAGCTCCTGCAACAGTCTAACACTTCATGTGCTTCACACTTGGACACCTGAAAGTTTATCAGCTCCCATCTGTACTGTTTGGGAAGAACAACTGTTATTTACTTTGTGGGAGACAGAGAATTAGGCTTTCAGCCTTAGTTTCTTTGCTGTCTAGCCACTGGCTTTTATTTTTTTAACTACTTTGCTTTCTACTAATACCTTTCCTAATCTATTCCTTTAATTTTCATCAAGCTTTGTGACACTCTACAAAGACAACTTTTAAACATGTAAATGTTTCTAATAGAGAAGATGAGACTTGGTACCTAGAAGTGAATGTAGAACCTTTTTGCTTCCCAGAGTATTATTGAAGAAAATCTATATATCTGAAAAACCTTTTTTTCCCCCCGTTTCTCTATGTTTCCTTAAACCACAACTACAGACAACTACTACATTCCATAACCTCAGCCAAGAAATAATTTCTTTTCTCTGAAGATTGCAATACACTTCAAACATATAGTAATTCAGTCATTCTGATTTGAACTCTGGCAACATTAGAAGGTTGCTTATGACATGTAGAGCTATTTGACGCTTTAACAGGTAAAATTATTAAAAGTGTGCCAATGTAACCAGATTATTTCTAAGGCGACTCAAATACCTGGAAATACACAAACCTTCTGACAAGCTTTCCATAGGTTTAATGTTTTGAGCTGTGCCTCTAGACACATTTGCAAAAAGGAACATGTAGTCTTTCCAACTTCACAGAACATGTTAAAAAACATGATTCTTCACAGCTGTTCTAATTCCTATTTTATCACTGTTAGTTGAGCACCATTCTAAAATGGAAGTGATTAATTTTTGAAATAATTTGCTGAAATGTAGCAAAAATTAGTGTGCTATTACTGTTCATAGATTTTCTTTAATAAAAAGGAACTATACACATAGATTGGTGATTAAAAGGAGTGAAAACAAATGGGATAAAGACTTCCCAAGTGACAGTCATGGCATCTGGTCCATTTTCTTTTGATCCACTTAGATTATTTCACACACAGACAAAGTAGAATCCCTTCTACATTACACAGCCTTGATACGCTAGTAGTAACTCTGAGGTAGAGTCCCTCCAGCTGCCAGGAAAACTGCCATTAAAAAAAATACAGTAACAAATAAAAGGAACTTCATAGCCATCCATGAGAATGCCAGGGAAGAAGACCTAGAAAATGCTTTAATTGCATTAAACATAATGTTGCCTTTACATATGCAGGAGTATTTCCGTTCTAATGGATTTGACAGTTTCAGGAAAAAATATGATTAATAGTACCAATTTCAAGAGAGAAATATGCTTAACACAATCTGGAAAACTAGTTGGATTTCAAGGGATGTTTTCAATCTCTCTAAAAATTTATTTTTGCTCTTCTCAGATTCAACTTTTCCAATGCAAGAAAAAAAATCATCTGCAGGGATTTTCCCCCCATTTAATAAAATCCATAAATCTTTAGAAATTATAATTTTTTTTTCACTGTCTCCTGCATTAAATTTTACCCTCAAAAGAATCTTTATGAAAATATTTATCTTCCTGCATGACTTCTGTAAAAGTGGATTAAAAAACCATCTGGTAAAGGACAATGGCAACTTTCTACAAGTAGAAAAAACTATCTTGCTTTAGGGAAAAAAGAGATTTAAAGAGATATAAAAAGTGCAAAATCAAAGAAAACAATCAGCCTACACTGATACAGCATTTTTTTTTTCAATTTCAGCAACAGAGAATTTTATCAGACTTTTTAACTATATTTCACCAGAGTAACATTTAATATCGAGAAACAATAAAATACTTATTTTAAAAGTACTTTTCATGGACATCTTCAAGTATTCTAGGAGGCATATGTAGCACAAGATTGACACACCTTTGGGTCAGGTATGTCATCTCACACCCTCCCATTCCTCTCATCCATTCCATGGCACTGAAAATTGGTAATACTCTCTCACTGGTGTATAATCCTTGTCTCAAGTCCTTCTGCAGTACTTAGCAGGGATCTGTGACTGCTGTTCTGAGGGAAGCACTGCCTGTACACAGAACTGCAGCAGCATGATCAGACCACACCACTCAACTGTCAGGGATGCCTTAATGCTTATATTATTAGTAGATGTCCTTGATTAAGTCACATCTCAATTGTCTTATGCTGATTTAAAAATTAGTGAAGGAAATCTGGTGGTTCCCTTGTATTCATAACAAGTTCAGCCAGTAACCTTTGCTCATCAGACTGGCCAGTTCTCAGTAACTATCACTGAATGTTTTTTCCATGGTCTGCCTGTATGAATCACTGGGGTAAAATACATTGCATTCTTACGCTTCAATTCCACAGTTTTGGATGCACAAATTTGAACAGCCATCAACAGATTACTTTCCAGCTTGCTTAGAGGCTTGCTTAGCGGGAGGTAACACCTTCCCCCATTTAGTAGCTTTGGAAAGTAATCTAACAGCTCCAGTAGTTTAGGCTAGAAAGGGCCACAAGGATGTAAGAGAATTCGTCTATGGGACATTGAAGAAAAATGATAAGACAGCCTCAAGAAAGGCAAAAGGAATTATTTATTTCAAGCAGCTCAGTTCTAGTTGGTAATAAAGTACTTGGCTCCTCTACTGAGCTTTGTGCACTTACTTCCTTCATAAAGTAAGTCTAGTCAGTCAGGGTTGAAAGCAGGTTTCAATGATAATGTTGGTGAGTCCTGACACAATGTATATAGATTTCTCCTTTCACTGACAGTTTCTTTATAAGAATATTTATTTTCCTAGACTTTATGATGTCCCTGTTTTTTAAAAAAGTATTTACATACACAAGAGTAACACATCTGCTTATCTTCAGACACATGTTGAACATACATATCCTGCACTCTGGAAACAAGTCAGTATGCTGCAGTATGTGGTAGAAGAAAGGGGGGTGGGGGAGGGAAGAAAGGTAAAACGCAGTGTATTCAGCACATCTGAAAATGAGCTCAAGCTCTTTCTAGTTCCAGCAGCTGCCTATAATGGAAAAAATGAAGAGTGGCCGTTGCCAAAGAAGTGGGCAGTAAGAAATAACAGATGTGAAATTTCAGCAACATCACTGGCTAGGTCAGTTTCACAGACTGCTTGAGAGCCAGAGTCCCTGTTGGGCTGCAGCATTCTCAGAGGCACAATTGCCTTTTTTTGCTGCTGAACTGTTGTTCCTCCTGCTTAGCTGAATTCACTCAGCACCTCACTCATGAATGCAACAGACAAAACATTCATGTCCTCAAAAGAATGTATAAAGGCTCCTCCATTAAAATTAGTCACTACGTTTTCCAAAATCATATTAATATTTCATGTCTCTCTTCCTCAGTCCTGTTCACCCCTTTTTTTGTTTCATGGAAACTTACAGTGACTGGGGAAGATAGGTCCTTTAACACAAGATCTTATTACATGAGGTTCACAAAGAAAGCAAGATCAAAGAAACCAATCTAATCTGTTTTAAGAGAAAGGGCATTGAATGAAAAATGCCCTTCAAAGAGTCAACTCCAATTACACATGTGATTTTCAAGGACTAATCAAGTTTCTCAACAGAGTTTAAAGGAGAAATTATGAATATAAGTATGAACTATCACATCAAGAGCCGCTCCTTTCACTCCATTTGCAGGGTTAAGTGGACTTCAATTTATCAGAAATATGCCTTGAAATTGTAATGTGGATAACAAAGGTAACTGTTACTTTAGAAAAAAAAAACAATTAAAAAGTTGTATTTGAAAACAATACACCCAGTGAAGAACACCTAGTGTCAGCAACTAACAATCAGAACTGCAGCTGGGCTGTCACATCTGTTTCAAGACACTCTTCTGTTGTGTTCAAAACATGGTTGGAAAATGCGGCTCTTAATAAGCCTAGGTTTCCATGCTATGTCTCATCTGGTATATTTATTACCCGTTGCTGAAAGAAACAGTATCACTCTCCCCACCTACTTGCAGCTGCTTATTGTGTCTTTGTCCCTTTTGCTGCATACAGTAATTTTTCATCCAGGTGACAAGCCAGGCCAGCATAATTTCCTGATTTAGTTTTCCTTCCCAGGCAGTTAGGGGTTTCTTTTCTGAATCAGCTGCTTACCTTGAACTCACCTTGGGACTGGGGCTCTGATGTAAGAGAGGGAAAGAACAGGCTGAAGTATTCCTTATGGCATCAGCCTGCAACCTTGCACAAGATCACATGCAATATTAAACTCTGGAAAGTATTACTAGCTTTTTTCTAGTACAATAAATATTTAAGTGTCTTCAGGACTACACATAACACAGTGAGTTTCTGAGAGCTAGGAAAAATTGCAACACTATAGCAACTGCAGGACTTCACAGAGCACCAAAGCATAGCAACATGAACTGAGGCTCAATTCGGGACAAAAGGCCTTGCCATCTAAATTGACAAGAGGAGTAAGAAATTTATTGCCTTTCCTAATATAATTTATCAGATTAATAACAAAGGCAGAAGTTAAATGCAGGAGTTGGGACATGCAGCTCTATGCAATTCATCATACTTCTTTTTGTAGCAGGAACTGCTATTTACTCACTACTTGTGGTATGGCATCTCCATGTCAAGAACTGCATTAGGTTCCAGAAATAATAACATGAAAATGAACCATTGTATTTGCTACCCCATAAGCAAATTATCAGTTCAATACAGTTCACACCACCAGAAAGTTTCCAGTGCCTTCTGAAGGAAAGAACTTGAAACCATAAACTTTTTCTGACTCAGTAACATGTCCTTTCTCCCCTCTAAGACTAGAGGAAACAAAATTGAATAAAGAATCCACTTCTATTTTTTGTTTCTAATAAATAAAGCAAGGTGCAATTTGGGATTAGTACTCTTAGATCATCCTAAAGTTCCCCAAAGAAGAAGTAAACCAAGATGAACTACATGAAAAATAAAAAAGGCAAAGCATGGACACAGAAATGAGATGGTTCAAAGATGAAAAGCAATACAGCTTCCTATTTAATCTGGCTATTAATAAATCCAAATAAATACAGCAACACTGGTCACTGTTATGTACACAGTACAAAACAGCATTGACATAAACAGAACTATATATCCCAAACCATACATAAATCCCCAAAATGAATTTCCTCTCCCCGTCTGTATTCTGCCATTAACTATGTGGATTCAACACAGAGACAGAGAGACCCTTTAGTCACTTCAAAACTATCAACAAGTTTTCTATTTCAGGCTTAAGATATGGCAGGACTTAATCAGAAACACAAAATCTAATGGCTGAAGTCACAAAATACCATCACACGGCAAACTTCAGCACACAGATGACAGTTAGAATATCTTGTGCAAACCACAGCTTTTCTTACTCTGATGGTTGTCACATCACAAGGAAAGACCTGAAGAAAGACTCTGCTTGCTTTCCTTAATCTTGATTTCTCCCAGTTGTTCCCAAGGCACAAGCCCACCAAGGATTCTATCTAGGGAAGTTAGGTAAGTGTATTACCTGAAGAGCAACAGGACTAGCTAGTGAAAACATTTATTTTCATGTAGCAAAGAAGAATATATGTCACATCAGCTGGCAGACTCCAGAGTAGGTGTAATGACAGAAGTCCATGGTCCAAGAACTCCACCTTGATATCAACCTCTGCCAAAAATACCAGCAAGTGGCTGGTGAAACTTTAGCTATTAAAACAGAGGATCGAATCTTCACATCTTCAATGATCTCACAATAACCCATTAGAGTTTTGAGGCTAGCACTCCCCAAGCACATTAACACTACTGTTTTCCAGAGATGTCCAGCAGCAGCATCTAGCACAGCATCTGCTTGTCCTGAGTCATCTCACTGGAGTGTGGATAACCATCAGCTGTGATGTGAGGTTCTGGAAAGATCTTAGCACCCCTGCACTAAGCAATCACTACTTGGCTAGTATTATACGGAAAACAAAAACAACCGGTGCTTTCTCGCCTAATACAATTTCAGAATCTATCCATCATGTTTATTAGAAAAGGCATTTTCTAATTTAGAAAAAGCTTCTATCCTACTTATATTGCAAGAAAAGGAGCACATGCAAGTGAGGAACTATGTGAAAGCTTGAATGAGTAAGCAAAGTACCAAAGATTTTATTAAGAGATTAGCAGAAGGTAATTTGATCCTTTAAAGTTTTATCTTTTTTGTTTATTTATTGCTTCCAGTTACAATCTTATTATTTTGCTATAACTTAAGATTTTTATGCAAATAAGTGCTTAACTATTTTCAAATGTTTCCCTAAGATAAATTATGCAATGCCTTTGAATAAAATGCAGACAACTCGACTTTGCTGTGCTATTGAGAGACAATATTAATTCTATATTTTTTAATGAAGGAAAAGTTATAATTCAATTCAATTTTCTTTCGTAATAATAGATCCTCACACAACTAAACTTATCAACTACACTTAACCCTATACACTGGCTTCCCACCTGCTGCTGCTAACAGTTGCTCAAGCTGTTTTTTAAATTTGGTTATTAATGCACATGCTAATGCTCCTGGTCTGTTCTTAAGTGTCATAGGATATCCCCCCACCCCTTAGCTGGTCAGAGGCATTATTATCAAGTAATTTATATTATCTGTAACACTACCCAAAAAGCAATTCTAATTTAATAAGAGTCTTTTTAATTCTTAAGTATCATGTTTTTAAACAACATCAAACTTGAAAAAAAGAAAACCAGTATTTTTGTTGAATAAAGATTGATGAACTGTCTATAATGCTTCATTCCATCTGTGCACTGATGATAACATGGACACAGAAGTTTAGCCCTTATAATTGTCAGGCAGTGGAGGATGGGAGCACAGGGGCAGATTAAAATGTAGGCAAAAATAATTATCCAGAACTAACTGACAAACTTTAAATTCACTTGTCTACTTTTCTAGTAAAACACTAGGAGAAATAGAGAGGATGTAGTAAATTAGACCTATATGAATGCAGATATTCTAAACTGATGTATTCCTTCAGAGTTGTAACTAAATGCTAATTGTTTAAATTAGGAAAAAACATACTTTTCAGAGGCCATTAAATAAAAAGAAAAAAACGAAACGAAACCAAACCAAACCAAACCAAAAAACCTAAAAAAACAAGGTTTCTTGCTGCATTGGTCACCGAAGTCAACAACACATGGAACAAAATACATAGGCTTAAAACATTCTATGAAAACAGCACTGAAATCAAACAAAATCCCTTAAATCCCAGTACCTATTTCACATAAATTGGCTCTGCCATGGAAACCAGAGAACTAGAAACATTACATTATTCCAAATAACTCTCTCTTTGCAAATGCAGTTTGCAAAATGCAGCTCTTTGGAAGTATTATTTTACTCTTCTTCCATTGGCCTCTTTCCCCAGGCAGCCAGCAATAGGACAAGAGGAAATGGCTTCAAACTGTACCAAGGGAAGATTCAGGCTGGACATCAGGAAAGATTTTTTCACTTAAGGTGGTTAAGCAATGGAACAGGTTCCACAGGGAACATGGTAGTGTCACCATCCCTGGAAGTGTTCAAGAAACAACTGGATGTGGCACTTCATGTCCTTAGCTGATGTTTGGTTAAGGGTTGGACTCAATGATCTTGGAAGTCTTTTCCAGTCTTAATGATTCAATGATTCTCCTTGGTTCTACAATTACTAAGTACAAGTAACACTGATTTTATCTGTCCATTTATAAGGCTCTCTTTGACAGCCTACACCTACAGACAAGGAAGTGCAAACAATATATTTATAAAAAAGATCATAATAAACTATTTTGAATTTTAAAAATTCTTCCCTAGATCCTTCTTGCACTCTTCTCTAGTCAAAATGATATGCATTTGGTACACACAGTGCAAAGAATCAGCAATAAGCATAGGGGATCAGAAAAATAATTTAACTTTACAAAGGATACCACAATTTGCAGAGGGGGAGTTAAAACTACAAACAAAGTTTGCAGTTCAAAGAAAGAAAAAAAAACAGCATGCAAAATTTATTAACCTACTTCAGATTTCTAGAATGATATTCTATAATGATGTATTCTATAATGATATCTCATTTTATAATTGCTAAATATATAAAGTTGCTAAATATATAAAGCATATTATGAAAAACCAATTCAGGCATCATTCCCTTAATACTCAGCACAGGGACCTTCTCCACAAATGAGACACAGTGGGACAATCCAAATTCCCTTGGGGCCTCCAGGAAAACTTCCAGGACTCTCTGGGGCTTTGCTTGCAGGGTTTTTGTAAGATTTCAGTTTCTCTGTCCCCTTGCTACTAGGTTTTTAAACTTTCATCAGAATAGAGAAAACACACTGAGGTGGAAAGAGAAAACACAAACACAGGAATGAGGAAAAGAAGCAGCATAGGAAAGAAGAAAAAAAAAAACCAAAATAAAGAAAAGTGCTGCTGGTGAGGGAGGAGCTGCTGCATCCCTCAGCACTTTGCTCCAGGGGTTCCTTTCTGTGCCCAGGGGTGCTGGGTGCCCTCCCTACATCCATGGGGGCACATCCAGCCTTTCCTTTCCCCCTGTGCCCATCCCTGACCTCTGACCCTCACACATCCCCCGTGGGGTCTGTGTCAGCTCTGCCACCAGCACAGCACAAGGACAAATCTCTGTGAGGACAAAGCCAGAATGAAGTTTGCTGCAGGGTTTATTGCAGCCTGTGGGATGGCAGCTTTGATAAGAACATAAAATTGATATTTGAATTTTACCCAGCTGCCACTGCACTTGGTGCTGAGAACACGAGTTAATAAAAACAGCCAGTTAAATAACTGTCAAACTCAGGCAAATACCCATAAAGCAAATGTTCTCTAAAAAATAGGAAATTAGACATGCATTTTCCTCCAGGAAAAAGGGCAATTAGAGAAGCTTTATAACTAATATTTGGTTTTGGTTCTAAAATATTAAGGATCTTTCCTAAGCACAGCACAGTGAAGGGTTTCAATTAATCTCCTTTGAACACACACATTCAGGTGGTTAAAAAGGAAAAAAAGAAGAAAGAATGATTTGTGCATCAAGATCTGTCATCTCCAAAAAGCTGTAAACAGTATCTTAGAGAGATGGGTCAGGGTACCACTTCAGTAAGTACAGGTTGAACTGTTACATGAAAATTTTTCCAAAGTCAGGGTGATATGAGGAAATGCTTTACTTAGCAAGAGCAGTCAGTTAGACTACATCCTCCTCTTCTTAAAACCTCTGCTTAAAAAAGTTGTCTGAATGCTCTGAACAGGAGCTTGGTGCTCAGAAGAAAATATTCAAAAGGTATAAACTACTGAACATCTTTCTTCCTTCATACAATAGTAAAACTTCAGAGTCAGATAGCATGTGAAAACACAGAAAATATAATCAGAATTTAATTTACTCACCTCTGTTCCAAATCCTTGGATCTTAGTCATCCACTTCAGATGCCTGACAATACCTAGAGAAATAATTGACGTAAAATGTAAGAAAGGTACAGATCCAAAACCATCAAAACAATATTAATGAAAAGTATTGGTGGTTGGAATGGCAAAAACATTGCTTCTAAGAGATTATCTGCACATGGGTAACATTTCACTACCATGCCACTTCTTCTTGGCTAGAAACGCAGCAATCTGGACATCAACCTCAACCACTAAGAAATAGCACAAATCCCAGATTTCAGGGGAGTAGAGTTCAGCCTCCTCAGGGATCTGCTTGGTGAAGTAATCATGGGATAAAATCTCTGAATGGGAGAAAGGCCCAAGAAAATTCACAAATATTTAAGGATCACCACCTCCAAGCTGAGGGACAGTGCATCCCAACAAGGAAATCAGGGAGAAATGCCAGGGCTGCATGGATGAACAAAGAGCTCCTGGAGAGACATAAACCAAAGGGCAGACGGACAGGTACCCTGGAAGGAATACAGAGAGAATGTCTGAGAAGCCAGGCATAAGGCTAAGAAAGCCAAAGCCCTGATAGAATTAAACCTCACCATAGACATCAAGGACAGCAAGAAAAGCTTCTACAGATATGTTCGTGATAAAAGCAAGATGGGAAAATGTGGTCCCTCTCTGCAAAGAAACAGGACATGCAGAAGACTAAGGTACTCTTAAGACTTTTTTGCCTTAATTTTCACTGGCAAGTGCTCCAGCTACACTGCTTGAATTGCAAAAGGCTAAGAAAGACTGGAGAGAGTCCAGGGAAGGACTATGAAAATCATCATAGGATCACAGAATATCCTGAGTTGGAAGGAACTCACATGCAGAATCCAACTCTTGGCTCTGCACAGGATAATCCCCAAAATCACTCCATATGCCTGAGAGCATTGCTCAAACACTTCTTGGACTTTGTAAGACTTGGTGCTATGACCACTTCCTCAGAGTGAAGAACCTTTTCCTGATACCGAGAAAACACAGATTCATTCCTGTTTCCCATGCCACATCATTGCTCAGCAGGGAAAAAAGATCAACACTTACCCATTACAATTTGTGAGGAAGCTGTAGACTGCAGAGTTATGGTTAGGGGACTGGAGTATTTTTCTTCTGAGGAAAGGGTGAGAGAGAACACACTCACTGTGGGACAAGATCAGGTTTGCAACCATCCTCAGGAGTAGAAGATGCTCAAGTCTACGGCATCTAATGGTGCAGGGACCTGATGAGATGCTTTCTGAGGAAACAGGCCACTATCCACCACATTTGAGAAGTTGTGGCAGTCTGGTGAAATTCCCATTGACTGGAAAAGGGGAATTATTACCACAATTTTTAAAAAGGGGGAAGAAGAGTAAGACTACAGGCCACTCATTCTCACCTCTGTGCCCACCAAGACAATGGAGCAGATCTTCCTGGAAACTATGCCAAGTTACATGGAAAATTAGGAGCTGACTGGTGACAGCCAACATGGCTTCACAATGAGCAAATTATGCCTGATGAACCTGGTCTTCTATGATGGGACTGCAATGCTGTAGATGAGGGAAGAGCAACTGATTTCATGTGCTTGAATTTGTGCAAAACATCTGACATGGTCCTTGTCTCTAGATTGGAGAGACATGGATTTGATAGATGGACAACTCAGTGGATAAGGAATTGGCTGGATGGTTGCAGTTAAAGAGTTGCAGTCAACAACTCATGTCCAAGTGGAGAGCAGTGATGGTGGTGTTCCTCAGATGTTGGTTTGGGACCACTACTATCTAATATCTTTGTCAGGGACATGGACAGTGGGAATGAGTACACCCTCAGCAAGTTTGGTGATGACACCAGCCTGTCTGGGGTCAAGACATGGGAGGGAAGAGATGACACCCAGGGGAACTTGACAGGCTTGACAGGGGTGCCTGTGCAAACATCATCAAGCTTAACAAAGCTAAGTGTAAAGATCATGTACATGGGTCAGGGCAATCCCAAGTCTAGGCTGAGAGTCAATTGAAAGAAGTCCTGACAGGAATGAACTGGAGCTGTTGGTGGGCTTTATAAGACCAGAAAGCCAGTCATGTCCTGGACTGCATCCAAAGCAGTGTGGCCAGGAGAAGAGGGAAGTGATACTGTCTATCTGCTCTGCTCTTGTGAAACCCCACCCGCAGTGCTACTTCCACTCTGGTGCCCCCAGCATCAGAAGTACGTGGAACTGCTGAACAGAGTCCAGAGGAGCACATTTACTGCGAGGACAGGCTGAGCTGGAGTTCTTCAGCTTTGGGAAGATTCTGAGGTGTTTCCTACAGGCCACCTGATCAGGAGGAGGAAGCAAATGAAGCCTTCTACAGACAACTGGAAGTAGCCTCAAAGTCACAGACCTGGTTCTGGTGGGGTACTTTACGTACCCTGACAACTGCTGGAGAAGCATCACAGCAAAGCACAAGACAGTCCAGGAGATTGCTGGAAAGCACTGACAACAAGTGCCTGCCACAGGTAGTGGGAGATCCCACAAGGAATGGTGTGCCACTCAACATCATATAAACAAGTAGGGAAGGCCTTGTTGCCGGTGTGGAGGCTGAGGGCAACCTTGGCTGCAAGATGAAGAGACTGTGAAGTGAGTATCCAGCAAGGAGGAACCAGGGTAGCAAGTAATACTGTAACCATGGACTTGGGGAATCTTATTGGAAGAATTCCACAGGAACAGGCTTTGCAAGAAATAGGGGCAAAGACAATTGGTCTTCCTCCAGGCTCAGAATGATGCATTCCAATGCACAACAAATCGGGCAAATAGGGCTAGGGATCTGCATGGATAAACAAGGAACTCTGTCATTACTCAAGTGCAAGAGGAAATACACAGGAGATGGAAGCAGGGTCAGGCCACTTGAAATGAACAGAGAGGCAGTTAGAATAAGAAGAAATGGCACAAGGAACAAAACACTTTGCCTTGGTCAAGGAAGACAGGGGTAGAGACCACCTAGGCAAACCTGACATCCCCAGGTCCATCTCAGGTATAAGAATTTGCATTTGTCCTTGCTTAATTCCATGAAATAGGGTGGCAGGAGTTTAGAGCTGCATTTTTGAGATTACCAGGCTATGTATGTAATTCAGGTTTTTATTGCATTGGTTTAGGAACTTTTGGAGTTCTTCCCAAATAACATTTGGTATTAAAGTGTTATTATAAATTGCACAGAATATACAAATAACCTTAAATGTATTTTCAGATCTTGCTATACTTTGTTAGTAAAACAGAGGAAGAGAAAAAGATGTGATTTTGTGCATGCGTAGTTTATGTGTTACTGCTTTGTAGAATCACAGGATCACAGAATGATACAATAGTTTGGGTTGGAAGGGATCTCAAAGGTTATCTGCTTCCAGCCTGCTCTTGTAGACAGGGAGATCCTCTACTAGGCCAGGTTTCTCAAAGCCCCATCCAACCTGGGCATGGAAACTCCAGGGTTGGGGCATCCATAACTTCTGTGGGCAACCTCTGTCAATGCATCACCACCCTCACAGTGAATTTCTTCTTTACATCTAGTCTAAGCCTGCCCTCTTTCAGTCTAAAGCCACTACCCCCTGCTCTATCACTACACACTCTTGTAAAAAGCTCCCTAAAGAAGACTAGAAGAGGCAGGGTAAGGCAAGATCAGCCCACACAGGAAGCTGTAGAAAAGCCTCTCTCTCACAGAGCCATCCACCTTCCTCACGTGTGCACAAAACTTTAAAAAACCCCCAAACCTAAACCTTTGAAAAAAGAGGAATGTAAGTATTATATTTTAAGGCTGTCATCACACTTGTGGCAAAGCTGACAAGAAGGAAGTCCATACACCTTCCACTATCCCATCACCACACAGGCACTTTCACCCTGCAAAAGGTGAAATTGTCCCAAACAAATCAAAATGGGAAAAACACATGTATGCTCTCACTCTTTATCTCAGGAGCACTTACAAATTTTGCAATAGTTCTGACAGATTTCTAGAACAGTTGGCAAAAATATATAAAATCTCTTTCTTCCTTTCTACTCAGCTAGCTGTTAAGTTTGGTTGCATCAGCTCCATCCCTCCAAAAAAGGTGGAAACACCACCACATTCTTCATTTTTAGCTCCTTTCTCATTTGCAACGGATAAATTTCTTGGTAAAACTAAGAGTGAAAGCGTGTCTATAATAACACAGCCATTGATTTAAAGTTCTGTTATTTACAGTCAACAGAAGAATCAAAGAGACTGGACACTGCTAAGAGAACACAATGGGTTTGATAACATTCCCATGTCACATACCCTGTTTTGGACACAGTAGGAAATGGGTATACTTAAGCTCCTCAGCACAAATACACTAAAAAAAGAACACAGATATATCTGCTGTATCTTAAAACATCCTTTTCAAGTAGCTTTTTCTTCAGATATACTACTGTGTGATACTTCCATGTATTATATTATGGCAAGTCCTGAAATCAAAGAAATATTTGCTTACTTCAAGAAGGTTTGTATGACCGATTATGTCACTATGAATAGAAATAATGCATTCAATGGGTTCTTTGTTTTTTGCTATCAATTCAGAACAACACAAAATGAAATTTAAAAAAAACTAGTATTTCACAGGCGTCATTAAGGCTACCTTCAGCAATAACAGCAAAACAAGATGGACAAAGTAAGTTCTTTAGGGAAACACTGATAGTAGGTTAAAAAACCCTTTACAAACAAAACCACCCTCTAAACTAATGAGAATGCTAACCATACGAAGAAAACAGCTCAAGATACACAACAGACTTTTTTAACATTTCTGCTCGGGCTCATTATTTTCTCTTTCACACAAACCTACAAAAGTATAAAAATCCAGTTTTCCTTTTTGTATTATCTACCTAATTTGTTCAATCTAGAAAATCATTTATATACCTATATGTATCTAATTTAAAGCAATTTCAAGAGTTATATAGGGCAGCTTAATTTGCAAGCTGTTTCAAAGAGAACAGAAGAAAAAAAATCCTTTTTCATACTACAAAAATATTTCCCCAAATGCACCTGTCCTGAAGTTTACACTTAATAAAAGCCATATGTACTTCTAACACACTGATCCCTGCTCTTAATGCCAGTTTTCCCAGTGCACCACCTTAACCAAGAAAGCAGCACAGCAAAGTTTTATACATCATTAAAATGTTTAAACCAAATAACACATTTTTATAATCCTAGCAATTCTCACAAAACTAAGCAGAATAAATACAGAAGCTTTAAGAGACCTGCATTGCAGACAAAAGATTGCTTTCAGTCTTTTACCTAATACAACAACACTGAGTGGTAAATGAATCAAATTACCTTTTTTAAACAAGCCAGTCATTACCAACTAAAGCAAAAATATGCTAATTTGGCTTTAGTAAACTCATTATCTAATATTTGCTTTGGCTTCTAAGATTTGTTTTAGCTAAGCATCAATCTTTATTTGAAGTTAGTAATATAGAATATCAGCCATGAGCTTGATCCCACATTCACTGAAATCAGTGGGAGCTCTTATCTTTAGTGCTATCCACAAGGATAAAAAGATACAGTTTATTTTAAAGGCATTGTAAAGGTACTTAACAAGTTCACTTTACAACATGCCTCTTGAGTCACATCTCTGAGTCACAGGGACTAAAAAGCAAAATGGCAAGTCCCCCTTTCACAGCTGCACCGTGAGTTACACCACAGCCAGTGCTCTGGTCTTGCTAGGTACAACCCTCTACTAACTCAAGGCAGCCTAAGCTTTGCAGCAGTATCTCTACTAAGTACATCCACAGCCACTAAAATTGTTCCTTGGCTCTGTTTTGGCCATAAGGCTGCTCTAGGTGGCCATCACTGAGAAGAACAAGACAAGAAGTGATCCAGAAGGCAGCTTCACCCTGCCTGACAACCTGCTGCCTGCACACAGATGATGAGAGGGACTGGTCCCATGGGCAGCCCAGTGACCATCAGACACAGGCAGGCTCCAGGTCACCACCACAGCAGCAGGGGATGGAAACAGGCACACTGGCAAACACAGCTTGGACTGATGGCACCAGGCTGGGCTGAAACACACCACTGGGTCCCCAGGTAAGAGCACAGGACCCAGAGGAGGCTGAGGCACATGAGTGCCCTGGAGTCCTCACATGCTAATCAAATCCTCTAACCAGGGGCATGCTCCTTAGCAGTGAGCTAGAATCACTTGGCAAGCTCAGGCCATTCTTCCGAAATGTCAGCTGGCTTAATAAGTAACAACTTTTGATGAGTATTTATTAGCATTTGAATTATTGCTCCCAGATTACCACACACTGGCCTGCAAAATCCAAAGTTTACAAACAAAGCAGCCTTCTGGCAGAAGTGGAAGAGAATGTCTCCAAGGGAGGCAAGTCAGTTATCTTTTCCTGAAGGTCTAGAGATGGCAACTGTGGAGTTTTGCTATGTCATAAGCAATTAGCAAATTCTTTTATTTAATCTGTACCACACATACTCTTTAAAGCAACAGATGCAGGGTTTCTTTGGTTTTCAAACCCACACCTCCTTCTCCAGCCAAAGTTATAGTCAGAGTATCATCATGGTGATGAGACTATTACAAATCAATGAAACACATTCCTGCACTTTCCAGTAAAGCTGTGTTATGACTGCATTAGGAACCTGTTTTGAGGCTTCATCCTTAAAAGAAAAACAACCAAAAAAAACCCAAACAAACAAAAAAAACCAACAAAACACCAAACCAAACCAAAAAACAAAACAAAAAAAACCCCTCGAACTTTCCTTACATTTGAGAGAAGATATCTAACAAAGCAACCAAACACAGAACTAGGGCCCAACTTACTAAGACCTAAGAAGCTGTTAAGGCAAAATACAAACTCAAACTTCTCTGTGGTGTCAGGAAAACAAAATTGTTTACTCTATGCATATATTCTACATTGAACTAACTTACATTACATCCTCACAGCTTTTATCTACATTGAGGCAATAAAAATACACACACAAACAGTAGTTTACCAAATTAAAGCACTCAGGTGTAACCTGTGACCTACTTCCACTGAAAAACTGCTTTTTTAATCCTGAAAGACTTCAGTGATACAATGACTTTGCTAAGTGACAAAATCTTGAGCTTAGGTAATTCAATTTGACTGCAAAGCTAACTTCCTTCTATCAACAGTTTACTAGAACATTATCCACCTAACACACCTATCAGGCACTGAAGACCCTAATTTCAAGGCTAAAAATATTACATATTAATTACACATTAAATGGTATTCAGCTCCTCTACAATTTTATGTCTCAGAACCGTTCTTCAGTCTTGTAAAAAAACAAAACCCAAAATTCAAAACCTAAACCCAATGTAAGAAAAACTAAATGAAGATGAGACTGAGCAACATTACACGTGCTTTTCTTGAGCATTTCAATAAAATTATGTTATAGAAATGAAAATCCTTACTCAAGTCCTATCTGCCCAGTTTCCAGCTCTGGAGAACAACTTGCAGTTTCTGCAGACCTCTGAAATAAAGTTCTGAGCCATCTCCATCCTGCATGCTTTTCCAGCTGAAGCTTACAAACCCACAAAGAGGCACTTCCTCTGATGCTAACCCAAGGAAGAGGAAATGAGCTAGCCACTGCTTGGTTTGCATTAAAGTGCATATTTAATTTGTAGATGGGAGAACTAACTAGCCCTAGTGATGGTGGGAATTGAAGAGCAATAGTAAAATACACTGTAAAAAATACAGTAATTGTGTTTTTGTACACCACAGCAAAGTTTTTGTATACCACAGCAATGCTTTTTTAATGTCTTTTAAATTTTTGCCAGTTTAAGCTTTTTTCTGAAGCAAATTTACTTAAACATTGCTATAAAGAAAACCTTTTCAGAAATGTTCTGGCAATACAAACAGAAAATCCAAGTCTAATTTTCCCTGAAGTCAATAACGTTGTCTTCAAAGATTGTCACAGTATGCATTTTTTAAAAAGTTACAAATATCCTTTAAACTCCTCTAAATATTTTTTAATTATTATTTAACATCCATTTCTGAGTGAAACTGAGATGTAAGTTCTTGACCATCTGAAAGAGCACGATTTTGACAATAAACTCTCAAGAAAAAGAGCAGAGATAAGGAAACTCGTTAGTTCTGTCAGAGGCTGATGACATGATGAAACAAATTCAGAAAACTAACGAAATTCTAAAAATTAATGAAACACAAGCATAACAAGGAAACAAACTCCCTTGCGAAAAGCCTTCTCCAAAGATCTTTTTAAAGTATATTAGCATACCTCTCACTCACCTCTCAGCAAAAACATACTAAATAGCTTGAAGCTGTTCCAAACCCTGTGTTAAAACCAAGACATTCAATCTAAACCCATTTAAAATATTACTCATCCAAAATGCTGTTTCTCATTTGGGTTCTACTAGCACCATAAAGATCTATTATCTGTATCCCAGGCAGAAATATTAAAGGCAGAAGACAACTACATTTACTAAGTCTTGATAATGCACACAATGTCTACCTCAACCACATTCACAAAGCCATGTTTAAAGAACATGAAATACTTAGCCATTTATTTCATTGTAGACAAAGGCCAAAAAACAAGATATGGGGGTATAGAGATGTTTACTTTGAATATTATTATCTCTTTTTTTTTCCTTCTGTAAAGTGTATTAACAAAATAATATCCATGAAAGAAAGTAATTTTGAAAGAAAACATGAAAATTTAAGGTCAAGCAGACCTCCCCAAAAACAAAAAAAAGCAAGAGATTGGTCACTTCGCAAAGCACAACTAAAACAGCCCTAGGAAATCCATATGAAAGATTTGTTTAAACAATATATAAACTCTGGTCTAAGTTTCACAGATCTCTCTGAAAGTCAAGCTAAGAGTCAACACATCTCTGGAACATAACAAACATTTCTGAAAGTTTCTTCTGTTCTCTCCACCTCTCAAAACACTGTATTTTGCTATCTTAGTTGGAATTAACATTTTGATTGGCTCTGGCCATTTGCTTACTACCAGAATAAACATAATGATGAACATGAAGGTGAGAAGTTAAGGAACAGCCTGTGGGAGGCAGGAAAATGCATCATTACTAATCTCCTCAAGCCCCATTCCAAGTTTTGGGGGCAGCTCTGTTATTTTCAAGCCAAAAAACCACACACAGCTGAGTCCCTAGCCTTTTTAACCTTTCAATATAATATAAGGCTAAACATCTAAGGGAGTTTCAAAACTTTCAAGGAACTACTATAAACCCTGAAATATGGCATAATCTTGTCTGCTTAACCAAGTTAATCAGATTTAAGAAGCAATAAATTAATTAGAGACTCTCTTCACACCCCCACTCCCTTTTTTATTTTGAAGGGTCAGGAAGGCAAATTATTTCCAGGTTACATGGGATCAAGTAACTGAAAATAATCCTATACATGTAAGCTACACATTTTCACAGATTACACAACAGATTCAATTCAACAGCAGCAGAAAATGCAAATTCTTACGAGGAGGTACTATTTTTCTATCCTCATACATACTTCAAAGAGGGCAATCACACAAGGAGCAAGTATCAATAGTTCCTTTTCCATGAGTTCTGTTATCAGGTACGAAAGAAAGTATTTCCAAGAACAAAAATCCAACAATTCCTAAGGTCTCAGTGACCTTCTAATGCACTGATCCATAATAAGAACTCTGTAAAGTTGAAGCTTGAGGTTCCAGAGTCCCCAAGTAATTTCTCCCCCAAAACTAGCTTTCTGTAGTAGTTGTATGAGCTGTCTTTTTAAGTGATTTTTCCAATGAATGCTAAGGTTTAGAATGCGACATGGGTAGGTTTTCTGACATAATTGCTTTCTTATGGTTTTCCAGCAATTAAACGCTGACTTTAAATCTCTTACAGGCAAAGCTGTCTGGTTTAAGTAATTGCTTTTGAAAGCACACAAATGATATGCAGCCACTTCTCAGTATCCTTTACAGCATCAAAAGAGCTCTCAAATAAATGAAAATTTAACATACTACACAATCTCTCTTTCATATTCATCCATATAATATATTCCAGCTCCATTCAGGTGGTCCCCTAAGGTTTTGGCTCTCTAGAAAGAGTTAAATATCTCAAACAGACCCTTGTCTTGTTCATATATTAGTATTGTTTTCAAAGGGCTGCTCAGAGAACGAAAACTGAGAACAATGCAAATTCTCCACTCCATGCTCAACTAACAAAGCATCCAATCAGTTTCCACTGAGTTCCAGTTCATTTTGTGTCCAGATGTAAGTGATTAACAGTACATTGTTTGAAACTTAATTCCACATCTGTTCTTCTGTGGGACTTGGAAAACAGATGAAGCTTTCTGACAATTGTTTGCAGAGTAGATAATCACAAGCATGTGTAATAGTACCCCAAAGTGCAAAACACCACGAGTCTAAGAAGCTTTTTTTGCTGAATGTTTTTGTTGCTTTTCTAAGTAAGATAAAAATATAAGATGCTTTCGGATGGAAATGATTAATACATGCTTAAGAAGTCATCCTCTAAGACTAAAAAGCAAAGCAAAATCCAGATTTTCTTCCCAAAGGTCATCATATCACATTCTAGTATTGTAGCCAAACAGCAAAAATTAATTTTATGGCCTATCAGGTAACTTTTAAAAGTTATGCAGAAGTGGCAAATTCCTGCAGAACTACAACACACAAAATAAATTGTTTTGTCATAGAGTACTATAGTAGCGACAGAATGTTCCAGGCTGTAACAGTATGACAGTCAGCACTACTTGATCACAGATCAAATCACAGATTCAAGTGATATGGTGTATTTTCTTTTGATCCTTAGAAAATGTGGATAAGCACAGAAAGGAAGACTAGATAGAAACTCATCATTTTATCTGCCAAAACAAGCGCAGACAGCATCAAAGCACATTGGAAAATGTTAGGCTCAAGAAAGCACTTTTTTATGCAAGACATAGTTATACTGAAAAAATCTGCCACAGTTTGCTCTGGATGCTTAATTCCATATTTGCTCAAGAAATGATGGAACAAAGAACCAAAGCAATGACCCACTGATAGCCATTAAATATAACAAGTGCTTCCTCTCATAAGTCCTCAAGATGAAGAGCAGTAAAAACTATGAAAACTTCTGTTCAAATTTCCTCTGTATTTCAGACAACTGGCTATTGATACTTCTAACTACTTTATTTATAGTCTTAGGATATCACCTTGGGCCTTCATCTGACCTCCACCTACAACAAGAGCAAGAGTTACATGATCTACACTGATTGACAAAATTCACAGGGAGGGCTCTGGGTAGGTGAAAGACAATGTTTTAAAAAAAAAACCAACAAACTTGCTCTAATTAATTATGGGATTAAAGTAAACTAACAAGATTAGCTCATTTGGTTAGAGCATGGTGCTAACATGAAAACTGTGCGTTTGAACCCCTAATGGGCCATTCCCTGAAGAGCTGGACTTGATCCTTGTAGATTCCTGCAACTCAGAATATTCTGTGACTCTGTGAACTATTAGTTAGCTATATATAAGAATGCCTCAGAGAAGGGCCAAAATTTCAGTTCAGTCACACACAAACATACCAGATAGTGCTGCCAAGAGCTACCATGGTACTGTGAACTTCCAAATACTTGGTGTTTTCTTAAAAGGGCATATGTCTGAGATACGCAATTCTGAGATACTAGAAAAGGTGTTTTCAAATTTTTCAGCACTGTCATTAAGATGAAAAATATGGATGAAAACAGAAGCTCAAAAAATCCCTAAAAACCCAAACCCAAACAACCAAACAAAATCATAACATTTCATTTGTAAAATAAGAAGTGTCTTTATTTTTACTTCTGTATTACACACGTGTAGGCACACACACACACTCCCCAGTACGGATGAGAGTTGAAATCAGGTTAAACCTGGGTAGCTCCATGTGTGTCCAGTGTGTCACAGCAGATGAAGCAGATGAAGAACAAGAATGAGAAACAGTAACTTCCTAAAATGAAAACACAGAAAAGGTGCAGAAGAAATCGAGTTCAAGTAACAAAATTCACACAATTTATGTAAAGAATAAGCTATTCAGATAGGAAAGTCTGTCTTCTATAGAAAAGGACAGTGATGGGTTCTAAAATTATTCTGGTCAACACAATTGCTGACACTACTTAATTAGGACAGCCATTTAAAATGCATACAGTAATCAATTCCATAAATTAGAAGGCAGGAAGAGGATGCAATGCATATTATAATTTTAAATTTTCATTTTCATTATGTAACTTAGAGAGTATCAGAAAGGCAAGATTTATAATGCAGACCATGTGATCAGACAGCATTGTGCTTTCAAAGAAATGTTCCCAACAAATGTGAATTCAAGAGACTATGACATTAAAACAATAAGCAATATGGCTTGGTAAAGATTAAAATACAACAAATATCCTTATTTATACAGAAAAAGTGGGCAGGTTATGCAAATATGATTGCCCTGCCCATCAACAAACTGCAAACAATAACAACTTTGAGTTTCATTCTATGGTTTTAAATGTCCTTATTTAAAGAATCACTGAAGACTTTCTGAGGCAAGTGAAGATCAGACAAGTCATTAACTGTATACAGAGAGTATCAGGTGAACAAACAAAATTCCCTGCTACACATACAACCCAGCAACACCAAAACTAAGCATCCATGCTGCTGAGTTATGCATCAGTCCCATGCAAGTCCACTTACTTCAGCTGCTGGGAAATGTCCCAAGGAAGAGTTTTGACTCTTTCATTTGCTGTGGGCACTGAATGAGAGGTACTTGTATTATTTTAGCTTGAGTACCCTCTGCCAATAGCATTTCCTAATATTACAGCATACATATACATACATATGAAAAGAAAAAAACAACCAAAAAACCAAAAAAAGCACCATATCCTCATATTTATACACAAAAGGCTACAAGCATATCTACTTTAAAGACTGCTATAGGACTTTTTTCCAGTGACCAAACAGCTAAATGAAATTCAATACACATACGAGTCCCATGGGTCTCTTCCACTTTGTCCTTCTGTAATTGTACTAAAAGCTTGTCTGGAGTCTCTCCCTCAGGCATCTGGAGTTGACACTTCTCCTATTTATCTAGCTAAAGAAAGGTCCCCTGCTTCTTCCCTGCCAATACCATGAAGAATTTAATGTATCAGCAGGGACTCGAAGCTTGAAACTTGATCCAGTATTTTCATAAAACAATTCACAGACTTGCACTGAGTTTTTTGACTTAAGAGCAAAGGGTTTCCATACAGCAATTTGGGGCTAGATTAAACCACTCATGTTTCTATCAGTGGGGGAGGGAGGAAGAGCACCACAACATGCAGCCACCAAATTGATTTTAACATCCTGAGACAGAAAATAAATTCCTATTAAAGTCCCTTCTTAAAAAATCACAGCAGCTCTTTAATGACTCCTATGAAGTAAGAATAGATGAACACAAAGCAATAAGGAGCAAATTGAGGAAATAAAATGAAATGGGAACCAAGAAAAAAGTTTGGTTTTACTTTACAGAAGGGAAGACTGTGGTTTGAAACTTAATTTTACTCCACAACAATACCCGAATAACAATGAAGAAAAATCAATGGAGAATTTGTATCAAAGGAGCACTGACCTGCAAAGCTGAAACAATTCCCCTTTTTGTATCTGCAGAAGATGACAGGTACTCAACACAGAATGACATGCTATTCTATCACATATACTGAGGAATTTGCCAAATGCTCAACAACACCTTCACTCCTATTATAACAATAAGTAAACTGAGCAACAGCAAGTCTAGTTATTCTAATTTTCTTTTTTTTGAGAATGGACTGCTACTACTTTAACTTTGAAAAATTGCTTGCTTGTGCAAAATGGCATCTTCCCTTTCTTTGAATCTCAAAAGGTCTTCCATTAACACGTTACCTAAATGTTGAAGTGTGCAAAACACTGAATCTACCTACATTAAAAAGCCTTATCCCAGGCTTTCGGAAATAGATCACAAATTTACAGCAGGTTTTCTTCCAGTTATTTAAAGAAATAGGAAATGATAGCTCTCAAAGATGGGGGTCTTTTTGGCCACTAGAAATCAGACAGAACTGCTATTCTATACAGAATTATAAATAATATGATGTCTCAAAGAATTTTAAGCATCTTTTTAATTGCCAGAGCACCCACCATTAAGATACTAAAAGCTTTCATCATCCAAATTATGAATCAAGGTTACTAACATCTCTGAGAGAGTTGGTATTCATAAACTTCATTTTTTTATTTGTAAGAAATCAGCAGGTTGTTATAGAGGCTAATCTAGAAGCACAAAAGAAACTAAATTCATCACATGACAAAACTCTTGGTTTACATATAATGATGCATCCACAAAAATCATAGAATCACAAAACAATTACAGATGGAAGGCACCTCTGGAGATCATATTTTCCAACCCTCTCTGCCAAAGTAAGGCTACCTAGTGACACAGGAATGCATGGGTGTTGAATGTCTCCAGAAAGAGAGACTCCATGGTCTTCCTGGGCAACCTGTTCAGTATTCAGCCACCTTCAATATAAAGAAGTTCTTCCTCATATTGAGCTGGAACTTCTTGTGTTTATTGCTGTTAGTCCCTGTGCAGTATCTGGGCACTACTAGAAAGTCTGGCACCATCCTCCTGGGACCCAACTTGAGATATTTATATGTACTGAGGAGATTCCCTCTCAGTCTTCTCTAGGCTAAAAATGCCCAGCTCCTTATAGGCAAGATGTTTCAGGCCCCTCTACACTTTTGTGGCTTCTACTGAAGGATAAGGACTGAGGATGGACATTGGAAACACAAGCTGCATGTAAGAGGAAGACAGTTTTCACTAACAGGAACTATGTGTCTTTACAAGTCATAGGCAGGATAGCCTTCACAAACACTGAATGCCCAGAAAGGATACAATATGCTAGAATAAACACTGCCAAGTTTCTATAACTTCTTCCCATTTTCTGCAAACAAAGTTCATCCAGATAAGGCCATTCAAGATTCTCCATCCAGGTGTAGTGCTCAAGCTTCCAAAATTGCAAGCCATCTAGAGAAAACACTTCTTTAAAAAATTCAGTCATTTAACAGTATCTGTCCTTTCTTTGTCTTCTGACAAAGTATATTTGAGTACCTCAGCACTTAGAAGGGGCTTATGAAAAATAGGGAGAGTGATTTTTACATAGGCACATAGTGATAGGACAAGGGGAATGGTTTTAAACTAAAAGAGAAGTTTAGATTAGATGTCAGAAATTCTTTCCTATGAAATGGTGAGGCACTGGAACAACTAGAGAGGTTGTGAATGTCCCATTCCTGAGTGTTCAGGGATGGTGCTTTCAGCAACATGATCTAGTGGAAAGTGTCCCAAACATGGCAGGGGGGTTAAAAACAGATCATCTTTAAATCAACTCAAATCATACTATGGTATTCCTGTTGAAAAATACTTTAGATGCTAAAAGTGGTTGTACAAAGAGACTAGTTGTAAGTACATTGACGAAAAGTTCATTTAACTCAAAATTCAACTGAACTTTAAAAAGAGCCACAGAAACTAAATGCTGTTAATTTCTAAGTGTATATTCCAGGCATTTGTAACATTCTTCTCAGATATTGATGTGAATTAATATCTTTTACATCAGGTTACATATAGGACACATACGTGCTACACATGTTCTTTCAAAAGACTGTATGTCTAAAAAGAGGGTTTCATCTTGGTTTTTTAAACTCTTACAGCCTAAACAGTTTTCTTTTAATGAAAGACAAGTAGTTTTGGATGAGATGACATCACACTTTGATATTAAGCTTTATGGCTAATATAATGGCTTCAAATCTTTGTGCCTAATATAATAGCTTTCCACAGACTCCATCAGGAGTATTCTGCTCCTGAAACAAGTATTTTAATGACTAGAATCAAAGATTAATTAAATAAATGCTACTTCATTTTCTCTAATCACCAACATTATTGTCTTTCTAAATAACACTCAGTGTTTCTGTGATCACATTACAGTCCAGGTCCAAAAATATTTATATGTGATTTTCGGAAGCCTAATCAGGGAAGGTTCTTCCTGAACACTTCGGATTCCTCAATCATTCCTTCTCACAATATTAAAGGTCCATTAAAGTGGACCAGAATTAAAGAACCTACATGGCCATGGACATAGTCTCACACACCCTTTAATTGCACCTGAGAATTTTTTTCATACTTTAAGTAATATTAAAATGCATATCGCATTTGGCTTGTTACAATTTATTGCCTACAATTATCAGCTAGTAAGAATGAAATTCAGAGGCAGCTGCTGCTACCGAAAAAGGAAAATAGAAACCTCCTCTTTCTGCATTTTCAAAATCAGCAGCTCTGCAGATCCTTTGTGAAATTATATTTATTTAAAATAATAATGTTAGGCTACAAAAAGCAGGTTCATCACAAACAGGTTCTTCTTAAAATAAGTACTTAACATTTTCAGGTTTATCGTAGCATTGCAGCCAAAATTATTTTTATTCAATTTTAGTTCATTTAAAGCATAATTAACTAATAGTATTAACTACCTAGCACTGAACAATTAAATCACTAACATCCAAGAAAACTCCTACTCTGGTGTGCCTTTTTTGGGCAAAGACTACATTGCAGCACCACAAACTGCCTGAAAGGCGAAGTCCTGCTTAGAGACAATTTTTCAGAGTTTTGTTTAATGTCTGCCTACATTCAAAGGAGCGAATTGCCAAGACAATAAACCACCGAAGAGTGAAAACAATGAGCAGCCCAATAAGGGCTATCTGATGATGACCCTGGAAGATATTCTGGATCTTCTGGATCTGTTATTCTGTGATCCAACAGTATGTGGACAAGACTTAAAGAGCTTCTTAATAGCAATGAACTGCTTGGATACAAATGCAAAAATTCCTTTCAGAGAGGTAAAATCTTTTCTGAAGTACTAAAGAGCCTGTGGCCCAGCAACTCATCTCTATACCAACTGTCTGGTCATAGACAAAAATTCTGTTTAGTTTTCCTTTCAGGTCTATGAAAAACATCAATTTCTTTGGGAATCTTGTCCTAGATGGATAGGCTACTTCCACCTTTCTATTTGTACGAAAAGACAACCTTGTTCAAAAATTCTTTTGAACTTTAACTTTATTAATATTTTTCAATTTGTGGCAGAGATTATCTAAAGTAGAAATGATGTAAAGTTATTTAGCATTTAGAAAATTATTTTTTAAAAAATAGAATGGGAAGGAAAAATATGGTGGCCCATTTCATGAACATCTATGTAAAACAAATGGAATGTTTTTGTACAGATTATAAAAGAAAAGTCTTTGTTATAAAACTCAGCATAAGATGATCATCATGCTTAACACTTCCAGCAGAAAAAAGGAACAACTTTGAGATTTGTGCAGGGAAGTTGTGAGGCCAACCATGGGGCCAAAAGGAATTTTTAATATTCCTACAAAACAAACAAAAAAGTTTTCATGGCATCTTCCTATGCCATATTTATGCACAGTCAAGTATGGCTTTTAAGCCACAATCCACAAAAGTGATAAATAGTAAGAACAGATACTTAGAGCTATTGACTGAGAGTAAGAAAACATGAAATTGCTACTAGTGTTTTTCCATATAGAATAACACAACTCTTTAGTAATGAGGCTGTGTGCAGTAAAGAGACGAAAGACACTCATCATGAGGAAGGATAAACAAACCCTTTCAGTCTCTTACAGTTTATACTGCTTATTGTATACATAGGTTGTGTAACTTACTACTACTTGAAGTAAAACATTAATTCTTAGGAAAGCAGGAAGGACATACTTCCTTCATTGACGTGTTTTGGGTAAGTAATATGCTTACATTGTTCCAGTTTTTAAATTAAGTATTTCTACTGCCTTTTACAAAACAAATAAATTATTGTATTCAGTCAAAATAATATCTGCAAATTAAGAATATTTTCCTGGTTCAACACAAAGTCAATGGTGTTTCTACCTGTTTCCTGCTTGAATTTGAAGGAAGAGTTTTTCTGATAAATGCATCTTTATTATTTCTTAGTATTACACCAAAAAAACCCAAGGTTTTCTGTTTGCCAGACTCTTAGCCAGGTGAGTTACAGCAACTCTATTCACATACCTAACACCATGAAAATCCATCCAGCTGAGATGCTCTGATGTGCATACAGTTCATTTTATATGTTATGGCAGTTTAACTTCACACATAATTATTTCTATTTTCTTTCTTCCTAAATTACACAAACCATATTGCAGCCACCAAAACAAACCACAACAGGCTGCCACAGTGATTTCAAAACTATACTTTTCCCTGGGAAACTAGGCTAGCAAAGTACAACTGGTTTAATAACAGTAAGCTAATGCATATCCTTTCATGGAGACACATACCAGGTTAAATTTGTGATACTAGGTCAGCTTGCAGCAATTTCCTGTCTCACATCCCCCCCAGTACAAATAAAAAAGCAAATGTTTAAATCAAAATGACATCCACAGAGAGGTTTGCCACTGTTCAGTGTTTAAGGCCACAACAATAGTGTCTGCAAGGGAGATTATACCTCCACTCTGTTCTCCTTCAGAGCTAGTGATGCCTTCGAGGCCAACATCCCTTTCCCCACCACACAAAGAGGGCTGAGTTCCCAGGACCAGAGAGAGTGGCCACATGCTGACAACCAGCCAGCTCCAGCCCCTCTGGTCAGGAGAGGTGTGACAATTTGAACCACCTCAAAGCAAGGACAGAGACACACCTCCACACCCAAGGCCCCTAATGTTTTGTTTACCACACAGGTGGGAAGCAGAACAGCATCTTAATACTCAAGTAATGTTTTCTTTTTTTCTTCTTTGCAGAGCAATAATGCAGTATTTTTTTTCAGGAAAGGGTTACAGTTCTGGCTTCCCCTCCAAACCAGTAAAGTGTGAGATCATGGGGAAAAAGGTTTCTTCCCCTCAACATCCTTGTCATGGACCATTTACTCAAGGAGATGCAGAGGCTGAAACACACCTATGCAATTTCCTCCAGCATTTTAACATCTTTGTTCTCTGAGGCAAAAAGACAGACCTACATTTTAAAAATTACTTTAGAAAGAATACAAACACATTATATTTTCACAGAAATATTATAGACTATGCAGATATGTTGCCTGTGGCTCTTCCATACCTGAATGTACCTGGTGCCAAATCAAGCAGGTAATGTGCAGACAAGATGCCTCACATACAAGCACTGCTTGCTTTTTAGAAACTTTCATTCTGTTCTCAACCAGCCTCCTTCAGCTGTGTTTGGCCCCTCAGCTACAGTGTCTGTGCTCCTTTCAACAGCTCTTCTCTCCCTCTCCACTCCAGTGGCTCATCCTCCATGACCCGGTTCCACCAGTTTTTAAAGGGATGTATCAATTATCTTTGTTCCCTTTCCTGTGGAAATCTCTGGAAACTTCATGCCTCCAAACAGCAGCAAAGGAAACTGGTTTTATCCAGCATGCAATTCTTCCTTTGCTCTATCCATCAGGAGTCACTGGATTCAGCAAGTCACCTACTTTCAGACAAATGGGCCAGCTCAGTCCCCTCAGAGAATCAATATACAGAAAGGAGACATAAAAATAGTTGCAAAAATACAAAGAGCTTACAAAGAGTTTTCTAACATAATCTTTAGACTGCACACAGACACATTCCCCACTGCTATACAAACACTACCACTCTTAAATCTTTACTTGAATGTATTCAACAGCTTAACAATTTCAAGATTACAATAAAGAGCAGGAGCATATGTGTTGTTCTTTTTACTTTCACTACACAGTTTTAATCGCTGTTTTAATGTATGTTCAGAAAACAAAGGGCTTAGCTAAAGCATACATTTTCTAGAGAATTATTTTTAGCTTGCTTAAGATTGAAGGAATTCACTACAAGCTCTCCACAGCATGGAACAACGTTCCCACCAGTCTCCCTGTTACACATTAATGAAAAGCTGACTGTTCATTCTCTGCCTAAAGGCATCTACCACGCATCATAAATTTCAGTCATGGGCACTGAGGAGCAGATCAGGGTACAACCTTACTTAAACACTCCAAAGGAAGTTCTCCACATTTACTGCAGCAAGATGATACCTTATGCCCTCTACACAATTAGTTCTCATGTACTCTCGGTCTTTCTCTCATTACCAGATTTCTCCAAAAGCATCACATGTTCAGAAAAAAATTGACAGGTTCTCTGATCCTCTTCAAAGCACAGTATGCAGGACAACTAACGTATTTTTAACAGCCAGCTCCACTGTTGAAATGTCATGTCGAATTTGTAGGAAAGAACAAGTATTTGCAAAATTGCATTAAAAAGACTCAGCAGTGATCTTTCCATTAAAGACCCTGCTCTAAACAAAACCTATGAAGTACTTTAGCTGTGTATGTTGGAACAATGCCTAGAAACAAGGCTACAAAGATCCCCCCACCCAAACCACTGCTCTTTGACTGGTATTTATCATCAGCAAAGCAAGTACAAAATTATAATATGAAATTACTTGGCTAAACAAAAAATAACCCAGCCTCCAAAGCAACAACAAAAATGTTATATATGATCAGTAAATTTTTAAAAGTGCTAAATACTGCTTTAATTCGATTGCTCCTGCTTATGTGTAAGTAACTTTAGGCTATTACTGGCTACTAGTAAATGCTTTAATTTTGAAACACAAAAAAATTTTAAATATTATACCAAATTCAAAGCTTATAAGCCTTGTCACTCAAAATTTTCTGTTTCTAAAGAAAAAGGACATGTTACAATTTAAAATAGAGAAGAGCCAGTAGATTGCAATCCTCTAACTTGAACATGTGAATTATTAGATAATAGTACAAGCTATTTACTAAAAAATGCCCCACATTTTAGCTCATCATTTATGACCACTGGGCTAGAAAGCTTTAGCACACCTGCCAAAACTCATCATTTGGTTTTGACTGTAACTGAAAACAGTATTGATAAATACGCAGAGGAAAGAACCATAAAATACTTTTTCTTGACTTTAAGTTTAGTTTTTCACAGCAGGACATGTATTTGTCCTACCTTCTGCCTGCCAGCCTGGCCTATTCTGCATTCCAGCAGTCTTTCCCCAGAATTCAAGGTATGCAGCTCCAGGTTTACACATTATAGACCATCACAGGGTCAGCACAAACTTGGGACTTCTAGCCTGGAGTTGCAAAGTGCACAATACACAGTATCTTTCCTGCAACCTAGCAAGGAGAGATGAGTCATCACTCCAATCCTTCTCACCACTAAGGCTCCTAATGCAATATATGCTGGCCAACAGGGAAAATAAGAGGCACAACTGGACACATGGAAAAAGTTCTTTTACAGGCTCAACAGACTAATCACTGTTCAGATCCAGTTCATGATCAGGTAAATGGATTCTTTTCTTTGGAATGAAAAGCAAGTGTTTGGAGTTTCTTTAATTCTAGAGTAATTTTACTCCGATCTAAATCAAATTTATATAACTGAATTTGTATCTCAGCCTTGCCAGCTGGTTGTCAACATGCTTTTCAAAACAAGTAAGATATTATAGTAAGATTGCTTCCATTGCTATCAAATTTTTACATAAAGGGAGAAAGCATAAAAAGCAGTTGATACAAGTGCTTTTGGCATCAAAAAATGCCTGTGGAGACAGCTTTCATCAAATAACAGCAGCCACTGTTAGTGACTATGTACAGCACACAGGGGAGGAACTTCAGTATTATACTTGCAGAAATTATTCTAATCAGATCTACAATCACACTTTCTTCTTAATTTACATTTGTAATCTAGCCCATAATTTACAGAATCTTACCTAATTAAAGAAATCTTCACTCTGTTTTACTGATAACAGTTATCAATATATCAGATATCAGTTATCAGTTTTACTGATAACAAAGAAAAAATTTAAGTGCTTTGGCCACCAAGTGGATGGCAGTGCTTTCACAGTGCTGTGATATTGACTCTTTCATCAAAAGACTGTCAAATCTTCCAAGCCCAAAGTGAAACTTCAGCAAAGAAAAGTTGACAGAGATCAAGAGGTTGACAGATTGACTGATGCATGGAAAAGTCAACAAGGATCCATTTCTCACAACAAAATCGAGTGAGCAAGCCACTATAATGATAGACCTGTAATAAACTAGAACATGCTTTTTCTTCACAATGTACACCTGAATTATGGAATCATCGCAGCAAGACACTGAACACACACAATGCACAAATAGACTCAAAAAAATAACTGAATTGTTAAATGACAGAATCACTGCTAGTTATTGAAAACACAAATGCCTGTGTTCAACCTTTAGAGCTAAGGAAGCTCCTAAACCACTAATTAAGGGCCCCAAACATGGGAAAGAATTACTACATATACTTCATGCATTTCTTACATTTTTTCTCCCTAAGCATGTTTACTAGCTGCCTTTGGAAAGAGTATGAAACTAAATGGACACTTGGCCTGACTGGAACATGCCTAGTTGTCTGTTCTCATGAAATACAGGAAAATATGCCAAATACCAGATGAAGGCAGACAAACCAACAGGCACAAAAATATATGCAGACATTAGACCCGTAATTCTCCCCCAGTTTACAAAAAGCATTAATCACTATTTCTCTGAAGAGCATGATATAATATAAGACACAGCAGAGAGTTATGTATGATTATTGTGAGAAACAAAAAATGCAAGCAAGCAAAGTTATTTTGCTTGCCTCATATGTGTGATTTTATTTGCTACTGGGAAAAAAGCCATGATCCATAGCCAACTCTGAAACAGAAAAACAAGTTAGGTACAACCATTTTTAAAAGCCAAGACTGTATTATACAAAGAGGCTAAATTTTGGTGCACTTTGAGAAAGCTTTTTAAATTCAGTGGAAATTAAGCCTGGAGAGGTGGACCTCATACCTGAGGAATGCCCCAGCACAGTACACAGATGCCAGTATAAGAAGAAAGAAGTAATTTATAGAAGGCCAACTTCTGTGCATTAAATGTCACTTTTAATCTGGTGAACTACTAAACTTCCATGAGGACCGAGAGTCCCTTCAGATTTATCTGAACATTGGTAATCCAACCAATCAAGTCCAGTTACACAGCAATGGGGGGATTTGCATGTCTTTTAGGGGTTTATTTAGTGGTAGGGTTATTTAGCGTGTGAGAGGTAAAGCAAGAAGAATTAAGTACAGAGGAATTTTTCAAAACTTTTTCTGAAAATGAGGCTAAATCTGATGTATTTTCTATGGGAAAGACAACACACCAATCTAGATTAATTTCATCATCACCTGTTTATAATGAAATAGGATTTTGTTCCCTTGGACAGAGTTTGCTGCCCAGATTCCATTCACTGCTACGCCCAATAGCCATCAGAAATGGCAATAACACTTCAGCCTGAAAACTAGTCTGACTCAGACATCTACTGCCACTGAGACTCTCTATTTTCAGTTATATGACATGTGAGAACCTGTCCCTTCTAACAAACAAAAGAAAACGAGTTATTGAGAATATGTAAATGGATAAATCACATAGTCGACACCAGTGGTTAGGCAGCTGACACTGAAAATGGAATATCTAAGACAGTTCTTACTTTCTATTATCCATCCAAAATAATACTATTTTTTTTCTGCCCTTCTCATAATGGAAGACAATATGCCCTATAAAGATTTTCATTTTGTTTGATAGGTGTCCCACATCTCTCATTTTTTTCCTGTGAGACCAAACAGTCACTCCCTTCAACATCTTCTAGCAGGTCATGGTATTACAGCACTTTATTACAGCTGCTGGGTGCAGTAGTCTACCTCATCAGTGCTAAACCGAAAATAACAGCTACATCCCCTCACATGCAGCATTCTTTATTTACATATCTCCCATGTATAAACAGGTGCAATTGTCCTTCAACTATAAACTCCAGGTTTTCACTGGCTAGACTGCTTTAAGTTTTTATTCCTCTTCCAGCAAGTATGCAAAACATAGCAAGTTGTGCTCACCTTTTGGAATTTCATGTCATTGTGCTTGCACTGTCTTTCCAAATTGTCAAAGCAACTGCTTTTCAGCCATCATTTTCCCCTATGAGACTCATCTAAATTTTTCTCTGATGTGCCAGTTGAGGCACAGAACCCTGTATAGTGAATATGAGCCATCTGATAATAGGTTTGCTTTTGTTACTCACATGTTGTAACTTCTTATACTCAACAAGTGGATTCAGAGGGTCTGTTTGATAACAATTTACCATACTGTATGTGTTCTACTAGCCAAATATCTGATAAAAATACAGAACAAAACCAGAAGATATACTGGACCCATCTGAAATGCCTTCCTTCTCTGTAGTCAGTAAACCATTAATGACCCCTAATGACCTTTTCTCAAACACTTGTGAGTTTATTTTACAATGATTTCATGTGGAGTTCCTTTTTCTATGAGTGATGTGTGAGGCAGTAAAGAACATCACACACAGTCACTGCATGAAAAAATAATAAAGTCATACCTCATCTATCACTCATCTTCAGTCTGCTAGGTTAGCTACACTACCAAGGAAGGAAACTGAAATTGTCTAAAACAGTTGGCTCTTAATAAATCTATATTGGTTGCTTATCAATTTTATTATCCCAGAAGTGCTTATAAAGCAACTGTTTAATAACTTGTTAAAAAAATATGCAGGGATTAAGGTTTCGTTGACCAGCTTGTAATTCCTTTCTTCTTTCAGGTTTATTGACTGGCTTACATTTCCCTTCATATTCCCCAGCACCTTTACTAGATAGATAGATGGATAGATGGATAGATAGATAGATAGATAGATAGATAGATAGATAGATAGATAGATAGATAGATAGATAGATAGATAGACAGACAGACAGGTTGGGTTTTTTTAAGGAAGAAGTAGAGAGTGTAGGTTCACATTTGCCCTTACTCATTCTTCTGAAGACTCCTGTTCTTTCAAAGATTCTCTGAATATTTGGACTAGTACTTAACAAAGAGGTAACTAATAATGTTGAGTTTTCAGTTTAGCAATCTTTCAGTTCTTACCTGAGCATGGTAAGATATTAAAATCAGAAAGAAAAACTGAAGTTGATCACACAAAACCTTAAATAGGAAAGAGAGAAAAATGGTGAGAAGTGGACTTAAGTAACAGTGATTCCTGACCATCTATATTTGGAAAAAAAATTAAATTAAAAAAAAAACACAAACAAAGCAAACCCCAACAACAAACAGTAGTTTGAAGCACTGATAGTCCCTCAGGCAGTAAATGTTTGTGGTTGGTTGGGTTTTTCCTTTCAATTAAGACAGTAAAAAAGTGATTCAAGTCACCTTACAAGCTAACCTTACTTCTTCAAAAACCTGTTGAGGGGCAATAAAACAGGGTTGCTCAACAGAAGTTCAACAAAGCCTCTGAAAAACTTACTAAACCCCTTTGGGCAGGTTTGGCAAATGGAGAACTACTCAGGTATTGCCTTCAGCTACACTGCTGGGGAATTTCAGATCCCCTGTTGACTCTCAATTACAGCCAGCATTGTCACTTCCCTGTCAGGTCATCTCAAAATATGAGTGCAGCCTGCCAAGACACAGGGAATTCAGCAGGAAGCACAAGAAGGCAACCTTTCTTTCTGTACCTGCCTTGAAGTAAATGGAAATGTCAAGTTACCTAGCAGGTAGGCTACTATTCAGCACACAAAAACATGATTTCATTAATATGTTGTTACACACCAATCAGTTAAAGTGACCTAACCTAAACATAGCAAAAAGGTGTTCTCTCTCTCTTCCCCTCTTTTTTTTTTTTTTTTTTTAAATCAGAAGAAAAATTAAAGAGAATGAAGCTTTTTAAAGAAAAATAACACCAAGAGCAAGAGACACCAATAAAAGAGTAGGTCCCCAGTTAGCACATATAATTTCTAGCATTTATGCCCTCTGGCTCCATTCTTCAACACTGTTTACTGACACTACAGATGCTGAGTTAACTCACATATTGTAGCTTCAAACCTCCTTGTAGCCCAGAAAGTATAACAGCAGAATCTCTCCTTCTACCACTACCTTATTCACAAAAAAAAAATCTCTATTTTCTCTTTTGGCTTGATAAGCAGAGTTTCTGTACAATTTCAGTTTGCTGTATTCAATGCATACATGGGACCTGAGAAAGAACAAGGTCTCATATCCTATGTGTGTTGCCAATACAGTGATGTACCTCATCAGAGAGCATACCACTGGAACAGTTAAGACTTATCCAAAACACATTTAGAAGAACTGAAATGAATACTAACATGCTAGAGAAAAACACAATAACATACATGAATGACAGAGGACTGATCAGCTAATTTCTTACTTCTGATGTCCACAGTGCCCACATTTCATTAATTAAATTTACAATCCGTTTTTTGAGGGTTTTTTGGTCAGTAGTAGCTATTTACACCTTACTATTCAAAAAGGACTTGAAAAATCAACTATCTTAACATGAGTCATCCAGAAACACAGACAAGGATTCTCAATTCACACTGGCAAACATCAGTTTAGGTAAGGAGAAATTCTTCCATTAGGATGTGGATCAAAATTCTACTGAATAGGATCAAGGTTATAGTATCTTCATTGTACTTCAATTACACTGCACTGAATTGAACTAATTATTCTTGACTTTTTCAAGCTATGAAAAGAAATCACTTTTCACAGAAGATGGTAGCTGAAGCAATTGGACTCCAGTCTCCTACTAGTTTAAGAAAAAGGAAGAGGTACTGATTGGCTGACTCTGAGTGACCCTTTGTTGAGGAGCAGCAAACTTGCACTGCTAGACTGCAGTGCATCCATGGAAGAAACACACATCACACTGCCTCATCCTGGCCCATCCAGTTCCTTCAACTATTCTGTAAGCAACTAAAGGTAACCTTTAGAGTTGTAACATACCTGCCTGAAGTACAGCATGAGAGAAGGCATCCCAAATATTTAACTAAATTGTTGTCTTTATCCTGCTTTAAAAATACACAATTTCTATTCACATGACAACAAAAAATTCCTGAAAGGAAAAACTATATCGATCCACAGCCCATTTCATGCTTTCCCCTTCTACTACATATAGTTCTTCATTATGTATTTGTTTGCACAGGACTTAGATAAGCCCTTCATTTATATAGATCCTTCTAGAGGATGGTTTACAGCTCCCAGTTTAAACAGTGGCACATACTTGGCTATCAGATGGTCTTAGCAGACCTTAACCATTCACAAGCTTGCAGAGCAAACACCACAGAAGCAAAAATGGCAGTATTGATTAAACAATGGCAAACTGAGGAATAAGCATCAGCATCTAGTTTTAGAAAGTAACAGCGATGTGAATTAATTCAGTTATATTTGCCCAACAGATGTCTCAAAATCAGTGGTAATTCCATCTCCTTTTTTTAATTCAAGGATAATTTATTTCAAGACGAAACCACATTTACCTGAGCTGAATAGAGATGCATGTTTTTTAATACGATTTTGTCAGACAAACCATTTTCAGAACCATAAAATATATTTATTACCCAATTAACATACATTTATGCTACATATTAAGACAAACACATGCAATTAGAAAACTAATTAACATGTTTCTAATGACATGTTAATTCATGTCATTAGAAAACAAAGCATGTATTTCTGAATTGGACACCATGCCCTCCACACATCTCAACCAATTTGGCTTCCTCATCACTCTTATTTTCAGATTACATGTGTTTGTACTGGTTGTTTATGTGACTACAGTATTAAAGCACCATAACTTGTTCATCAGACACAAAGGAAAATACATACATACATATGCATCAGATACATTACATAAAAACCAAAAAAACCAGCAACAACAACAACAAAAAAACCCAACAAAACCCAACAAAAATAAAATTTAAAAAAACCCATAAAAACTACCAAAACCAAAAAAAACCCTACCAAAAAAAAAAAAAAAAAAAAAAAAGCTGACAGCTCCCATTCAGAAAAACAACTTATCTGCCTCCAAAAAGAAGAAAGGAATTTACTTTTCATGATTTCACAATACAGCCTGGCAACATATGTTTCATTTGGATTTTTTTCCCATTTTGTTTTTCTTCCCTCTTGAAGGACTATAGCAAGCTCTATTATGCATGGATTCAGAAACTACGAGTCAGCCAAAAGTTGCAGATCTCTTAGGACAGACATGCCCATCTGTCATTTCACAGCAGGAGAACAATAGCAGCTTCAATATAGACACAACAAGCTCACACAATCCTTACACAGCCAGACAGAAAATCTGCCATAGCTGATAGCTAGATGCCTTTGAAACTCCAGACAGATGTTCCTGTGCAACACCAGGATCAATTGCTGCTTTCTTGTTTTTGTATTTTCAAATTCCTCATTTTTTTCATAGCAATCAAGAAACAGTCAGTTTACTACTCATAACCTCTACAGCACGTTGGGAAAATCACACTTCAGAAGAAAGAGGACCTAAGACATAGAAGCAGATACTTCAATCTGCAATTTTTCTGCTCTTGGGGCCTATTTTAAAAGTAGGTTATCCATAAAGCTTGACAAAGACCGTGCTTGTATTGTATAATGATTTTCTAGAGCTTTGCTTAACAGCCTTCAATTATCTTCTCCATGAATCTGTTTAACAGCATACTGCATTGCTGCTTAACTGTTGAAAAAAAAATCCACTTTGATTTTTAAAAATTATTTATTTCACATCTGTAGATCATGAAAACAGAATTTATAGACAAAAAAAAATTGTAAAACACTCCAATTTAATCTTTGAGTGGCTATGCCGAAAGTAAGAAAAGGTGTTACACACAACATTCAACCAAATTATGTCTAAAAATAATCTCAGTAGACCCATCTGCTAAACTTTTGTTTCAGTAGTATATGGTGGAGGTTTTTCCTGATGAGTCTCACTGGATTTTGATTATAGCAGATTTGCAACACTGGCTCCTTCACAGTTCTCACATTTTCCAGAAGTAAACAAATTAGTCCTTTCAAACAACAGGATCGTGCTTGTATCCTACTGTGAAGATTGCCTTACTGAGAATGAGCTTCTAAAATGCTGGACTTCTAGTGCACATTGAAAATATAGATGTTGGCATACCTTCAGAAGTCTATGCTGGGATTTAAAATTAAGCAAACCCAAAATTAAGCAGAGATTCTCAAAATTTACGTAACTTGACAAGATAAAGACTGACATGTTACAGTGTACTAGCTCGCCAGTTTTTGTTCAAGAACTGTATTATCTGCATTTCTTCTTTAAGGACCTCACAGACAGAAAAAGGTAACAGACCAGGAAAGGAAAGAAAAATAAACAAGTTTGAGAAGGAGTAAGAATAAAATACTTAAAAGAGGAAGCTACAAGGGATGTATATGCATATGATTGAAAGCAAGTACACCACTTTTTACAACATTCCAAGGTTTCACATCAAAAATTTAGGTGTGTCTCTCAGGTATTTCTGAAAATTTTACAGGTACTGGATGTGAAGTTATTCTTAGCAAAATCAATATGCTTTTCAAAACTATAACACAAACTTATTTTCTTGTAAATTTCCACTAAGATGCATTTCAGTCCCACCCAACTGGCAAAGGCAATTAAGCCTGCATCAACTCTTAGTCCTTTAAAGTTTGTTGGGTAGAAACAGTATTTAAAACTTGAATAAAGACCTCTCAAATATTAAGACATTATGTATGCCACATAGGGGAAAAAAACTGCAAGGAGAACTCTTTAAGAGCTTTGTTTTAGTTTAGTTTTTGGATGGCAGGGGTTGTTTGCTCTCTTATCTGTACTGAAGCTTGGAATAGCCTGAGGCAATGAACAGCACAAATTAAGCAGGAGTAAGAGCACAGCTGGAAAAGTCAAAAGGTAACATCAAATTGAATTCCTCACCATTAAGCAATGGAACAACAGTTAAACCTGCCACAAAAGAAAACTAAATCTGAAATGACTGCTTTTCACTTGTATCCAAATCTGTTAAGATGGTTGGTCTTTTTCCTTGTACATTACCACCTTTTGTGAAGCTGTGTAAAGTACATAAACTCTGTATTTTTCATTAAGAGGTGGTTTCCTGAGTAACAGATTAAGCATGCATCAATTAATTTGTCATTCTGCGAAACAGTCTATGTTCTAAGACACTAAAACTCTAAAATGTCAGTTTCCATTTCTTATGAAGATTAATTAAACTGACTTAGTTGACACAAAGTTAGTCTGTAAAGAAAATAAAGTCTGTGGTAAACATTAGAGCTTTCCTTTTTTTCCTAACATCAGGTCCACAGACCCACTAAAATGGGACACGCGCCTCCAGGAAGAATCAGGAAGAGTCTTCTCCTCCAGGAAGGAGAGCCTGTACATACAGCACACTCAGCACCCATCTCTCCAATGCTTTTCTCACTCTGTTGTGTTCCCTCAGGTATTTTGGATATACGGGTAACATATGCAGTAAATAGGGACCAAGGTTGAAAAGTATAGCACACAATACTTAACTATCACTTGACAGACAACCAGATCCTTACTTGAGTTGGGCAACTGTTTCGGGTTAAAAAACACTAAGGAAACAAAACGAAGGAGGAAGTGTTACAAATTACACAAGAGAGTGAATGGCCGTAAGAGTTACAGGAAATGGTTTCATGAAAAAGAAACAATTCTTCTTCCTAGGAAAGTTCTTAAATTCAAACAAAATCTCACACTGGAGATTCAGTAAACCGCATGGTACATGAAGACATTTTAACATAGTGTTAGGAGAAATTAAGTCACAATCTATAAATCGCAGGGTGCAAATAAAATCTGTACCTTAAGGAACCACTTAATGCTAGTATCCTTGCAG
This sequence comes from Erithacus rubecula, assembly GCF_903797595.1. Classification (NCBI taxonomy): domain Eukaryota; kingdom Metazoa; phylum Chordata; class Aves; order Passeriformes; family Muscicapidae; genus Erithacus; species Erithacus rubecula. The sequence continues at coordinate 10,805,143 of NC_136661.1, forward strand.
AGAATACTTCTGCATATGCTAATATCATTGATATAATGCCGTCATACTTTTGCCCTAAACTCTCATTAAAATCCATTAAGATTATGCTTCATATGTCTAACATGGTAGTTAACTGCTGGACTTTACACACACCAGTACAACACCTGTTGATGTCTTTCTGGAGCCTAGCTCAGCAATGTACCACATCATCAAAACACTCTTTAAATCCACACAAATGCAGATGGGAGCCTGCTACTCACCAGGAAACTCCCTCTGCCAAGGTGCATTTGCAAAGCCTCTGAGTTTTGTTAAACAAATCCAAGAGGAAGCAGTTCTCCAGACAGAAAAATACAAAAACATTGTCAGGGCCACTCTCCGAGTCCTATCTTTTGTTCCATTATGAATGATCACTGAAATTTTCTAAAAATGCAGCCTTAAAACACAAAAAAAAAAAGCAAAACAACCCCAACAGTTCCTACTGCGTCCTCACATACTGGCTGGCAGAATGGGATTACTACTAGTAGTTTCCAGATGCAAAGAGACTGATCACAAACCCACTGGCAGGACTCTGCTAGGTACCTTTTCCCAGCTGCAAGAACTGCTCTGCCCGCCGGCACCACCACACAAGCACTGGTCCATCTTCCTTCACGTAAACACAAGAAGTGCACAGACAGTTCACAAAGCAATGGGAAACTGATTCCCCTGAAACAGGGGGATTGTTCTACAAAGCAGGCATAACTGCAGCTTTCACAGCAAGCACAGATGAACCCACCAGCACATTCCTGCTATTCCTGCAGGCAAAAGCAGTGTAACACCTCAGAGAGCAGTGCATAAATGAAGCAGACCCTTAAATGCTCCTTGCCTCAGAAGATCCCTTCAAACAGAAATTACTCTTTACTGCCTACAGATGCAAAATTGCATGATCCCAACAGGAGATGAGGACTCAGAAAGAAGCCATCTAGAATATGGCAAGTTACTCAACAACCTCAACCAGTCTGCCTCTGCAAGACAGCAAGTATTTTGATAGATCTTAGGATGAGCAGGCTTTGTTTCTGTGATATCACATAACTCCTCACTGCTGACAACTCTCTTCCATTTATGCTTTTCTAGAGCACTGCCTTGTAACAGGAAACATTCATCTTAGCACAGACACTGCCACGTCTGCCAGTCACTCCTTAATCCAGAGTACTACATACAAGGGCCAGGGCACCACGTCTCTCCTCTTTGCATAAAGCACTACTTCGATTTCCAGGAACAGACCAGTTTATTTTCCTCTTTCCAAAACTAACATTACTGCTACTGTAATCCTGGAAAAAGAGATACCCAGGGGAGAATCAAACAGCAATAACAGAAGTTGTGAAAACAAAATGGCTTCCTTCCATCTGTGAAACACAACCACTGGGGAGGGAAAAGGAGGAATGCTTTGAACAGGAATCTCTGCAATAAGAGTTTATTTAGATGTGTCAGACAGACAGTGTCCTGCTGTGCTTGTCCCCAATTATCAGGAATTAGAAATAAGATGGGGAGAAGATTGCAAAGCTTTGATCTGAATCAAAACAACGCCAGTTTGGTGGTATCAGTCATGTCATACTCTTAGAAGCAGTCAAGCCTGAGATCTCCTCCTAAAACTCTCATACATCTTACCCTGTGCCCACTGACCTCCTTTGATCCAAAAGATGAGTTGCCCCTTTTGCACACAAAATGAATGCATGTCATAGAAGGAGACCTGCCTGTAACCTCATGCTGTAGCTTCAGGAGCAGTTGAACTAGTTTGAAGTTTTTTGCCAACCCAAAAGCAACATGACAGAGAGTTTCCCCTCCTCCCCCTCCCTTCACTCTGCCTTTATACCTGGACAGTCAGAATCATCCCATTCCTTCCTCTACATCAGCATGACAGACCACCCTCAGCCTGGGTTCTTTTTGTCTTGAGTTAGACTGGGAGAGAGGGAGAGCAGGGCTGGTCAGAAGCAGAGCTAGGCTATGCTCTCCCTCAATTTGGGGAATCAAGACACTGGGTCACTCCCAGTACTGCCCTCCTTGAACATCACTGGAAAGACTGCAATCTGTGGGACTTCAGAACATTTCTAATTTGCCTCATCTGTAATATTTCTTTAATATCATTTGACTGGAGTTAGACCTGCACATTATTTTTTTCTGATTACTCCAGACATCTCTGCTTTCTATTAGGAATGCAGAAATGCAGAAGCACTCAGCCTTGATAATTGCTCATGTTAAAGCTTTCTGCAATCATGGCAGAAGAGAAACAGAAACTCAGATTAGGGAGAGACCTACCTAAAAATGTTATTAGCTTCTGGTTTATTTTAACTGACTGAAGGGCATGATCATTTAGCATAAACAAAACCATTTTCTTATGGAGTAACACAAACATGGTTAAGTTTCTAGCTCACATTTATTAAAGTAAAACATCTGTTAATTAAGTAACAGGGCATGTTAGCATCGTGAGTCCTAAGTGTTTTAACACACACATATTCACAGTATTCTGTGCAGTGATATACACATGTATGCATAATTATCCAATTTCAGGGACAAATGTACATTTCACAGTTCAGTTAGAAAATACAGCTCTTCCACAGAATAATATATCCAGTGCCTGACACCTATCTTCACTTATTTGAGATAACTCAGTTTAAAGTATAACTGCTAATAATATAATGACCTACCTTTTTAAGGATACTTAATGTCACAATAAAAACACAAACCTTCATCTTTCAATTCCACCAGGAAAGCATCTGAGATCTCCTAGATCCCACATGTATTTTAAACAGAGGTTTAGAATTAAAAACTTAATTAAACAACAGGAATTTAAATGGCCTAAACTTATCTGTCAGTTAACAAATTTATGTGACCATATTTGAACACACACATCTGTCCACTTGAAATGTGCCAAAAGATACAACACTTCCTTGCTGTGATTTTAAAACTTAGAGAGGCGGTGAGCTTAAAAAAATTTGTCCAAGCACCATTCTGAAAATCAGCAAAGGTTTTCAATGATCAGCTGACCAAGAAAGCAAACAAAAAAAGTTATCTGTCATCCGAAAAAACTATATATTATTTGAATACTCCTACTGAAAAGAAAATGTTAAAATAATGTCAGGATAAACTTCATACCCAAGCTTCACTACTTGCAAGGATGAATACCTGCTGAAGCTAAACTGTCTCCTAAAAAAACCATGAACAGCTGAAAAACAACCTTTATCTAAGTGGTAACAGATTAAATTGTGACACAGGAGGAACCTCCTGTTCTTATCTAGATAGAGAAGTCTTCTTTCAGATAAGATTTCCTTTGCATCTGTCCTTAGCAGCAAATGAATTGGCAAGCTCATCTCTTAAGATGGTAGAGATGTTGGAAAAAAAAACCCCAAACAACCCAAATTAACAAAAACCTCTACCCTGTAATAGAGAACATTCAAGCTTTCAAAGCAGCACCCAGCTATCACAAATTTAGTACAAGCTGGTAATAGAGCTAGAATAGTCCTTTTAACGGATGAGCTAAGGACACAATTCCTGCAATTCTAGGCGTAACAAAAATGTATGCACAGAAACCATGGGCTTATTAAAGCATTCTGTCCAGCATTGTACATGCCATGAGCAAAGCACTGGCCACAGCTTACCAAAGAACAGGTCATTGGCTCTTTATTGACTACATCACGCTTCCTGAGATCTGCTCACACTGGGTCCTTTAGGAAATGATGTGATGTTTTAGTTCACTTGGTCAGGAGGCATTCTTATGCACCTTTTATTTGACCAATGCCCCAGCCAAAAGAGAAAAAAACAAGGAAGAGAAGGTGATTCTGTATGTCTTTAGTACAGCCCCACTTCTTCGCTCCTACCCAAACAAAGCACTACTTGCCCTCCCAGAAAAATCGTTATTCCGAGGAGAGGGAGAGGGAGAGGAAGAGGGAGAGGGAGGGAGAGTTAATCAAATCGACCGAAACACAACACTGCAACCATGTCAGCCAGGGTCACCTGTGCTTTCCTGCCCTTGTTAGCTTGTAGGATAGTCCTTCCTGCAGTGCAGTCATCTCCACATCAATGCAGTTGTTGCTGCATTTAACTGGCCAGATGGACTTTACCAGCGCTTACCTTGCCAGCCACCTGTGGCCTACAGTTTCTGCCCATTCACAAGTTTGAATTCTTTTTTGGAGGCATCTCCTGTTAGAGATAATATGTTCTTGAAATAATGCAATCTTAAAGATTCTCAGCATAAGTGAGAATGTTTGTAAATCCAAATAATTTCTCTAGATATATTACTCTTCAATAATAAATCACAACAGCTAGGGGACGGCATTATTTATGTCTGCCATGTCTTATTTCCAGGCTGAAATACCAACATATGTATCTGATTTCTTTAGAGAAAAGAAAGATACCTTCCCACCCACAATATACAACTCCTTCAGACAGAATGAAAGACAACTTTTTTTGAGCTTTCGTCATTGCCATTCCACTGTGTGTTAATTATAGGTGCTAGTTTTGGCATGATTTCATTAGCTCAACGCTTGCCATGTCACCAGGGCTTAATTTGATTTTTGACTTCTCTTTCTAGCATGACTTCTGCTGTTCAACAAAAAAAACAGTGAACTGTATCACAGAATCTAAAAAAGTAGCTAAAATTTCTGTTATTTTTCCACCTCCCTGAAAAATTAGTTTAGTTTGAGATCCCTTATGGTACAGTAAAATAAAAACAAACCTTGATCTGGTAAGTGCTTTGAAGAAAACCTTGTGTACTGAGTTACACTGTGAAATAGTGTTCCTAATTCACAGATTAAAACTAAACTCCTAGAGATGCATCTCGACATTAGTTAAAAAAAGAGATGCTTTATATATAATATATTGCTTTATTAGCTGATGTAACCAAGTTCAGGTGTTAAAAAGAGAAAAACATGCCTTTGCAATGTAGATTCACCATTATTTTCCAAAAAATACAGTTAGAAAATAGGGTAAAAATACAAAAGGAAGTAAAAATGCTAGAATTATAAAGCAAGGTCTGGTTTTAGTTTGTGCTGTGATTTTTCAGTCTGAGTGTGTAATGGCTCTTACCTAATGAGAAAAGGAGTAAATAATCAGTTCTTTCTAGCAATTAACTGATCTGCCTGCAGGATGATAATTAAAATGAGTCATGCATGTAAAAGGAAACTGAATCCTTCCCTTGACTCATTTTTCTTCCATTAATTTACTTTCAGAAGGGCACGCTTTAAAATTCTGCCAGAAATTGATATATAAGTGTATTCAGTCATAAAAGTGCCCGGTGTAGCTTCAAAGCAATTCCATGTTTGAATCCCATGTAGTGTAGCAGAATTTGCCACCTGATTCATATTACCTAATCTTAGACCCTGCAATGTTTGTAGAGTCAGTAGAAAGAGCCATAGATCACCAAGGGAGTGGTGAGTCTTCCAAGATTAGCCCCTGGACAGTACTGCTGCTCATCTCCTGCCTACTTTTGGCATGGTGCTACCACCTGGCTGGTGGGTGCTGGGCATCTCTACCAACACGGGATGGGATCCTCTCCTGAGGGTATGTTTGACCTAAAGAACTGTGCCTGCCCTGTAGCCCCACAGAGTGTTGGTTTAAGAGGCAGTCACGTAGCCGCCCTTGGCCTGTTAGTTGGGGTTCTTCCACTGAAAAGGGATGACCTGTGTTCCCATTTCTCTGCAGGCTGGGTAACCCACCTGCAGTCATCATCTCCAAGTGTTGCTACCACCAGGTCACAGAATTGTTAGAAGGAGTTGGAGAATTTTCCCATCTTACGGCAGCAGACTCACTTGAGAGTAAGAGAGCCAGGAGTACAGGGAAAATAAAATGCTTGAAAGAACCTGATTTTGTGAGACTTCTAGCTGCTGCCTGCAGTAATGAGTTAGGAATTACCATTTCTGATCCCTCTGCTTAGGAGCATAACTAGTTTTAGGTAACTTCTTCAATATATGGAAAAATGAAACTTCAGAGAGTCTGGGGAATGTGAAGCATGACAGCCACCTCATTTTTAATCAGAACATCTTTTTTTACCTGCAACTGGTGATGAAGACTGGTGCTAGATTCTGATACAGAAAAAAATGCATGTTAGAAGTGCTCATGTTTTGGCACCAGTGCAAGAAAGTCTCCAGCCCAACAAAGAGCTGTCTGCTGAGCTGTCAGTGTCATGGGGCAGGCAGGCAGGCGGGCTGCTGCACCATTGTCTCATTAGATGAGCATTTCAGAAACCAGATTCCTCCCAGTTTTACAGCATGAGCAATTTAATGTTAACTCTGTGCATGGAACCATCAGCTATGTTAAAAACTTCACCCACAGTATCACCAGAATCAGGGAATTAAGTGTTATTTGTTAGAATATTTTAGAAGTATGTCATGTGCATCCCTTGTTTATCACTGTGATGCATTCTTCATATTTAAGGCTTCCTTATCTCCAGGGAGCTGAAAAACATCGAGTGGCTCCAGTAAAAACCAAAGGAAGATGTACTGCTTGCTATACCTGACTGCTTTCTATTATAGATCAAAGGGAAAAAACATGGGTTTTTTAACATGCTGGGATTAAAGGTAAAATTCAGCTATTCTCTACCATACCTTTTGCTTTTGGTGCTTGCTTTAAAATCTTTACTTAGATCTGTGTTAATATATGTCAGTTTTTCCAAAAAGATTTTCAGAAATTAATTTATTTTAAGTTTTGCTTTTTAGAATTGGTATTCCTCTCTTGAAGAAATATTAGAAAAGCCTCTGCTTTTTGCATGTTGAGAAAATGATCTCCAGCAGTGGAGATCACATGTTTGAGCAGGTGACTTTTTTTTCAGAGATTTCTTTTTTATAATTGTAAATACTTTAATTGAAAAATATAGTTTAAATTAGTTTATTGGATCATAAAGAATCAGCAATAGAATTCAGACCACCAGGTTCCTAGTTATTATTAATGTAAATCTTAAAAAAGTTACTTCTGTGTAGAGTTGTTGTTGGCTAGTAGCTATTGTATGTATTTTCAGATCAAAGGAAATGAGCTGCAAATAGGGTTTTTTAAGTAAATGGCTTATACTTTCTGAACATTGTAAATGTTAATCTTTAAACATATGGAATCAAGGGGTTAACTTCTCTTAAGTGATTATTCAGAGTGGTTAAATATTTTGCCAATTAAGAAGTGGCAGATTTTATCTGACTTACTAGACCGGGGTGGGATTGTTAAAGCTTAATCATTTACAAGCTACGTTTACTGTAAGGGGTAAGTGTTTATTGACTGAACTCTTGGGTTGAACAGAATTATTTCTGAATTACCATGGGATCTAATTTTATTTCATGTTGTTGTCAGAGAAGTGTTGTGGGGTTTTTCAGTTTTTGTTTGTTTTTTCACTTTGCAAAACATTGAAAATACTCTTAAGTTACCAATGCAAGTAACTAAAAAGCTGTGGAGCTTTGCTTACTAGAGATACAGATGACAGATGCCCAGAAACACAAATGCATGTTTTGGAAGTGCATTCATTTGAATTAAAGCCAACTCATTTGTGTATGAGTTTAAAATTTGGACTAACTTTGAAACTGCTTCAGATTTTCCCTGTACTTATTGAAAACTGAACACTGTGTATAATAGGAAAACAGTATGCTGGCTGCATGAGGACTAATTAAAAGTATATGCCTATCAGGTTTTATCTGCAACACCTGTAATAGGAGTTGGACATGGAGAGGAAAGCTAGAAAGAAGAGTCAGGTTAATTCCCTCTCCCTCTCCCCCTCCCTCTCCCTCTCCCCATCAGGACTTTTTGCACTTCAAAGTGCAATCCCCCCCCAAGGGACAGTGTTCACAAGTACTGTACGGTACACAGATAATCCAAAATCAGACACATCAAAACCACTGGTTTCTTGCCTCTATACAAATACACACAGCTAGAAACATAACTCATCTTCCGACCAAAAAGTAAAAAGCCTCCTCTACCTGAGCCAGGGCAACCCTGGTACCAACACAGCCTGTGAGAAGGACTGATTGAGAGGAGCCCTGCCCAGAAGGACTTGGGAGTGTCAGCAGATGAAAAGTCAGACATGAACAGGCAATGTGCTTTTGCAGCCCAGAATGCCAATCATTTGGCTGCATCCAGAGCAGTGTGGGCAGAAGGGCCAGGGAGGGAATTCTGCCCTTCTGCTCTAATTTGCTCTGCTGAGACCCCACCTGCAGTGCTGCACCCAGCTCTGGGCTCCCAGCACAGGAAGGACATGGAAATGTTAGATCAACCCCAGAGCAGGCCACAAAAATGATGAGAGGCTGGAGAACCTCTCCTGAAAGGACAGGTGAGAGACCCTGAGAGAAACAGTTTTTGAGTTAAGGGATGAGAAGGCTCCAGGGTGCTCCACTTTATAGCACCTTCCATCATTTAAAGGGGGCCTACTAGAAAGCTTGAGAGGGACTTTTACAAGGGCATGTGGTGATAGGACAAGGAACAATAGCTTCAAACTTAAAAAAGGGCAAATTCAAGTTAGATATAAAGAAGAAGGTTTTTACAGTGCAGGTGGTGGAACACTGGAGCAGGTTGTCCAGAGAAATGATTGGTTCCCCACTCCTGGAAGCATTTAATATCACAGTTGAAGATGTCCCTGCCCATTGTATGGGCGTTGGACTAGATGACCCTTAAAAGTAACTTCTAACTCAAAGCATTCTGTGATTCTATTAAACAGATTCACACCTCATCAAACTAGAAGGGCAGAACTGCTATATAACTCAAGCCATATGACTTCACCAAAATAATTCAGCATTGAACTACAGTTTATTTTTCATGGCGGGGAAAAGTTAAGGAGAGAGGGAATTGCAATCTTGATTTTAGCATTGACCTTAACTTTCTTACCCTGTCTCAGTCCACTATAGATTTTTAAGGCTCTTCTCCACTAAACAATGAACATCATCTTTGATACATAGGATTAGCAGGTTATTCCAGTAGCAATTGTACAAGTGCCAAATATATGCTATCAACTCTACTCCTAGGCAGAGTACCTCATTCTTATTCTCTGGATTTGTGACAGGTTTTTCCTCTTATCCTTGGGTCTTTTCCTATCTGTTGACAACTTATGTTGAGCTGATTATCTGCTGTGATCCTCTTTTCAGAGTTGCCACATTTCCACATGTCATGCCCATAGTGTTATTCATATTCCTTATCAGAATGACTTTGACTTCAGAATTTCCAACCTGTCCACATCACTATCACTTTCTGTTGTCATCCCACTACCCACTGCATGTTATTAGCATGGAAAGCATTAACTTTTTCTATTACTGGTGATTTTTGAACACTCTTTTTATGTTGCAGGTTGAACAAGAATTAATCCAGAAACATATAATGCTCCACTGCTCTAAAGTCAGGCTGCCTGACCACAGGGTCTTTTAGGGCCTTGCAAGCTCTGGTTTTGTGACTCTGAAGAGGGTTGCACAGGTAATGTGATTTTTGTTGCCAATAAAATCATTAGTGAAGAGACAGCAGCTTATCTGCAAATCCAGCTAAACAAGAACAGCTCCATACTTACAGTTACATTACAAATCAAAGCTGATACTTTGATTTTGCTTTGCTTTGTGAATAAAAATGGTTGTTGCAAGTTTAAGTACTTCACCTAAGCCTATTACACATATTTATCCATCAACTGAACTTGTCATTTCAAAAAAAAAAAACCATAATCTACATAATTTAGAAATTTTCATTAGCTGAATTTTCCAAAAGGCTGTAGCAGTCAGCATTCATATTATACACTTATTCTACTGCCAATTAATCCCACCAAAGACAGCCCAACATCACATACAAAGCCTGCCTTTTCCAGTATTTCTATCCAGTCCACCCAGCACCTTTTCCCTGGAGGAAGAAGAGCACAGTTTTCAACGCAGTGCCCACTGCTTGAGCGTGAAATACTGCTGTCTACCACAACTTGATGCAGAAGGTCAGGGCTGAAACTACCGACAATGGGACCCAGTAATCATTCCTAGTGTATCACTGCCTGCTAACATCAATCTGCTCTTCCCCTCTCAGGCAGCAAGGGCTGTTCAGGACTGACAGCACAGTTCACTCACACACCTGTACATTCAGCTGTCTCCCTAACCTCTCCTCCCCAGCAGACCATAACAAAACACAGATCCAGTCCATAAGTCCATTGTACAACATTAGGTCATCACATGTAATCTAATAAACTAGAGACAGAACACTTATGTCATATTCTAGTCTTTGAAACTTCTCCAAAAGAAAAAAAAAAAAAAAAAAAAAACATGGGAAAAGTGGCGAGGATGGGGATGTAAATAGCATTAACAGAACAGAAAACTTAACTGCTCAGCTTTTCCAAATTTTCTGAATGCACTTTCTTTGGCCTTGATGATTTTAATGGATTCTGTTTATGGCTGTAGTTATGGGACTGGAGCATGTTTTCCTACAGATTTGTGATAAGGGCTACAGTGCCTATTCCAACTACAGAACAATACCAATTATAAGTATCTTGCTGGTTTTGCTCTTGCATTTACAGTTATTCCATTCATATTAATGCACGAACTGTAATGTGCAGTTCAATTTTCTTCTTACAGAAAAAGCTCAACAGCCCTGAGAACAGTGGTCAGGACAATCAAACTCAAGGGGCAGAGTTTTGCCTTCTAAAGAAGATTTGTAGGTGACTCCTCAGTATCCAAAGACTGTAGTCACCTGTGAGGTGAAATAGGATGGAAACAAGTTCGGAGAGCAAACAAACAAACCACCGAAACAAACAAACAAAACCAACCAAAAAACCAAGCAAACAAAAACCCCCAACCAAACCCCAAAAGCTGAAACAAAAAACCAAGCAAAGAAGTCCCAAAACAAAAAATAAAAAACCCCCAAACACAACAAAAACAAAAAAAGTCCAAACAGGAATGGATCTATTAAGCAAATCTCTCTCTCATTTCACTATCATCTACACCCATTTCTTTCACAAATGCTTAACATAAGCTTTATTGCTTGACTAAAAGAATAATAAATACAGGCTCTAGAGAACTGAAAGCAGTAGGAGATAAAAAAATTCAAGATACCAAAGTGAACATGCACTTTTTTGAAGCAATTATCTTTCAGCTGAAACAAGACATGCTCAGTTTTAAACGCATAATTTCAATACAAAAATCAATATTTGAAATTTTATCAAGAAACTGACACAATTCAATTTTCTGCTGTTCTGTTCCTATCAAAACAAAGCCCAACTTAAAATCTAATTTTCCATCATCTGTTATAAGAGGATAGTAAAGATATTATTGCAGTCTGTTTCAGAATAAAACAGTTCACAGAACATGCTTTAAAAAAAAATTCCTACCTATAAATGAAAGACCAACTGATACATTACATGTTTTCCTAACTGCAAAATAATGTCCCTCAGTTATGTTTCACAATACTGAGGTTTCTGAAAAGCACTTTTTCTCAATAGCAGCCATGCAGAATATGGACAAGTTGAGAAATGGTTGCTCCTTTAAAAGTCAACCCATTTAAACATTCATGCAATTAAAAGCCTAATAGTTCAACAATGCAATGAATAAAGTAACTGCAAAAAGAGATGAGCTAACTTGGCCATTACAAACTTGCGTGTTCATTTTTTGGCAACATTAATCTTTCTAAAGTATCAACTGTAAATGCACAAACTACAAATGAAAGCAGACAGAATCACAGAAAGCTTCCTCAAACCATGAAGTAAAAGAATGCCTCTTAACTTCTAAATTTGTATTTACCAGGGATAATTAATGTAATTAACTATACTTCCCGTCAATGTGCCAACTCACCTCTTAAGGAAACACCAGAAGATTGTATGACTAAAAATGCAGTTGGTCACTGAGTTATCTGAGAAGTACATTGTGAGCAATACTCATTAATTCACAAGAGATCTGAGGTTTTGGAAGAGGAATGGAAATACTCATCTATTCCCTCTGTTCAAAAAATTTTGCAGTAACATTCCCATTTTTTAAAGCAGAGGTCATGTTTGCTTGTTTTCAGCAAGCTCATTGCCTATTGGTTACATTTAAAATTTCCAGTGAATGATTACATAAACCATCTGACATCATCACATATGAACATTTCCTACACATGGAGAATGAAAGGGCTTAACTATACATCTACATATCTAAGTACTGCCATGTAGATTCTGCTTATTAAAATGAATATTTGGCAAATATTTCCATTACAACTTGCAACACAAGTTCTAACACAACTTCTACTAAGTCCAAGAACTAGTAAACTTTTACACTAATGAAGCTAAAGTTCATCTAAAAACAACACAATCCCCACACATAGATCTCAGAGACTGGAGATAGGGAATAGTCTGCTCAGTCTAGGTCAATGCAAGACTGCTCACTACAGCACTTCTTTCTGAACAAAGCAACCCACTTAATTTTATCGTATCTGACTAATACAATTTTTGGTATTTGATGGAAAACAGCTCCAGAGAAAATTATTTCAATACAAAAAGTAACACTGACACACAGCCCACATTTTCTTCATTTTATTATCACCTTGCTTCTTTGACTTAATTTCATCACTGTCCATAAACACCATTAAGAGTAGTTTTGTTTTTCTCATAAATCACCCCACCAACCCTTTGATTCTTTTGATACCTTCTTCTTAATTCCTGTGAGTCCATCAACAAACTTTCGTAACAGGCACCTTGAAATGCCTGCAATTCAAGCAAATGTAAATGTACTCTGGAACAAAGAAATGTTTATAAAACAGGAGAGCAGCACTTTTTCTTTCCTCCCCTTTGTTGGTCCCAAGAATATTTTTGCATACAACTAGAACTCATCTTTTTTCATTACTACCTGAAACCCAGATCTTACAGATATTCTTTAATAGTTTTTAGGTTTCTCAGATCCATTTTTTTTTAAACTGCATAGCTGCATAGTATTAAATATTGTATTCGAAGATAAAACTCAGTTTCTTCCTCTTACTTTGGGCCTTTGGGAGGCTCGCTGATGAATGAGGGATGATACTATGATGTCTATATCTGATGTTATTTTCTTCACAGATTTCTGTCCTGAAAAATCCTTCATTAGTTGTTCTGCATGCTAATTATGGTCAAACATTACTTTTTTCACATGTCCAGTCAATCAAAATTAAGACTGTGGCTTTTTATGAGACTGAAAATACATCTCAAAAGTTACCAATGTAACAAACAATCATATTATTATAAATATCAAATATCATAAAAACTGAAACACACAACAATTTGCTTTATAACATTTTCCAAACAGTACACATGTTTATAAATTTAACTATTCATATATTTAAACAGCTATCTATCTTGTGCTGGAACAAACCAATGCGTAGGTGGTGAATCTTCCAGCTGAGCTGTGTAAAAACATTAGTACACAGAAAAATAAGTGAAAAGGAGCCAAAATATCTCCCCTCTACAGGCAGAAAATTATTTAAGCATATGAAAAAACACAGTCATTAGGGAAAATAGTTTATCTTCTGTTTCTGAAAGGATATAATAAATAACAGACATAACTACAGTGTGGGCCATGTTTAGGAAATCTGTGAGGTCTCTTGGACCACACACTCCCTTCAGAAAGTCACACATACTAGTGATGAAGCAACTCACACACTCAGGGCAATGCTCAGATCACTTACATATGGCTGGAAAAGAAGAGAGCCACTGAATGGTTACCAGCAGCAAGAACTACCACCATTGCCAGACTCAACACCAGCTATCCCAATGACATTTGAGGATGCAGGAATAGCTACAGCTTGCTTCACAGGCTTGAACTCCCCAATAATCCAATGCAAAGAGGAGAAACAAAATTATTTTTAGACCAAGTCCTCTGTTGACTGCTTCATTTACTTTTTAACACTTCAAGATGCAAAAGCCCTCAGAACTACAAAGGTCTCTGAGCCACAGTCAGCAACCAAAGAAGTGGATATGGATGATATTGTGCCAGCCTACAAAGCAAAGGAAAAGGAAAACCAAACTACATCCTGATTGTGTTAAATTAGAGAAGGAGGAATATGAAATTTTTCATTCAACAGCTGCCTCTACTCCAACTGGCTGACAGGTTAGGTATGTCTGCCTCTTCCAGTAAACAAATGTATCCTATCTTCAAAATAAGATAGATTACATATCAGCCATTCAAAAAACTTGGCTCTCAACAGATCCATAATCCAGGTGGATGGACCAACTACTGATTCATTTATGAGGGCATGTGAACTTCAAAGAAAAAAGGAGGAAAAAAAACACACAAAAAAAATCAAGCTTCTGCAGCATGGACAGTTTTATGCTGACTATAGCCACAAATAGAAGTTTTCTGCTTTAAACCTTTATCTCAGTCAAATGAAAATACACACACACAAATAAAAACAACCAAAATAAATGATACACAAACAAATTAAGATTCAAAGCTTAAAATCAGCTTCTACTCACTAAGGACAATGCTGAGCAGAAATGTTAATTCCTCTCTTACACAAAGACTGTATTACATTATTAAACCATTAATAGCATGCATATGTTAAAACAACAGAAACACATAATTCAAACTAATTAAATTCAGATCTACACGGACATATAACTCATCCAGGATCAAATACTTATTTTATATATGCAAAACCAGAACAGTAGTGTACAGCAAAGAGACTTTAACAAGTTGCCATTTGAAGCAGCAGATAGAAGACGTAGGTGGACCTATTTGTTGTTCCTTAATCAGGACACCAGCTTCACTGCAAGACCACAAAAAGACTACTTGTATCCTCATGTAATGAGATAAATGCAAATCAAGAGATGCTCTCAAGCAAAATCAAGATGCCTGTGGATATCCAAAGGCAACAGAATGCTCCCTGACTTGAGCAAAGAAGCTCACAAAGAGACAACTAGCATGAGAGATCTGCAGGTTTTGCCAGGAGAAACCCAGATTTTGGAGTCTGTCTGTTGAGCCCAACATCCAGCTTTGCACTGTCACTTGGACCTTCTGCCTCTCTTTATGACTACAGTGCCCCATGCATAGAACTCTTCAACATGTCTCTGCATATTAAGCCCTATTAAATGCTTAGTTGTTCCCATTCAGTATAATGTGGGTTTTTCTATTCTTACAAATTAGATTTACAAATTACAAATTTAGAAAAAGCAGATGTTTGACCATACCTGCTTCCTCTTTAAATAAGAAGATACATAGTGATGTTCCAAGCTTCTTAGGCTATGCAGAAAACCACAGGAAACAAACTTACAAACAAACCTCTGCTTTCTAAAAAAGAAACTTCGTATTTCTGAGAATTTGCATGAGGAAGGACACATAATGGTCTTAGTCAGACCACAAAAAGTAAGAAGATAATTTTGTTTCCCCCCAGACTGCAAACTACTTCACCATACATTGGGACTGTAAGTGCTCATTCCTCAATTATCAGACCAACTTCCTCCAACTTGTAGCATCTGAAGACCTTTGGTGAGAATAGGGAGTAAATTACACTTCTGCAAAGACGGCTGTACATATACTGCTGTCTTCAGCTGATAAATGATGCCTCTGGCCAGACTGTACTGATGTACAAGATTTTAATTAACCAGTGCTCCTTAATAGCATTTCACACTATCAGATACAAAAGAACACAACAAAGTAATGATAGCACTGATATTGATCAGTTTTTGTTCTGTCCTTCCAGAAGAGGAAGATACATCGGAAAGAGAGATATTTGCTTTCCAAATTATTTGGTTTGTTTGATTCAAATCTGAACTTTTCATCCTCGTTGGAAGAAAAGAAATTACTTAATGAATATCTGAGGTCAATGAACAATCATGATAGCTACCTAGATACAAAGACACTTTCTTTTTTCTTTTTTTTCCAGCATAACTCAACAGCAAAAGGCTAAATGGAGAAAAACCATTACAAAGATTATTTTTTTGCTTAATGTTTTCACACATCACATCCAAAGTATGAGCCTCTCAGATGCATTCCCCAAATCTCTGGCAAAGAACCTTGCACTATTCTTCAGCTAGATATCAGCTTTAGTTAGATATCTAAACTGCAGCTTCAGTTGTAAGTATAATTAGCTATAGACAGCTGAATGTCTCTCTGTCCATACAGGAGAAGTATTTGAGTTCAACAGAAAAACTAGAAAAATTTACTGCCTAAACAGAATGGTTTCTTTTATCAGTTCCAAAATACCCAGCTGTGATGCTGTTGGCTGTGACTAACTGAATTTGGCACAACTTTAATAATCCTTCAGAGGAGGGAATTCTATTTGCTATATGCAAATACATCATCAGTTCAAATATTTGCAGGTATAAAATGACATTTGAACAAAAGAATCCTTCCAGGGTTTCCTGCAGTCTATTCTTAAAGTAGTCAGAAAACAACTTTGCTGTACTAACATTAATTAATGCTCACTCAGTGTGTAGAGATCAAAGTAGTTACTATATACAAACATCCCAACAATAACACAACCACACTCACAGTTATTTACAACAAACTTCAACAGTCTCACCTACACAAACCTAAATGTTGCCTTTCTGCTTGCACCTCCAAAGCCACACACTTCAAATAAAGCCCACTCTGGTATGTGAAGCAATGTTTACAAGTTAAAGTACAATCAATTTACCCCAACAGCAGGTGTAGTTACAGACTGCAGAGGCTCAGGAAGGAACTTCTTGATCCTTGTATGATCCTCGCTTCTTCAACCCTGACTCCACTGCAGTAGCACAGGACAAATCTGGGAAGTCAACAACCAGTAACACAGAATAACTTAATATCTGGTATAAAACACCCTCACTCCCACTATGATCACTGCACAGGCTTTCTACCTCCTCCCTCTATACTGCTCTGTCCCCATCAGAGAGGCAAAATTTTTCAGTCTTTAACTCTACTCTAACTCTGCAGGGAACCTCATGTAGGATGTGCTCATGTAAGCAGTTAAAATGTATCTACAGCAGAAGGGAGATGGGCAAAAACCCAAAAAACTTTCATATTAAATACAATTTCACACACACGTAGGAGAAAATAAATCAGAAAAGCCAAGCTAGGATTACAGACATAGTTGCTTATATTGCCTAAATGAGACAATATGTATTATCTCATCTGGCAGTTTAACATGACTGAAATGAAACATAATTTGCAGTTGACGCCAACTGGCAGGAGACAAATGTTCATGGTAATCTTTGTGTTTTATTAAGAAAGTTCTTCTGTCTTAAATTACACGGAAAATAGATTGGAAGCTTTTGGTCTAAAAAGTACAAGGACTGCAGATGCTACCCTGAGCTGTTAACTCATAGAAAAATGTGTCTTGAGTTTTTACAAATCTAAAATTATGCCAGGTCAAATCTTCTACCCAGTACCTTTATCTCCAAGAGCAGCCAAAAGCAGATGTCTGGGGAAGAGCATGAGAATAGTGTAATCGTTTAGCCATACTTTCCCCAAATATGCTTGTCTCCAATAATTTGCAGCTCAGGGAGTTTCAGAGCCAGAGGTCATGCTTATGTATTTAATAATCTCTTACAGACTCTTTTTTCCATTAATTTTGTCCAGTTTCACTTAAAATTGGCATAAATTTAAGTATACACAACATCCTGTGGAGTTACACAACTTAATATATGTGCATGACAAAATTCCTCTTTTTGCTATTCCAAATCCAACACCTGTTAGTTTCATTTTCATGCTCATTGGTTCTTGAACTGGGAGAGAAAATGAACAACTTATCCCTAAGCCTCTCACCAGGCCATTCATTTATTAATAAAAAGTATCATCACATCCCAGTTGTCTCTTCTCGTCAGCAATTTAACTGCTAAAGAGGACACAGCACTGAAAAGAAGATCCTAATTGTGTCAGTAAGTATGAAGAGGATCCTGTTTTGTTTTATTTTACATCATTAGAGCTTCAAGACAAATATATTCTTAACTGAACAAATAAAATAGATGTGAAGTAAAGAAAGGCAACCCCAAGAAAAGCAACAAAAATAACTGATGTACAAAACCCAGCGCCTGTGAGGTGAAAAACAATATGCTATTATAGTTTAAAAAACACAATATACAAAAAATAATTACTTGCTTTGTCCTAGACAGAGGTAGGATGAGTATTAAATTCCTACAGGAAAGGTATGAATTGGATAACACACAAAGAACATTTTCACATGTCATGATGATGTAAGGGAGACCACTGAGCTCCTTAGAACAAGTCCCAGATGACAGATACATATGATCCTAATCTGAGGCAGAAGAATGGGGTAGATGATGCCATAAGGTATCTTCTAGTCCTATCTTTGTATGAGCTTCTTGGGATGTCAGGCAGAATCTCTTGCTCTCAATGACTTAACAACAACAAAGTAAGAAAAAGGAAGGGGGTGGCATTTAAAGGGAACTGCAGGGTTGATTGCCCTGGAAAAAAAGAAGTAACAACCTGCTCACAAATAATTTATTGAGACCCTTTCCTTGCCCAGCTCCAAGGAGGCTGTAGAAAAAATGAAGGACCACCAGCCAAGAGCTGGAGATACTTTGCCGAAAATGTGGACTTCTGTTATCTTTGACCTTGCCTGGATGTTCTTTAAATGTTTTTTGGAAGTGGAGGCATATCACAAACAGTACAGTGCCTGTGAGTCTGTGAGACAGTCCTGATGCACTCTTAAAGATTGTTTATCTACTGTGCAATACATGCAGTGAGCAACAGAAAAGTAAGGTAAACTGTTGATATAGGCTGGCCAAGCATCAAAACAAGAAAATTCCTAAAGCTCTGTTTTAGACAGCACTTTCACTCTTTCACATTAACATGTACCATTCTTGCAGTTGCCAAGCTCAAGAAATCTGTACTTCAAATTCGGCTGTGATAAAAGGCAAGCTCTAATTCAGGCTGTCAAGGCTGTCATGGAACGTGGTCTAGGCCACTTAGATGTAAAGACTGGTGGAAGGTAATTGCGCTGATTTTATGCAGTCACGATCATGACTAACAATTGAATAAACACATATACGCAACACAAACCTCATCCACATTTCTCCAAACTGGATACCTCTGCTGAATAATCTACCATCTCAGCATCACAATCAGCTGAGCAGTCCATGGGATATCTTACATGCCAGCTGTCATGGACTATGTCTATTAGTACCTTTAAAAGCCCTAAAACAGAGAGAAATGAGACCTTTGTTAACTCCTTAAAGACAAGCCATACCAGAGAAAAAATATCTGGAGAAAAATCAATACACAGAGACAGAGAAAGAGAGAGTGGAGAGATATAAGAATGCATGAAATTATTATGTCAAATTTGTCCCACCACTTACATTGAACATAAAACAATTTTCTAAGAACACAGAAACATATCCACATATATGACAGAATATAAAAATAAAATATATCCTACTATTTCCAAGATGTAAAATAAAAGAATGCATTGCCATATTTAAATGAGAACTTACATTTAAAATTTTCTTTTAAACTTTAAATTATTTAGGCCTGCCTGTGCAGAATGACACTCAAGTTTTATCAGGCGGCTATTCTGAAATAGTTACAATTGCCAAAATTGTCATGATGGGCATGTATACTACTGCATTATTTTCTGTTAAAAGTTTCATGGAAGGCTGCAAGAACTAGAGTATTTGCACAAGAGATACTATCCAATATTTATATTTCAAGCATAATTCAGTACGTATAATTCATCAGTACCAAACAGTTGTGCAGAAGGATGCTGCCATCTTTGCACACAGAGACCTCTCTCAAGATATTCTGTACAAATACTGCTTTAGTTGTCATGACTGTCACTCACTCTTCCTCATGGGAATGGGGAAGAGATTTAGGGGAGGGAAATTTTAAAACTCATGACGCTTTAATAAGCAAATCAAAAGCCATGCATGTAAGCAAAGCAAGACAGGGAATTCAATCAATGCTTCAAATGTGCAGGCCAGTGTTCATCCATCGCCGGTAGAGCAGGGCTCCATCACAGGTAACAGTGACTTGGGAAGACAAACACCTTCACTGCAATCCCCTTCTTCTTCCCCCAGTTTTATTGCTGAGCACAATGCTACTTGGTGCAAAACATCCCTGGGGTCAGTCCTGGCTACATCTCCTTCCAACTTCTCATTCACTCCAGTTTACTTGCTTTCAGAGCGTGGGAAGCTAAAAAGTCCTTGATGTGGTGTGACTACAGCTTAGCAGCTACAAAAACATCACTGTGATATCAACACCAGTCTCATACTAAACCCAAAACATAGGACTATATCACCTCTTATGAAGGAAAAGAACTCTAACTCAGCTGAAACAAGAATATCAGCAAATTCCTAGTATCTGACAAAATATGTACTCTTATCAGCAACATCTTCTCTTCAACAGGTACTTTAACTGCAGGAACAGTAACTATTTACAATACTGCAATATATGTATATATACAACTTATTAAACAATAAATAAAAACCCTCATCCCTTTATATGAAAGTATTTTTGGCACAGCCTTCCCTTCACACAATTATTATTTGCACATCATGTGTCAAAGTAAAGCACACATGCTAAGAGACAAAATGAGAGTATATAACTATTAACCAACATATAATATTCGTATATTATCGTCACCACCACACACTTTAGTGATGAGGTGAGGTTTAGACAAATGGAAGTTCAATAAAAAGTCTGAAAAACCTGTTTACAATGATTCCAGACACAAACCTTGCAAGCTGCAATTCACTTGACCTATGTAAACTGATTCAGCTTTCAGATAATCTCCCAGTGAATACTATTGCAAAATCTATAAACACAGATGGCACCAACTGGCACCCTATCTGCAATCTCAGCAGAAGATCAAATAAATAGAGAGACTGAATTTATCTTCCCACATCACAGGTGATTCTTTCCAAACAGGTTTAAGGGATTATCAATGAAAGCTGAACCAAGAAAGTTCTGTCACAGCTAGCCAAAGTCTCAACCACACTGAGAGAAATCACTCTGCACAAAGATTTAAAAACTGTATGGCTTTTAATAAAGTAATACAGAATTCAGTTCAGACCAGGGTCTGGTTATAATTGCTACAATTACCATATTGACCATTTTTATTAGCAGTAAACTCACAGGATTTTCTCCTAAAGCACCCTTACAGAAAAACCTACTTGGGATCAAAAAGAATGAAAAGGCTGACAAGGTACAGTTAAACTTTAAGGTAAGTATCAGTTGTACCATTAAAGAATCTACAAAACTTACTGCTATTAATCTGGAATGGAATAACAGCATTAATACTTATTGCTATATGTCAGAAATTATGTACAAGAAGGCATACAACACATGCAATGTCAGGTGTCAGCAAGCATGAAGATCACTTAGTCAACTCTAAAGCTACTACCGTGTGTGTAATTAAAATCCAAGACATAGACATTCACCAGGAAGATGTTAGATACCACATAGAACGATTCAGTCCAAAAATACCTTCACCATCTTTAAGATGACAGTATTAAGACAAAGAAATCTGAAACAGAGCAATGACACCAATGATATAGGAGACTGTACAGCTGCTTTAGTAATATTGCTTCATTGATTGTTTCTCAGCAATAGAAGCTGTTAAAGGTGAAAAAAATCAGCTAAAATTAGCCTTCCTTGTGTGTCTGGGTTCATTTATTATAGTACTGTCACGGCTGCAAAACAAAATTATGCTTTCTCTTTTTTTCTCTTTCTATAGTATTTCATTCTCATGGTTTATCAGTTAGTTCCTGTGTTTTCACCATGCAGTTCAGCAAAACTGTTAAAGAAATCCCAATCAACAAAATATAAACCAAAATATGTAAGAAATATTTTAGGGAACAAATTGCTGCAGCATTCCTCTCATGCACCAATGTCTTAAATATTCTGGATTCTTCTCTGAAGACCCCACATTTAACTTAACAGTAGAGGTCCAAGCTCAAAAAGACAGTATGATCACAAGAACCAGAGGACAATGAGAACTGGAGAAATTAATGTTAAGCAACAGACCATACTTTTTTGGTTTTTTGTTTGACTTTTAAAAATTACATTAGTGAATAAGAAACTGGAAGCTATTGATTATGTGAGTAGCACAAGGGTCTCTAAATATCTTTGCCGTGATTTATTTATACTCAGTCATGGATATTGTAACTGTCCTATTGCTATATACACTGTCACAGATCAGAATTTCAGATACATTCCCGATCCACTCACATAGATGGGGTACATTGACAGTCAGCTGTTTGCTATTGCAGCAAATTTATAATTTAATTACTTTTCCACTGTGTATTTAGTTTTGGAATTACCTTCCACAAAAGTGTCTTTTAAGAAAATACTTCTAGGAAAATTGATTACTCTCTAATTAACTGATGTTGCAATGCTTACCCATGGTTAATATCTCACCTGCTAGAGTTGTAAGGAGAAACAAAGGAGAATTTTAAAAAAATTAAGACCTTGCATGCTTTTCCAAAGTGCATTCCCTTCTTCCAGCAGCATAAAATGAAAATACTACTTTACTTTACAAGACAGTAAAATATTACTTGTTTAGACAGTATCTGGCTACATCACCTGAGCAATTTTAAAAGGCAAGGGATAACAATACTATTTTTTAAATCTGAGCTTTACAAACACCCTACATTCTGCTTTATTCCAATTCATCATATTAGGACAGTGGTTTTGGAAGAATATATCCTGTTAGTTTTACTTTGCCAGGGAAGATTTTAGACACCAAAAGTCAGGAGAATCCTGTCAATTTTCAAGAAAGCTGAAAAGCCAGAAAGGAGAAATAATCTAAGCAAAAGTCTTCAGTATTATTTTAACAGACTTGTTAACTACAATCACATCAGCATATGGTATTTGCATCAAAAAAGGGCTCTGGGAAACAGAACACCTTCCAGCCGCTTGCCACCTCTACCCTTGTTCCCAAATGTGTTCAAAATGCTGACACCCCAAAATTATTTATCCTGTAGGCAGAATGCAGAGAAATGGAACCCTTGAGAGGGAAGGGAGGCACTGAAAACACAGAGGAAAGCAGGACAAAGGAAGACACAGAAAGCCCTTGTTCACAGGGAAGGAATGGGGACATCAAACAGTTTCTCTTATTGCCACCAGCAGTCAGAAGCTGAGCACTGCTCTCCTCCCCACAGGCTGGATGGTGTGAAGGGTCAGCCAACAAGAGGAGCTGTGTGTGCTTGTGCCCGGGCATGAACACACACGTGTGTGTGTAGGAGGTGAGGACAGCTAGGGACAGTGGAGCAGCCATCCTCGCCTTCCCACTTCAAGCTTTAACAAACAGCTCTGAGGCAAACAGCAGCTTTACCAGCAGCTATTCCTACATGGAGACACTCTTTCCTTTTCATCTTGTAAACAAGCTGGGTATAAGATGCTGAGGGTAAAATTCCTAGATACTGGATTTTTTGCCTGTAGTAGATAACCAGAAATCTTACATTAGCTAGGAGCTGCCATTCCTTTGTTCAATACATCCCCTTGTTGCAACCACCACTTCTCTTTTACTGGGGAGCGCTCCTGTGGGCACTCAATGTCTAGCAGAGTAGAATCTTCTGGAAAGACAAATTTTGATGAATAAAAATTCTGTTCTCCAAAAGACTCAGAAAAATAATGAATCCTCCTTTTCATGTACTTATTCTTGAAACAGCAACGTCTACAACATATGCAAAATAAAACACCAGGTTTCTTGCCTGGTTGCCAACTATACAGTCACCTGCACCTCAGCCAGGTTCTGCTGATGCAATAACACATAGCAGTTAATAAGTCATTGTCCTACTGTACTACAGAACACCACAAGCAATCTTCACAGCTACAAGCTAGAACACGAAAAAGGATCACGGCAATTACTGGCTTCCTTTCAGTCTTTGCCAGCAGTACTTCTGATCCTAACTTACCAGCCCAGCACAATGAAGAGTGTCTCAGAAGATGTGGAAGAACTATGCTTTGATTAAATAAGTAACAAAAGTAACATTCTTACACAGCAATGCTGCATCCATTCCCAGAGATTTACAGTTGTAAAAGTAAATGACACACTACTATTACTTGCCTGACGTGTGGGTACATCATCACACAAACATTTCCCAGAATGTTTAATAAAAACAGATGATTAACTAAAAAAAAAGATAAAGTGGGAAATTTCCTACATACTGATTAAACCCACTCATGACTCAGAAGGAGAAGTCCTGTGAAGAAAGTGATGTGCTTAAAGCTGGAGTGGCTGCAACTAGCACAGCATGAAAAACAGAGCAATGGTCCCATGAAACTCTGCCTGAGATAAAATCCTCTCATTAACAACTGCCTTAACTGACCTAATAATGCATGAGCATGGATAAAATACTCAAGAAGGTCCCAGAGATTAATTTGGATTATATTTCTGCAGTATGTTTTATTCAGAAAAATAAAATTGGATGTCTCTGACATTTTCAATTACCAACTCTTTGTGCACAGAACAAATTTAGGTCTCTACGAATTACTATAAGGACTATAAGGTTTCTGTGACCAAGGTACACCCATGAAAACAACTGGGCCCCTTGCAGGCATGAGCTTGTGCAGTCAGAACCTACTGCAGGATTGGGACCAAGCAGACATCTTCATTAATGGATCTGCAATGGTGCCTAAAAATGTTTCCCTAAGAAAGCCAAGCCTTGTTATTAATATCTATAATATTTTCTTATGGATGAGGTCAGCTGGAACTTTGTAACTGCGCTCACTTATTCCTAGTAATACATTCCTCATTAGGATGCACACACTGGCAGCGTCTCATCTGCTTAGTTGTGGCTTGGTGTAAACCTACTGTGATGGTGCAACGCTGCCGCTCTGCCACCAGGTACTGGGTGCATGTGCACTTGTCTGGACACGGCACTGCCAGCCCATGCTGTTTTACTTGATGTTGCTCCAGTGCACCCACAACTTCTGAATTATGGGATCCAATCCCACCGGTGTGTTACTGAGTGCCTTGGGAGTGACACTTCAACCACCAAAAAACGTGCATCGGTAACCTGTGTCACCTACTTCCCGCCCTTCCCTGAAGGGGCCTAAAACCCAAAATTAAAATTCAAATACACATACAAACATATACATATACACATACACATACACACACAAACACACACAACCTTCCCCCAAAACTGGTCGCAGAAACAAGATGGGTATGAAGAACTCGTCAGCGATGTGAAGGCACCCAGGTGAGCTTTGAACCCTCGCTCCCCGAGGCAGCCTGCGGAGAGCCGAGAAGCTCCCGCGCCCCCGGGCAGAGGCTGCAGGTGCCCGGCCGGGCAGCCCGGCTCCCGCTACCGCCGCTGCCCGTCCCGCACGAAGCCGAGCGAGGCCCCCGACGGGCGGCGCCCCCGGCCCCGCCCCGCTCCTCACGGCGCGGAGGGAGCGCGGCCGCCCCGCGGTGCCGGACGTGTGCGCGGAGCGGCCAGGGCGCCGCGGAACCCGCCCGCTGCACCGAGAGAGCCGCGTCCCGCCGGGAGCGGCTGCTCGGCAGGACCGCCGCGCGGGAGGGAAGGGAGCGGGGAAGGAGGAGAGCGGGGGAAGGAGGGAGCGAGGGAAAGAGCCAGCCTGGCGGCCGCGGGCGCCTGACCGGGTCGCGCCCTGGGTCCGCGCCGCGCTCCCCGCGGGGAAGGCGCCCGGGTGTCCTCCCGCTCTGCCGCTGTCCCGGCGGTAGCCGGGCGGCTGTCGCCGGCGCCAAAGCCCCGTCCTGCCGCCACCTCCGCGCCGCGCCCCGTCCCGCCGCGGCTGTTCCCCGGCCTGTCCCTAAGCCTACAGCCCTGGCCCGGGGGGAGTAACAGCCCGGCCGCCGCTCGAGCAATGAATGGAAGCGCAGCCAGCGGTCTCCGTCCTCCCTCCCGTCCTCCCAGCCCGCACAACTTCACCTCTGCCGGGCAGAGGCGCCTCCTCCGCGCTGGGGCTCCGCTCTCGCCGCCGCCTCCGGCCCGCGCCCCGCCGGGCTCACCTTCCTCCGCTCCCGCCGCGACCATGCACCGAGGGAGGAGGAATGGGATCCCGGCGAGGGCCGACCCGGCCGCCCCCAGCCGGAGGGAGGGAGGGAGCCGCGGCGAGGGGCGGGGAGGGACGGGACGCGGCCGCCCTGCCCTGCTCAGGACCGGCCCCCTCACACTGACGTCCCCCGCTCCCACACCGCCGGCCGCGGGGGAGCGCCCAGAGCGGGGCCGGGCGGGAGCTGGGCCGGGGCGTGAGGGCAGCGCGGCCGTGGGCGGGCTGGCGTGCCCGGGCGCTATCGCGGCCGCGAGAGAGGCTTTGGGAATAATAGCCCGATTAACCGCTGCTCCTCCATCCCGGCGTTTGAACAACCGAGGGCTCTCCATCTGCCCCGTCCCAAAGACAGGCTGAGAACGGGCAGCACGACTGGCATTGTCAGGCCTGGTACTGCCTAATGTACATCGCATCACAGTCTGCCCCCGGACCTAGCCATAGTGGATGCACTGAATGGAGAGCACGAATGGTAAACACAACTCCTCCTGTCTCCAAAAATTCCTCTTAGTGTAGACCTTCAGATATACAATTTACATTGCAAAAGAATGTCTAAAAAGTCTACAGTGCTTCTGCTTTCGAATTTTTCCCCTCAGAACAAATAATTCCCCACCGATATCCCTTTAAAATCATATTTAACACTATTCCAGTTTCAAAGCAGCACTCTGATGACCCAGGCTTTTCCGGAAGTATCTTGAGATGTCCTATGCCAAGCACATATATCTCTTCAAGCAAAGACACTCATTTTAGAGCTTCTGCAGGGAAAATAAAGGTTTAGGCTTGGGCAGGTCTCTGCATGCCTCTGCTATCCCCCACTGTTGCACCCTTGTGTAATATGCTGCTCGTTGTAAGTGCATGACAGGTGTCTAACTTCATACAGCTCAGCTCAGTGTCAACTTCACTTGCTAGATTGGAACTGGCTGTTGCAACAGATAAAACCAGCTGCTACGTTGGTCAATAAAATAAATCACTCTGGGTATCTCAGAGACATAAATGAAGTGCTACATCAGTGCAAAACTTGATTTGCTGCAGCTAAAGCCATCCTCCTGGGGAAAAGGAAGGAGTTCTCTTTTCACAGCTATCAGAAGGGTATCTTTCACAAACACTGCGTTTACTTCATGCTATGGCTTTTGACTAAATTGTCCTTTTACTGCCATTACACAGAGTAATCAGTGCAGGTGATCCTTCAAACTCTGCAAGAGCACATTCCATCTGACTGGACCCAGTTGCTGGATCTGTGCTTTTTTTATTGGTGTCCACTGCTCAGAAAACTGAAAGTCAGCAAGTGTTTTCCCAAGTATATAGGTTGAGGAAGAAAAAACAAATACAAAACTACAAAAATCATGCTCCTGTGGGAGAAACAATAAAAACATATGCGACTCTCTGCACTTACTGAAAACAAAGCATATGCTTTCATGTCTAATTATTGTCCAAACTTGTGTCCTCACATTACTTTTCCTCTTTTTGGACAAGTCATCAAATGAAACATTCTAAAAGAAAAAGTTTTATTAGAGACATTTTTTAATGGTCCCATTATAGAGTCTGAAAATTCATTTTCTACAAAATAGGGCTGTCTTTGTAAAGCTGAACTCTCTGTGACCTTTGAGAGCAGCTACTTTAACATACAATAGGAGACAACTCAATAGGTCTGTCCAAAAATAAACATCTCTTTAAAGAATATTTTAACCCTACAGACTTCACATAAATGGCACACTGACAACATTATTTAATAATACGAAATTAATGTAGTAGTCATATTAGTTTTCAAAAAGCTATGAGGCCTTTTTCATTCCATTTTTGCAGTGCACTTTGAGCTAATATCCATAATACATAGGTCTGCTACTTTTAGATCAGTTTTTTTCTAAACTAGACACATGCCCCATGCTATTTCGAAAAGAACCATGATACTACAACAATAATGTGAAACCAGAAAGTATAAAGTCTGCACTGCAAATATGCAGTAGCCAAAAACAGTTTTCTCAGTATTACATTTTTAAAAGACATATCTATTAACTCTTAAAAAGATAAAGTGAAATGCTAACTGATTTAACAAAGTTTGCCTAGAATGAAGTATTAAAGCATTCCTTCTATCTTCATTTATGAAGTCAGTTTTTAAACATTTACACTCACATGTGTCCAAATCACACGTAAGTCTCACAGCAATTAACAAATTGGATATAAAGAGTGATGTTGTGATGGTTGCTGCAGTATTGGATAAAGTGGCAGCAGCAGCTTTATCTTCCTCCTCCATTAATTGTTTAAAATTTGTTTGCTATTTAAAAATACACAGTAGGAACAATTACACAGTGCTGCTAACAGTTAGTGGTAATGTGCAGGCTTAGCCAGTAGGTAAAGTAATTACTAATGGGAAAGATGACACCTAACAACAAGCATATACTATTCCACAGAACACTATGATAAAGTTTTTAAGAAACTTGTTACTGACTTACAGCACTGCATGTAACACAAAGGGCAGCCACGGCTTAGAACATTTTACTTTGGGCTAACAGATAGTCTGACCCCATTGGATCCTGTCTGGTCTGCAGCACATATTGTTACAGTTTTGGCATACTACCTGGATGCAGAAATTTCTGTGGCAAGCTCAGTGCATCAGACTGTGGGGCTGAGCAAGTCTGTGACTTAGTAAAACAGCCAAGGGCAGGCAGGTTTCAGAAGGGGATAGGAAGAAGCATGATGAAATCCCTTGATGTAGTCAAAAGGCCAAGGACTGCGACCTTAACAGATCTAAGCATAGCATATAATTTTCTTAATTTGAACACTTCTTTATTTAGAATTGGTGTGATGAACTTGGTATTTCCTTCTGTCTTAGTAGTGGAGTTTTAATGCTAACTAATTACTATACTGGCTTTGATCTGTAGCTCTAAATATTTTTATTCAGCTTATCTTAGGCCAAACTGCACAAACAAATAACACATCACCAGAACTTATCATATATGCATTATCCAAACAGGAAACAGAGACGTCAAACAAGCACACTTTGGATTAAGTAATAAATGAGATTAAAAAGATGATATAATGTTTTTTCATCGTACCCATAGATCTTGGAAAGTATTAACTTCATAGGCATTAAATTGTTTAGACAGTTTTCCTCCCTAAATATTGATTTACTTATAACCCCAGATAGTAATAACTGATCTCATTTTGATTGATTGATTTAAATTCTCCATGGACTGTTAGAATGAAGGATTGTTTTACCCTGAAATTTCCTGAAGTTCACCTGAACAAATACAGCCTTGGATGTGGCCCAGAAAACATTCTCTGAAAGTTGTAAGAATAGAATATAGACAGGGCAGACAAAACAGAATAGCATTAAATACAACCAAAGAGACTACGACATCCAAATAACTAGCAAATAACATACAGGTTGGAAAGAAGAACAGACACTATTTGGCTCAAAATTATGTTCTCACTTAGCCTGTGAATAGTCACTGGAAACTATTAAAAATATTGGAGAAGATACAAAAATTTCCATATAGAGCCTACAAAAAGCTAAATAGGAACAAAGTGAATATCATGTGTGCATACTGCAATTAGTAGTTGGATTGAACAGAAAATTAATCTCAACTTTTTAAGCTTCACATATACTCATACTAGATTTGTTACATCATTGCACTTACTTTTCTCTTGCTTTTTTGTTAGTGGTATTTTGGTTAATTTTTTAAGTAAAATTTTGGCTGCTGTTTCAAAATCTTCTCACTGTAGAGGAATGGAATAAATTTTAATATTCTATTTGAATGAATGATCTGACTACAGAAACACACAGGGAATTTTTTTTTTTTTGAGTAAAATAATGTTAAAGAAAATGCTGCATTTGGAACTTGTCCCAGGAACTCCATGGAAAATGGAAAAAGAGGTATTAAGGACCCAGAAGATAGTGGGAAATATATAAAACTAAGGATTCAGCTTTGGAAGAGTGAGGAAACTGAGGGATATGGGTGTTATTTTATTGTGAGTTCTTTGTTCTTCTACCCGAAAGAAAAATAAGAAGTAAAACATCAGCTGAAATAAATCTTCAAGAGAACACATCTTTCTCAAGTAACTCCTGTTTTTGTTTGCAGCTTCAGAAATTTCAGGTTTTCTAAGCACTTAGCTATGACATTTAATTTTTCGGTACTTCATTGCTCTAGTGTCAATGAGTATATGGTGTTATAGAAAAGATTTGGTCTCTCTACTGTACAGCTAGTGACAGTAAGGCCAAAAAAAAAAAGACATCTGACGAATGGGAAACCCATCTGTTCATACTGGAGACTTCAGGAGCAAATGAGAAATGAGAAGAGGCTGTGGTTAAGCTAAAAAGGTAATACAAAATTAGCACCTTATGTTGTAGATAATAAAAAGGTACGAGAACATCCACGGTGGATAACAGCAATACTATATTGAAGTTATAGATTTCAGAGGAAATAAATTTTATAACTCAGATAAAAAATAAAGCCATACATAAAGAAAAATGGCTATCTCTATGTTGTTATGTACAGAATAAATGTACAGGATCTAGATTTACCTGCATGTGATGACCTCGGGAAAGATCAGTGCTGAGTAGCAGAAAGCATGGAGTGAGTCTGCAGAGAGAAAAGAAATAGGAAGAAGGTTTGGAAGACAAGACTAGGAGCTGTCTTAAATCATACTGTTTTGAATTGATTACTTAATTTCAATATATCCAGAGACATATCTTGAGATTTTCATCTCTCCAAGAGAAAGAAGTTGAGGGTGACTCAGGAAAGCTAGTTTAATAACCTATTTAGATACAAAGAGTAAGTGAAAGGGACAAAGGACAGGGCTGCTTAAGTTTCCGTGGGAAAGCAATGAAGAAAGCACTGTTCCAGACATGCAGACCAATGCAAGGCAGCAGCAGGCATTCATCAAAATAAAAACAAATTGAAAAAATAAGGTCAGTTAAAACAGTGTTGCAGAGTCTGAGATCTTTAAAAACGAAGCAACATGAGAAGAGACAAAGGCCTATGGTGGGTGTCGAGATATCTGTTGACCCTGGCTGAGTATTCTGAGGTCTCACATTCCATCTCTGAACCAAGCTTGGTGTTTTGGGGACAATAATTGTTAAACTAATTTGGGACTCTGCCAGTATGGTACAATAGAAGAATCTACTGCTGTATTTTAAGAAGGCTTTAATTGAATGCAGACACTCAGGCTCACTGATGGCATCCTGATTTATCACTGTGTCTAATCTTTATTTTTGAAACACATACTATTGTAACTAGTATGTAAAAAAAAGCTGTCTAGCCAAATAAATGCTGCCTGACACAACAGCAGTAACAGCTGTTTTATCTCCTTTCCCATAATTTGGCGCTCCAGGACAGAGAATATTTTAAAGCGCACTTTGATGTAGTAATTAATGGGAATTTAAATTTCAACTGTACAAACGAAGACATCAATTAAGTATAAATAATTAAAGAGGCTGGGTTTTAAACAAGATATTCACCTATTGAAATTCTCACATTAATAACCAGCTGTGCTAATCTGTTTCTCTTCTAATGTCCTCAGGACTGCTAAGAGAAAACATATACATTCAAATGGCTGAACAGGCTACTATGCATAAAATATTTGAAATTACTCTATCAACTCATATATCCAGTTGAAAAAAAGCAACTCTGATACCTTCTTCAACTGCTAGCTTATTCATCCACAAATGAGGCATTTTCTAGGACTTTTTCCAAAATATCCTACAGTTCTACTGGCTGTGTTACAAATTATAAAAGGAAATAGCCTAGTGCTATTTCTAGGAATTATATATCTCAAAAATGTTTTATGTTTCATTCACCAGTGTTAACATCATTAGAGAAAAATCTCAAAAATTGTAACACTGCCAAGTTTTTCCAAGCAATTTAAAACTTGAACAAATTGATTGAGAATTGTTAAGATTCACTCAAACTATCCAAAGATACTCAGTGAAACAGACTTATTACTCAATATTCCAAGTCCTGTAATAACTGCTTGAAATGTTTTTCAAAACTAAAATGGGCATTCCTAGGAATTTTGACTTAGGAATAATTCAGCCATGATTACACTTAACTTTGCTAGGCACGACATCAGATCAATGAGAACCAGAGCAGCACAGACCAGAGCACTTATAGACACCCTCTACTCCCACTGGCAGTTTGTGCTGGTTTTGAGCTAATTTCCACACTTTCCCCACATTCAAGGATAGGAAGTGGATTCCTAACATATTTTATGCTTATCTGGATGCTCAGGATTTTACACACTGATCATGGTATTGCCAGGATCCAAAAGAAGGAACAAACAATGATGCAGATTGGTTTTTGTTGGATTCCCCTTTGTTTTGGTTTGGTTTGGTTTTTGTTGGAATTCGCTTTGCTTTGTTTATCCTGTAGATTATCGCATTTCCACACCTTGCACTTTGATAAAACTGTCCTTACAGAAGTTACATCATGTCCTCTGGCCCAGGAGTTTGAATTAGTAGTTTATCCTTGTCATCTTGTCAGCTATCTACAATACAGTATTTTAGGATGTTTTTGAAATCCTTTCCCTGTCTTCTCTCATGTGGCTCTAGTTTCACTGTTTTCCTTTCATGCTCCTATCATAAATGTAGCTAAACTCTTCCTACTTCTAACACAGATATTGTAAAATTATAACATCCATCTCCAAAATAGGTTAAATGAGCTTTCTGTTTCCACACAGTGTAAAAGACAGATGGAATTCTCAGGGTAAACCATGCTGTCTTGAATCAATCTTGATCATTGTTTCTCCCTGAGAAGCCTTCACTTTCTGTTTTGTGGCTTATTGATTGTAAAGCCAAATTGGAAACCATGCAGTCTAGCACTTTTGCCAGCTCTATATATTTTGGTTTATCCAGAACTCAGAAAATAAATTAGAAACAAAAACAAAATACAAAAGGAGTTTTTCTGTGTTTAAATTTAAGCTTCCTGGGAAGTAACTCTTTTTCCATCTGCTTGGACCTTGCCACAAGCTATTCCAGTACACTCAAAATTTTAAGAGCCCCTAAACTTTGGAGGGCTACTTTAGAGCAACATCTTCATTAGGATAATGTATTTAATTTTTCCAGAAGGTAGCTAGCACATCATATATAATTTTAAAAGAAAAAATAATATCCTCAAGACAGTTTTAGCTATAGAATACTTGAAATATCCATAAAATATGAATTTTACAAGTTGGACATACTCTCTCAAAAAAAAAAAAAAAAGCCTCCAACAGCATTAACACATCCCGTGGGGCTACATTATGTTTATGTTTATGGCCACACAAGAGCACTAATCTGAAATGTGGCAGATTAAAGAGATTCAGGTGTCCTAGGAAGCCTGGGGGCAGACAACTACATGTCTCTTCCAAAGAATAAAAGATATGCACGTACATACTGACAACAATTTGAAGATGATCTTTTAATGAGAAGGATCATATACAGTCTATATAACCTGGGGAAACCTGGATCTTGCTATAAGAAAATATTTGTCAATTCAGAAAATGCTTTTTAAGGTTGAAGCTTGCGTTTTTGGTATGGCCTGCCTACTGACTGACACCAGCAGGCTTTTCTTTGTCAATCATGAATCACAATTATGTAGTAACAATTACAATGTAGCGATTTCCTTGTAACTGCGCAAACTATGGGGTGTTACAATTTTAACTTCCTCAGAACAAGGCCATGTGTTCCGAATTTCAGAAGGAAAAAAAAAAAAAAAAAAAAAAAAAAAGGAACATGTACAGAGGTTTAACCACAATTCTCAAAAAACTCCAACACTTTTGAATTCCAATTTCATTGTTCATTGCAGCACATGACACTAAACTTAAGTGAGTTTTAATATTAGATGCTTTCAAAGAATATATACACTGAATAATGATGAAGAGTGAGCCACCACTAGCTTAAAAACAGCAAACAAGCTTGCTAATTTTATCCTACTTAGAAGAAAACACACAACCCCAGAACTTATTCAGAACTCAAAAAGGAATCTATTAAGAAACACTAAATTTGTGTCAGAACAGTAAAAATTGCTCCAGTATCTGAGGCTCTTGGTTACACAGTAATAAAATTCTATTTTGGCTAAGACTGTAAAGCCAAACAAATGAAATAAACCCTTTATTTTTACATAACCCACTGAAGTGTCTTCAGAAATATCATAGTTCTGCATGAAACATCTTTGAAAGTATTGTGCCTTTTCATTATAGAACAGCATTGCTGTAAAGTAATACTCTGACTTTGTATGTCAGCTTAATAGCTTGTACGTATTTTTAAGCCACAAAAAGTTCACCTAGTGTTTTGGCTTTAAATTCCATGTAATTGAACTGACAAGGTTTCTTCACTAAATACTATGGTTGACCAGAATGCTGGCTAAAAAACCCTTTCAAAATAAATTTAATGACAGAGAAAACCATGCTGAAGGAGCCTGTAATTAGGAATATTATATTTTCCTGTAGGAAGAATTGTCTATCTCCAACTATTCACTGAAACCTGAATCAATCACTTTGTTTGATATGGTATCTCTATATCAGCTTTAAAGGAATGTGAAAATCAGCCCCAATATAAACAGATGAGACCTATTTAGGTGCTTTTGCCAAAAAGGCTTTTGCTAGAGGTTGGGGATTCTGGACAACAGGCTGCTGACTTCTTTAGGGATCCAGCCCTATGTTAAAACACGTATTTCTCACAAGTTTTAGCTTTTCTTTAAATTAAAGACCAGCATATTCATTCCTTTCACTTTATTGCTTATTTACCCTTTAGGTGCATATTTGCATGTGAGCATGAGAGGTTTGCTGGGATCTCTAACTCAGGATTCTACTGGTCACGTCATAAAATCTGTATCTGAATCCCTGTCTTCAAATGGGTTGATGGAACCCTCACAGGAAATTATATTTGTTTTTCACAGCCCTTAAACTTATCTGCACCACAAACACTGCACAATTTCATTACAGAGTGTGCAAATTTCTCTCCTATGCCATTGGTTTATGTATGTTCAGTAATAAGTCAATTGCCTTGTCTCTCTGCAAAATAATCAAATAATCTTACTTCCTGCTAATGGTCAGTTCTGACAGCAGCACAAAACTTGTTTCCACAGTATCTATTCTTGTTAAAGACAGATGCCTTGGATCACACACTTAGAGGCACAAGAACAACCTTTTATGTTTTTGTCTCTGAAATAATTAAATTAGCTGTTTAAGAAGTGATGAATGATCTATTTTAAAACACAAATGAAAATAATTAGCTGGAGATAACATTAATTAAACCCTACAGTGATTAGTCCTAGGAATTCATGCTTTCCTTATTTGAACAGGTAAAATGGAATCAAAACAATAGCTTGGAAACAAACTATTCACATTTAGATGCAGATGGTACAAATATTGCAAGGACATTGGAATTATTGAGAATACTAAGGAAAAAAGAAATAAGAGCTGAGAATTAAAATATCACAACTGATTAAACATTGTTAATGATGATAATTATAGGGCTACTTAAGAGAAGAGGAAAGACAAAGGAAAAAATTAATTATGGAGAAAAGTAAGGCACATATTGACCAGGAGTATTACATAGTTACTAGTGCATGCTTTTCCTGCAGCAGCAAAATATCCATAAAGAGGTAAAGAATAAAGAAAATTCCAACTTCCAAAGCTGAAATAATAGAAATTGCTATTTCAGTGTACAAGATCTTACTGGCTATTGCCTACACCTTAGAGCTTGGCATCATAGCCAAATTTAATAACTACACAGTATATCAAAAGTAATTCACTAAATAATACTAAATACAAAATATACACAATGGCCACCATGCTGTAATAAGGCTCTCTAACTATCCCACAGAAACCTTTAAAAGGCGGGGTTTTGCTAGGTGAGTATGATTAAACAAAAGTTTTTCCTAGCTTTTTCTTATGTGGCATTCAGGAGACAGTTACACAAGAAATTCATGGGTACATTTGCAATGTCACTGAATGACAAGTAAGCACAGGTCGTATCTTAGCATTAAAATTAATTCAGCAGATGATCTTTCCTGGGAGTCACATTTTCTTACAAGTTGTTTCACCAATTGGAGCCCTTGGAGAAAATTCTGAAGGAGGGAATTGTTAAGTATAATTTAGTAAACTAAGAAGAATTACATCTCTTTACTTCAATGGAGTGATGCATCATGTTCAGTCAGGGAATTCACAGCATGTCCAGGACACAGTACACAGTCATTTCTAGTGCTGCAGGAAGAAAGGTACAAGATCATAAAGAAATATTCCATGAAGCAGTTTCTGACCAAGTTCTGACATTGAAAATTAGGATTGAAGTAACTGTTAATATGCAGAATATATATTCTGGCCTTGAAACAGCAAACAAAAAACCCCAGCCTTGTACAGCAAGGTGCTCATGGTTTCCCAGTGATATAACAGCAGCAAAATTAATAAAACCCAAAGCTCAGGATATATCAGGAGCTTTTATGTGTGTCCTCTACTTACAGTGCGTATGCCAGTCTTCTGGATTCACATTTTTGGAACAGTCACCATTTCTAACAAGTTGAGATTCTTGTGGTTTTGGCTATCTGATTTCAATCAAAACATGTGACTCAGAGCCAAATCATGGTATTTTTTAAAGTGATTGTAGGCCAAGTAGTCTTCAGGAAGCATAGACAGAGCACATGCAGTTGAAACTAATAGGGAGCACCTTTTTATCTCTCATCTGTTACATTAATTAGTGGTAATGATAGTGGCCCTGAACCTCCATTAGTGCTATTCTAAAAATAATAAGTGAATCGCTCTCTCTTTAAAAAACAACCGAAGAGGAAATACTCTTTTATTCTTCATAGTCTGGTCATAAAAAAATAAAATCCAGTGAATAAATAATTTGAGTCTATTGCATAATTTAAATGACAGGTATCTTACTTTTCTCATATAAATACACAGAAAGAAGAAATGTGTAATAACTCACAAGATTAAAAATCAGGTTTCTATCCCTATACTTAGGGAAATTATATTTAGTACCAGAGGAGTGGTGGTCTGCACCAGAATTTGAATAAGTGATAACCATGGCTTAAGGCACAGACCCAAAAACAGAGTAAATATAAGGAGGTTACACATTTAGGCATGCAGTGAATCATCTGCAATGTCCTCAGCCCCAAAAAATAGTTTTCAGTGGAATTATTCTGTATTTAGAACCTGCTAAACAAAAACAAACATATTAAAGTGTTCAGCTAGAATAACTTGTAAGTATCTAAATATGAAAATCCAAGACTTGGGTTAACATTGTTCTAACAGTAAGTTGAACTACATTCAGCATCTTTATATTGCTTTATTTTTCTGATAATGTTCAAACTAATAAACTTTAACTATAATATTAAAATTCAGTGTCACTGATCATAATTCATCGTGCCAGCAATTTTAGCTATGTAATTAGGATTTCCTGTTGTTTTTTCCCCTGATTACACTCTTTCTTTGTTTAAATTCAGCAGGCATTTATGTCTCAAATATCTTCCAGAACTGCACTAAAAAACTCCATACCAGAGACAGCAAAGAATGCATAGATGAATGATGCTTTGACTCGTAAGTCAATGGGGAAAGTTGGTATCACCCTCAGCAATAGCACATTCTGTCAACCCATCTGACGTTGCCGATATCATCACATTTACAATAAGATACAATTATGGCTGGAAGATTCCCACAGTCCTGCCAGATTCCTCAAGGGTATTAGCACCTGTCTGATTGCAGTATACAACAAAGACATTGTTAAAATATCAGTGCATCAATCTGAAGGAATTTGGAGACTTTGAAGTTTAAAAAAATAAAACAACAGTGTGGGAAAAAGAAGCAGCTACAACAGCTAGGTACAGTTATGCTTGTCAGGTTTAGTTAAATGACACAGTCTTGGATAACAGTTTTATTCTTAATTTGTCATGAACATATGTAAAAACAACTTTTGTTTTTTAAAAGATATTAATTAATATCAATAGTTATTAATAGTTACTCAGCTTTATGTGATCTTTTCCCACAAAGAAGAACTAGCAAAATAGAATGGAACATTAATCACCATTAAACCATGAGTCCCAGGCTTCTAATTAACGGAGTGCAGATCCTGAGATTGCACTGTTGCCACTGTTCCTTCCCCAAGCAGCTAATTTCAAAAGGGCATGCAGAAAGTCTGAGGTGTTGGATCTATGAAGAACTGGGTGTAGTAAATGTATTAAATCCCTCTCAGCTTTTTAGGCAGTGCATAAACCTCAGATAATTTGCTGCATAATTCACTGAGAGTGACAATGAAAAATACCCACATCATATCTTAGGAGCACAAAAACATTGTGCTGTAATTTGCTGTCTCAACCTTCTTACAGTAAACATGCGGAAATGTATAGGCTTTTATTTTTCTAATTTACATTATTAGTTTTTGTCACTGTTTGGGTATGGATCCAAGCTAAAAGTCATATACCAGAGGTGTCAGCCATAGGCATGTACTCAAACTCAAAGTGTAGAATTCACCAAAATCTTCTTGTTATTTACCCAAAAATTTGTACTAGCTGCAAGAGTGGACTTCTCAGAATTTCTTCTGAAAGTCCAGCAAATATCAGCATTTAAGAAATGTTCCAAAAATACTTATCTCCTCAAAAGGTTTTTAATAGATTAGTCACAGAAGTGACTAAGGAAGTGCAATATGTGCAGCACATATATTGAAAACACTGAGAAGAGCAACCAGAAGTTTCCTAACTACTGTCCTTACTACATTTGCTCCTACTACAAACAAGTCTTATGGAAGTTTACACAGTTCAAACTGAGTTTGCAGTTTGTATCATGCTTGAAAATAATCTGATATTTTTCAAATAGCACTGAGGTCTTCCAATGAAGTCAGAGGGCATGCTGACACCAGCATGAACTTGAAAAAATACTTAATGAGAAAAAAGCAGCCAGAATTTTCCTAGTCCTGAGTCGAGAGACTTTGCAATTACAACTGTAAAAATACATATCCATCACAGAAAGATAAAACAGAGATGATAGCAGCAAGTAAAATGTGTGTCAAGATATTTGTTCTATCAAGTGTCTTACAACCATATTCTACAACTGATGCAGCCATGGTCATTGGGCTAATGCACTGTTAGAACAAGTGTGCTTGAACAGACATACTGTGCTTACAGAAAAATTGTGCTTTAAAATTGTACAGCTGCCCTTAACCATAACCATACCATCGGCAGAGAAATAAGGAGCCTGTCAGAAAGAAATTACAGACTGACTAGAATCGAGTTACTCACTCTGAGCATGAAAAGATCCAATTGTTACCACTGCATACATATGCAGAAGCATGCCACCACCACATGCTTGCTAGAGACCAGATATTAAAAAATAGAAAAAAGTGACTAATATCTTTCTAATCACTGCATACTTATTGGTATGAACTAGACTAGCTCCATTGGCTACAGTCAAGCTGTATCAGCCTCCTAATATGAAGATCTTGGCCCTTCTACGACTTTTTATTCCTCATGAGTTTGGAACAATAGGGCTGAAATCAGAGAAATGCAAAAACATGAATTCTCAGTGAAACGTGCATAACTAGACAATGTGATGAGAGCACGAACTGACAAGAGAAAGGCCAGGTCATGAAGCTTTCAGTTTGTACATGCCAACAAATCATTAAATGTGCATGAGGATTTACAAATGCTACATGATCTGAAAATCTGTTCTGCCTTTAAGTTTTTGGTTTACTGCCTTTGAGAGGAGAGGAATGAAGAGTGTCAGATTACAAAGTGGAATTCCTACTGCTGACCAGAAAACATTGGATTTCCTTGTTCGGACTCTAAGGGAAAGAACAGTAGCCACTGTTACTGCTTTTTGGAAGTTGATTCCTAAGCAGTAATGCAAAGTTAAATATGGGCCCATTTAAAAAAATATAGAAATCTACCAGATTTACTGGTCTCTCTGTCTCCATGGGCTTTACTATGGGTCTACCAAAAGAAAACTCTATCCTAAACATATTTCTTTATAGAGTTCATAGCTGTAATTTATTCTTTCTCTAAAAATTTTCATTTCCAGGTTTTTTGAGCAGAAGGATGAGAAAATGGAGATTGTAACATTTCCAATGCAGTAAATTTTGTTAACTAAAACGCCTGTGTTCTGCAGGCCTGTTTAGAGACTGAAGTTCAATGAGTAAATGTATGTTGCTACCTTTCTCTGGAGTCATATCTAGATAACATTTATTTTAAAGATAAACACACAATGAAAAAAATAAAATAACATTAACCAAGAACAGAATGTTTGCAATATGCATAGATTTAAAAACTGAGAGTTAT
The DNA here is from genome assembly GCF_903797595.1 of Erithacus rubecula. Taxonomy (NCBI): domain Eukaryota; kingdom Metazoa; phylum Chordata; class Aves; order Passeriformes; family Muscicapidae; genus Erithacus; species Erithacus rubecula. The sequence continues at coordinate 10,845,221 of NC_136661.1, forward strand.
TAGTGAAAGAGTAATTTTCTTCTCTTCCAGCTGTGATACAGAGTAACAGTTGTCATTATATTTTCAGATTAATGTTCAAAATAAGACACAACTCCACTACAAATATAACTTAATCAATGAAAAATAATCAATGAGCTTTCCCTGAACTAAAGCAATGAATCCAGTTGATATGATAAACAGGAGCATTTAATTCTGCTCTACAGCTTGGCTGGGCCAGTTTATAAAGCACATTGAAATCATGACTGCACTTGGGGACCAACACCCCAAACAGAGTTTTTCCAAGCACAGCCCTATCTATATTTCTCACAATACCCTGTCCTCTCCATCTTTTCACTACGACACATGGATGTTAATTAACCATTAATTAATTCAGAATCTTCTGACTGCAGTGCATAGGCAAATACCTTTCATGGGCACTGCATTCACTTGAAGGCTTTGAGTGGAATTATTCTGACTTTCATTTTGACAATACAGAGAGATCTACACAGTAATCAGCTCCTAAGAGAGAAGTGGAAGAAAACAGTGCTCCAAGTGCACCGCAGTTATGTGTGCATTTGAGGCTGACAGTTATGAACCTAAGAAATGCCAGATCTCTGCTATATTTAGAATGTTGATGATTATTCGTGTATTATAGTCACTTATTATCTGGACAATACTTAGGTTAATACAAGTATTCCTAAATCTTTCTTTGTATTCTCATGTATCAGTAGTACATTTATGACAAGCACAATGAAAATAAACTATAGATAAAACCAGCAATTGCATTTAAAAAGAGGTAATTACTTTACTTGAAGATGTCATCAAACAAATATCATTAAAGAATAGTAAGTAAAAGGATGGATAGTGGCTGTTGTTAAAAAGTCTGCTTTTGCTTGCAGCTTATGATGCTTACAGTGCTGTAGTCTGTGTAAGAATTCTTGTTAAATACTGTGGTGATATCAGGGTCTCAGCATCCTCACTTCTGAAAAAAACAGATACTAAGTAATTTAATACTGGTATTTAGAACCACAGACTCAAAAATATAAAATTTAGAAGTACAACAAACTTAGACAATGTAGGAGCTCGCTTTGTTTGGATTTGGGGTTTGGATTAGCTCCACACATTTAGTGCATATTTTGTCACAAGTTAAATCAGAAATGCATAATTCACTGCAGAGTACAAAAATTCTCAATGGTACTTGTGGATTAATACTTATGCTTGCCTCTTAACACTATGCTCAATCTTTATAAAGAGGAAGACGGATCCTTGCAATTGCATTTAATGCTAAAAATAGAATAAACATACGCATATAAACTCTTATTTTTGTATGAAAATTCTCTCGATTTTATAGTGTCGGAATCATAATTTTAAAAAAATTCCTTTTAAAATTTCTTTTCCTATACCATGGCCTTTTCTTTATCATGAAGGAAATACAGAAGAAGGTGAATTCCAAAAACTCCACATAAAATAATGTACATTAAGTTCTTGTCTACTGTGGACAGAAAAATTAACCAAAAAATCTGGTTGTTAACAAGCAATTGTAACTCAGAGGAATTTCAGACATTTTATACCTGCTGCCTCTAAGAGACAATCTCTCAATCATTCACATTCCTAAATGTTTCTTCACAGTGGGCTGCTTTCTAGGACAAATATAAACAGAAATGCAATTGTTCCAATCTATTCCCTCCTACATTTTTCAAAATCCAGATGGGGTATATTCCTAAGTCTCCTTTGATATTATAAATATGTCTATTTTTTACTCAGTCAAAGGCTATGCCATTTCAGCTGTTCTGGATTTTTTTTCAAATGCTGGATTTATGGCAAAAGAAAACTGTCAGTAAATTCCTAGCCAGGCTTCTCCACTGTATTAGTTTTGGAGCTTTAGTTAGAAGTAGAGTGATGGTAATGTTGCTCATATCCAGTTGTTTAATATACCATGACCATGCTCTCTTCATTATAGAGTAAAGTCAAAACAGAACTGAAAAGGCAGGAGAATGACTTAGTTTCTACAACATGTCACTGCTGGGGCTGCGGGGAATGACTAGACCAGACTAATAGCCACTTTGGGATTATTTCAGACAGTGCTTTATCCACCAAGTATGGCTTGTAAAACAGAATATTTGAAAACAAAGCAAAAAGGACAAGAATTAAAGTGAAATTTCAGTACATCTATAGGGGCCACCTACAGGGCAGCAGTGCTTTCATGGCCCTTGGGTTGGCAGCTAGAATACTCACAGCCTTTTAGAAAAGGCTCCTCTTACCACATACACAAGGGAAGAGGGCGGAAAAAATTATGATCCTCCAGGAATCAACTATTTTCCTGGATAACTGCACACTGATGAGAAACAGAAAGAAAACAACTTTGGAATCACAGAATTGCCCTGACTATAATCTATAGATAAAAAAACCCCCAAACTATTTGTTACTGTGAGTTAAGTGCAGTTAAGCTGGAACTGAAAGTATGTTTGTTAGAAGTTAAGTCCACCCTCTGACTCAATGTTCTCAACATTCTTCTTTTCATCATCCAGACAGACTCATTAAAGTTTTTTCCCAGTGAAGCAGGATAAATGTGAAGGGTAAATTTAAGGGCTTAGATGTCCTTGAACAAGCCATTTCTGAGTTTTCTATCCAATTAAAATCAATGACTCCTACCTCATGAGTGTGCTTGGAGAATGTACACAATCAAGAAAGACTTCAACATCCCTGGTTAATAGGGCCATCGAGTGATGTTTCTGGCAGATTTGTAGGTCCCATGAAATGATTTGGGCAGGCCACAGATGTCCTGATCAAAGTTTTCCATTCATTACCATGGGCTCTATGCCCAAAATTACTCAATAAGCATTGCTGAATACCAAACACAGCTTACTTTGTTTGTACGTGTATTCACTGTGTTCTGACTCCTTGTTTGCTTGAAGAAATAGCAAGAATGCATAGCTGAAAAGAAAGACAGGGCTTTTTTATTTTTATCACTGTCCTGAATGCCAAAATCTAGAAGCCCAGAACTGTGGCTTTGGTGCAGTACCTTGTTGTGGCTTTTGAAGATTCGCCCAAATAAACACTGCATTCCTTAGATCCAAATCTAGCTATTCAGACTATACTTTTTTTTTCTAACTATAGTCCTGCAGGAAAAAAATAAAACTGCCTTTATTGCTATTGAGTTTAGCCAGGATTAGGAGATCAACATCCGGTAACTGCTTTGATGATGGCAGCCGGTAGTCACTTTGAAACTTGGCAGCAGCTGTATCGCCAACCTTTCCAGTATCTCTGCACTCCACCCCACAAAAGCAACACTCTCAGGAGGGAACACTAACACAACAAGAAGCACTGCATCATCCTCTTTGCCTCTGCTAACCACGGTATGCAATTATCACAAGGACTGTCACTGATCCTGCCCGTGGTTGGATGGCTGACTCATTCCAACTGCTCTGTGCCAAAAAAGTTTTTTACTGTTCCTTGTAGCAGTTCTGCTCGATGTAGATGAGCTCATACATGAATTGTAAGGCACTGGAAGAAGACGGGAGAGCACTGGATTCAGAAGCAGTAGCTTGGGACCCCAGGGGAATTCCTTATGCCATATATTCAACCAGGATCTTTCCACATAATAACCCAGTTTGAAACAAAATTGCATCCACTGCCTGCCGCTGACAAAGATGTAAGCTGAAAGAGTTAAAACATTCAGCTGGAAACCCGCTGGCAAAAATACTGCCTAACCTCCTCAAACTTAGAACTGGCAAGATTTTTTTTCCCCTTCTCTTAGCAAAAGCACTACTTCCCCATAACAAACCTCAGCTTTTTATATATTTTATGTATTTTATTTATAGCTAGAGAGACAAGAAACCTATGGGTCTACTTGGGGTGGGACTCCAAAGGGACTGCCAAGGGAAGGGCTGGGCTGGAGAAATGGTCCTCTGACCTCTCCATCGTGCCAGAGCTAAGGTTAATGTTAGGAGGGAGACACAGGGTCCAGCTGGAGCAGGCCTGTGGTGGGCTGCCAAAGGAGCAGGTAGGCAGGAAAACAAATTCTCCCTTAATAGCTGCTACATCTTGGAAATGGTTTAGTGTTCCTGCATTTAGGACAGCCCTAACCCGTGGCTAGATTCTGGATCCCCTGGTAGTGCTTGACATTGTATCTTTTTTATTTGTCAAGTAATCTTCCATTTTGACTTTAAGTGTTTCATGATTGAGTTGCCTCTTTGTCATTTGGGGTCCCTGGCCCTAGGATTAAAACATGGCTACACATACTGACTGCATGTCCTTGTGTGCCAAACTCCACCACACGTGGATAGAAGCCCTATCAGTGGCTCTATCACCATCAGCCCTTCCATCAGGACCCTTTGGTAAGGCGGCAATAGGGTGGCACAGGTCTAACAGGACTCTATCTGTAACTTCATGCTCTTTTACTGAAAGCATGGAACAGTTTTAGGTATATTGCTAGTAGTCTTTCTAACTAAACCACTTTGTCAGAAAGTAAGATGAAAGGCAAATTCGCAGAGGCCAACAGGGAGTGGTAGTGGAGCTTCAAATCCACACAGACCACACAAGTGTTTAAACTCTGGGTTCTTCTGTTCAGAGATTCTGAAGAGGATTAAACTCAGATCTTTATCCAAGACTCATTTATCAACCTTAGGAAAGTTGGACAAATTATTTTCAGACTGAATATAGGGCCTTTGACTCAAGAGAAGATCCAGGTCTTCTGTTGTGCTTATAAAATCACCCACTCCTTGACTCTGTACATCTTTTTTATAAATAAGCAATGCAAAAGAGTAGCCAGTGTCAGAATGCTTCCTAAACTTGGTCACTTTTCTGGAGCTTAAATAATTTCTAAAGCACAAATGTTAAGACTTTTGAATGCATAATGCTCAGATGTTTGCTAGATTAAGAATGAGTCTTAAACTGGAAAGGGATGAAATTAAGTTTTATTTAGAGTTCAAAATACTTGCATTTTTGAATGTTACTCAAGTAACCACAAAACATATAAAGAATTCTCTATTTCCCAATTCGAAACAACTTAACAGTATACAACTCTTTGCAGATGCCAATCTAAACGTGTCAGCCAGATGTTTTTTTCCCTAACATAGTTCAATTAAAATTTTTTATGAAGGACCACCCATGGAAAACAATTAGAAAAACAATTTATGTCCACTGTAGCTGAGAATACAGTGAATCTTTGGATTTTAAAACATAACAAGAGAAAACAGAGGGTGAATTGAATACCTGTGTGAGACAATGATATGTCACAGTCACTTTCTAGTAAATTAAATATGTAAATTAGAATATCAGCAGGACATTAAAATGCAGATTGCAGGACATGGAGAAAAGAGAACACATAAAAGCTCTGCTTACCTCTGAAATTAAAATTAGAAATTTTTTATTCTTTACTGACTTTTGCCAAGAAGCTGACATTGATGGGAGTCAATGTCATTAAGTACTCAAGCTATTACAATTTAGGTGATTTTTTTATTTTCCATGAAACTAGATATCAGCATATAAAATCCAGTTAAAAATACAATTGACAGAAGTTTCCACTTCTGTGGGTAAGACAACATTTTTTCTCATGTAATACAAGTGCTGAAAGCTGAAGGAGACACAAGAATGTAGGGCAGAAATTTCCCTCCACCCTCAGTCCAGTCCCTTGTTATTGCAACAATCACATCTTGTAATGCTGACTATAAGCTAAAATGTTATATGTGATACTGACTGAGAACAGTTAGCTATCTAAACTTACCTGTCTGCATGTGTACATAGGGCACTAAATAAACATGCACTATGGAAAAAGAGTGAGGATAACATAAATTCCTTGGACTACTTGCCTTGTATACTGGGGAATGGCTATCAATGTCTCCATTTGCATTTGATTGCACAAATAAACTATACCAAAACATTCTGGATGAATAAGAACTAACAGAACTTCTGCTCTTCAGATGATTTATCTCAAAAATAAATTTGTATCATTAGGACACACACAAAAATAGTAGATCTTAAGGTCACAAAAGGTAATTTAACAGTATACTCTTTCAGAATCCCAGACTCGAGCTACTCACTGTATGCTACAATTAGAACATGTAATTTTCAGTTGCACTAAACAAGTAAGTTACAAACTAATATAAATTATTTTATTGCCATAAAATAAACTGACTGCAACAGTTAGAAAAGGGAATGCAATAAAGGTTTTTCTGGAACTACTGAAGGAAGATGCAACCTTTGACAATGTAATATAAAACTTATAAAAAGGTTTTGTTGCTTACATTTTCCCTCCCTTGATGTGGCCAGCATATAACAGATCCTGAGCCTCAGTTATCATAAAGAATCTTCAAAAGCTCAAAAGTGAAATGTTGGTGCGCTCTGAAGCCGAGATTGCCATAGTCTGATTGGATCTCACTAATTTACAGGACAACATGGTCAGTAAATTATTTTATGAGCTCATTAGGAAAGGAAACAAACACACACATCAAACAAAGGCTCAATCCCCTTCAAATGAGACTAACATGGGAATTCACAAATTCATTCCTTAATTAATGAGGTTCTTTAACTCACAAGTTTTGTAAGTCGTAACTTCCAATTATAATCAAAATACTCCCAGAGTTGCTGATGAGAGTGCTCATCCTTTCTCTTCTGTCACAGTGCAGGCCTCCCATGTACTCCATCAGGAAGCATGAAAACCTCAGCAGACTGGCAGATATTAGATATGCTTCAGAGGTGTTTTTGGGCAACCTGTGATATTTACAACTTCCAGCTTTAAAGTTTGGTCTACATGATTCTCATAAGGAATCATGTCAAGAAGGAATTGACAATAAGTAGGAAGGATTATGTCTGCAGCAGACAAGTAATGGCTTTGTAATGACCGGAGCCCTTCCTGTGGGCTGCCCATGTGCTGCTCTCACTTGGATCTTGCAGCGCTGGTCCCAGAAACATCAGGTCTTTGTATGAGCTGTGTGTCAGCTAAAACCTGAGCAGGAACTGAGTTAACAGCACACAACAGAAAGAAAAGCCTAAATGTGGTTCATGAAATGGAAGGAGATATGATCAAGTACCAATTTGGAAACTACTTCTACAGAACATACAATGCTTTTAATTTAATGTTTTAAATATATTAGTTCCTATGAAAGTTACTAACTGCAGTATAGTAGGAGCTTCTGTCATAGCAGACATGTTTTACCAAAGAAAATATAAATTACCTGGAGTCAGGTAACAATCAGATGATTCTCCCAGTTTCTAGATAACTGTGGAAACACATGATTGTGTGAATATCAACAGTTTAGAAAGTATTGTAAAGCTGAGCACTATGCCCGAGAGCCCCAATGGAAAGGTTGGTGCAACCTAATGGAAGAGAAATTAGTCTTTGAGATTCAGAGTGATTACTTAGAAGGTGAGGAACAATCTGAAAAGCTTACCCAGTCATATCCTGCTGCAACCAATTGCTTTCAGCCACTGATGGATGAATGGAGAAGGAAGTTGAAACTTGGTCTGAAACAGGATTCCATGGGAATATATCCAATTAAACCACAGAGAAAATATATTGTCTATTACACGAAAATTACTTTTTTTGAAACTACTTTTCTCCTTGTCTCCAAGGCTGAAGACAGTGAATGAAACAGAATTTTAAAAATACTGACATAAGGGAGTAGAAGTGACAAAGGAGCAAGAGAAACAAAAAGCTCTTTGGGAGAAAGATAAAAAGCTGAACAGGCTTCTGGAGAGCTTTAGCTTCACTTCTACTTGTAGAAAAAAGATCAAAGGTAGAAAAGACAAGCATTTAAGATTAGATTTAAGACAGTGTATTGAAGAATCACCTGTATTACAAAATGTATGCATTCTCAGTTTTCTTGTTTCAGCTTTTTCTCAGACATTTTATTTTTTTACTTTTTTTTAACGCACAGATTTTGTCAAGCCTTTCTCTTCATTAATCTGTTTGCTAACAATTAGTACAAGCCTTCCTAGAGAAAACTGAAAAGTTGTGCAAAATTTTAGTGCAATATATATGAGTTGGTCCTGGAGCCAGGAAAAAGGCAATTAGATTCCTGCTTTCTGGAGATGATGACAGATTGAGCTCTGCATCCTGACAAGGACACTGAGAAGCAGTACCAGAACTAAGGGAATGAGACACTCATAGAGAGCTGGCAGGTTATCTTGCACCAGTTTGATAAGCAACTGAGAAATGTTGCATGGCTTGGTTTCTTCATGGCTCAGAGCCCACTTCAGGATGAAAACAGACTCCACTATGGTAATAAAGACAGAGTACTTACCAGGCAGGTAATAAAAGTAAGGTTTTGTTCATCACAGAATTGCTGAGTAATTCCTGCAGAAAGGGGCCTTTGGAGGTCACTGGTTGTTCCTCAGCATCTTTACCAAACTGGGCCATCTTCAAATTTGGTACAGCTTCACGGATAGAATTGTTCAGAAAATTCTCCAACCAAAGACTGAACATCCCCAGGATTAGGGTTGCCAGAGTCTCACATTTCCATATTTAATTAAACTCATGGTGTGATTTATTTTCCCTTTCCTTATATTGCATTGGAACTCCACATGCTCCCTGTGTGCTTTTCATCTTTGTGCATCTCTGAGAAGAGTCTGGCTTCATCTTCTCTATGCTTTCACATTAGGTAGCTGAAGACAGCAACCCTTTTCCTCACCAGCATAAACTAACCCATTTTTTTATCCTCCCCATGATCATATTCACACCACTCCACTGAACTAACTCCAACTCATCAATACTTTTCCTGTATAGGGAAGCTCAAAATGTGATGCGATGCTCTAGCACATAAAGAAAGGAATTAAGACTTCCCCTAGCTGCTGGCTACATTCTCATTTACATGGAACAACATGTGGCTGATTTTCTTCACCTAGAGAGAAAATGGCAACTCTTGTCCTAATTCTTGTCCAGAAGGATGCCTAGAATTTTTCCCTGTGAAAATGTTTTCCATCTGGTCATGGCCCAGCATATTCTCCCGAATGCAGTTGTTCCACCCCAAGTGGAGGACTCTGCAATTGTTGAAATTAATGAAATCTTTGTTCACCCATTTTTTCAGCCTGTCAAGATCCTTCTGCCCCACAGCCCTGCACTCCAGTTGATCATCATTCTCTACTCTGGTCTGATACATTAAGAGTGAACAAGAAATAGAGATTTTGTTGTATTTTTGAAGTTTTCTTTTTTTACTCTTCCCTTTTCTGGATGGAAGTACATGTTAAAGGCAAAAGATGAAACCAGAATTCAGTATATTCCACAAGACTGATTAATTTTGGATGTCCCTGCTGCCGTGATTCCTTGCAAGGAATTCAATTTCTTTCAAGGAAGGAGGCAATGTTTTTCTTTAGCACTAAAAGTATATTCCAGACAAAGAATATTTTTTTAAAAATTTACTAACATTTCACATGCAGTTTTTGGAATGAGAGAATATTTCTAATTCAAGAATAAGAAATACTTGGATTATTCAAAGAATAAGGTCACAATTGACAACAGTGTATTAAAGAAAGTATAAAATACATGATTAGGGCTCTGAGTCCATAAACCAGACTCTGCTACAGAGGTATATTGCAGGATGCCAAGCTGTGTGCACTATGCCCAAGGACCCCAAGCTCCAGTTGCTGCTGGATCACAGTTGGGATCCTCATCAGGGTAGAACACAGGCACTGAACGTTTGTGGTAATACTGAAGCCGTGAGAGTAGTTTTTCTACCACATTAGGGTATTTTTCAGACACATCATACTTCTCTTCAGGATCATGAACAATATCAAACAGCCAAAGTCTCTTTGATGATGGATCAGACGATTGAATGTGTGACTCATTGAACAAAGACGGTGGAGGGAACCAATGACTGCAGCCTACAGAACAGGAACAGACCAAGGGTCATTACTGACGTACAGAGCAACAGGGTGAAGACACAGAGTTCTGCAATAATTGATGATGTCTCTTGACAAGCCCCTGCACAGTGACTCTTGCTGCACACCTTAACTCTAGCCCTGCACCAGAGTTTCTCCAGTCCAGGGCTACCTAAACAGGAGTCTCATTTATGCAAAAAAAACCCTAATGAACCACTGAGATTCAAAATTCCATGAAACTTTATTTCATATCAAATAATTTAGTGGACCTTCTTCTTGGATTATATGATCCTTATGGGTCCCTCCCAATTTGAGATATTCTACGTCAGTCTTTTCCTTACAGTTCAAGTAACTTCCAGACAAAACACTTGGAAAATGAAAAAAAAAAAATACATTGGATTTTAGAAGTGCTCATTCTAGATTTTTGCATGTGGTGAAGAAATGAAGAAGTTAGCAGAATTACTAAAAGAAATTAAAATACATGAAACAAAATTAAATTACGTTTGTGGTGGTGGGAATAGAACACACTGTACAAAAAGGAGTTATTTTGTTACCTGGATATCCAGTTAGTAATTTCCATTTTCCATGTCTTATTGCTGCATGTATGGATATATTGAAAAGTGCATCATCCCATGGAGAAGAATTGCTCTGAGGTAAAGATGTCCTCTTGTCAATGCCAAGACCTTAATCAAACAGTAAACTACGTTAGGTACATTGAATATTCATGAGGTAATTTTTAGAACTCTGTTGGAAAACAAAGCAGCATCACCCATTTATTTTTTCCCTACTGGATATAAACAATTTGTTGTATATATGTGCAAAGATCTGTGCTATGATTCAATGGATGTATTTAACTCTGAACTTGAACTGCATTTTAAAACTTACCAGTGGAAAATGTGACACCAGAGTCCAGATAACCAGACTCATTTTGTACACAGATATTATATGTGTATACCATATACCTGTATTAAGAATGTTAAGGATTGGAATTGCTAAATTTGCTCACACAAATGCCTATATCTTTTTCCAGGTAGGAATATAGGATAGAAAAATCCCCTGAGTCAATGCTACTACTCTTAATTCTCTTAGGTCACTACAGGGAACATGTCCCAGGTTCAGACCTGTATCCACAACAGAGCTGTCTCCCTGGGCTGAGCTGACTGTGGTCACAAAAATCCACATCTGTTCAGCAAGCTTCTTCCATGGCATATCTTCATACTGTCTTTGGAGGAGCTGTGTTTGAAGTGGCCCCATATTCAGATACTGTCAAAAACTGAAATGTCAACCATGTGCACATTCCCTCTCAAAAGGAAACCTAAAGCTCCTTATAGGAGGGAGCTCAGGAAAGAGAATTAAAACGCATTGACCAGGGATGACTAGGAGACTACTGCGCTATTGAAACCAACAGGGAGAAAGTGAGCCAGATGGACAGCCCAGAAACATCCAAACCAACTTCCATATCAACTGTCATAAATAAAATAAGAGTTCAAGACATCAAATCTAGAAGTTTTATATTAATTGTATCAGCTACAGCACTTTACCAGTGACTAACAGAAGGCAACTTTAATCAGATAAGAAGACACACTAGATGATGGAGAGAAACTAAGATTAATTTTCTAGTTTCTTTCCAAAAGAGATGGTTTTCAATTACTTTAGGGAATCTGAATGACTTGGCTGATGGATTTTTGGATAAGAACCATGAGATGTACAATGATCATGTAAGAGCCAATAGGAAGCAGAACTAGGTATTTCTAAAATGAGTAAATTCTGCACAACACAGTAAAGCAAATATACATCTAATGAAAAGAGGAACAGAAAGCTGGGAAAGGAAATGCTAGGACACAATTTCTCTATTTTTTATTAAGGACTTGCAAAGTTTCCATTTTCTTACTGGACTTTACACTTGGAGTTTATTTTCTTTAAGAAACAGATTTGTGCATATCCAACTTCCCTGTCTACATCAGACTTGTATAATGTTCCCAGATAAATAAGGATATAAAAGGGGCTACTTGTTTGAGTATGCAAACACAGACTGGAGATCACTCAGCGCATCTTAGATCAAGAAGCACTGAAGCTGATCTAAAAAAGAAAATAAACCTTAAACCCCTACGAAAACAAGGAAATCCTCATAAGTAACTCCAGCAGAATCTCTCCTGGAAGATAAATCCTCATACAGCCATGTGGAAAATATGAAACAGTTTAAAGATTAATACTGCTTACTTTTCAACATCATTGTGTTATGTGTTATTCTGTCATTATTGTGTCATTTGCTTTGCTACTCCTCCTTGACTACTCTTTGCCATCTACCTTCTTAAGCATAATGAAAGACATTCGTCAGATCAAAAAAGAGAATCATGCTTTTTAAACCTTATGTCTCAACTAAGGTTTCCAATTTCAAAGCTTGGTCTAAAGACAAAATTATGAGAACCTGCATTTCTGATTTTAAAGTTTAGCATGTAGAATATGCTCCTGCTTGCTGAGCTGCATACAGTATGTGGAATCATAACATTACACAAGATAAACTATTTAAAATGCTTCAAGTAAATGGTATGAAAGATTGTATTTTTAGATATACTTTGCAAAACATCCTTAGAATGCCATGTATGAGATTTAAAATAAGATTCAAGGAGATAAAATAGTTTTCAAACACTCTGATTTGGTCCAGGTAAAAAACTAGACTCCTAAATGAAAAAAAAAAATGCTTTTACCAGAGCATGAAGTTGAAGTTATTTGGTGAAATATCAACTTTCAGCAAAATTTCTTGAAGAGAAATGGATAAATTCCTTCACGTTGAGCTGTTATAAACAGAACTCTGTCAGTCATGTTAATTGACCCATTGCAAACTCTTGTCTTATGCCAAAGAAATGTATTGTCTATTATTCAGGGAAGTGCAGTGTTTTCCAGACAGCACAAGTCAACTTTCTCAGACGTTTTGGTCATGGAAAACAGCCTGATGCTTGTTTGAATGCTCTCTACAAGGATTACAGCACTGACAGTTCATTACATAAGCACCAGATACAGAACTATTACAAACAAAGATTTTGCTTGACATTAATTCTTTTCTTCCCATCCAACGACTTGCTGTTTAAACTCAGATATTCCTCCTGCTGCATTTATCCATATTCTTCCTTCTCTTCAGCCTGCCTGGTAAGTTTCTACCTCTGCTTTCAGATTTTGTTGGTGCAGGTGAAATCCTAAATGCCTGGGCTGTCTTCTCCCTTGCCTCATGAATTTCTGATTTTGCAGACTGAAAAAGTCATATTGGTTTTGTTTCCTTTTTTAAGATAAAATATTCACTCCCATAGCATTTAAGCAGTTTTTTTTCTGCATTTGTTCTGTATTGTGGGGGTGTTTTTATTTATTTTTTCCATTATGGTTGACAGTGATAACAGCCTTGTGGACTAATTCAGCAAAGGACAGATGCCTTTTATTACGCTCTGTAATCAAGCCAGACTTCACAAGTCTGCATACTGTCCTTATAGACTTACATATAAAAATTATGCTTTTGCTTGCCTAGAGGCTAAACATTTTATTTTTTTGCTGTTGGATCAGTATATCAGTGGCTAATGAAATAAGGCTTTGTTTTTACCTTGAAAGAGAGTCTCACAGCCTTTCCCATGAATTTTATTATTGTCAAACAGAAGCCACTATTTCCTGAAGCTCAACTTTGGAGCCTCACCAGTAGCTATACTTCTTTTTTAAGTAGTCTCTTGGGAAATCATAAAACTTGTATTAGTTAAGAAAACCTTGTTAGTTAAGAAAACCTAAGTAACCTTTCATTAAGATATTTATTTTCAAATATTTAATGGCAAAATGAATTTGTCTAAAGACTTTAGAGGTTTGGTTGGAGTTCTATGTCACCAATTAATATTCAAATAGCTTTTATATCTCTATAGTAAAAGCTAAGTCCTTGGGAAGACGTTGCCCTTGGTAAGTGATTTTGGAGTTTACAGCATAGTTCAAGAAATCGTTTGTATTGATACTTTAAAAATGGCTTCAGGATCAAATTTTTAAAGGAATTGAGGTAGCCAGCTCTCACCACCCACCAAAGTAAATACTTTAGAAGTCTGATCTTTTGCCCCTTACAGAAACTTCAGCATAGCTTTTTTACTTCTATTGTCATACATTGCTTCTATACATATACTTATTTCAAATTAGGATGAAAATTGTTATGCAATTTTCAATAGCTAATCTGCACCCTCAAGAAAACTGATTTTTTCAAAGGCCATTAACTCTGTCATTAACACTGAAAAATCTACACAAGATGCTCAGAAAGCATCAGTCAAAACGTTGGCTACATTTGCAAAAATAATTGCCATTTTGATAATTTGAACATTCCATAGCATACTCTTCAGGCAGGATGTTGGAAAATTTACTGCTGGGTAAGTACATAAGTAATATCCTGACTGTTGACCAGAGAATATCCTGGACTTTTTAGGAAAAGTGAACAATCTTTCAGTGCACTAAGTCTTGCTAATACACAAATTTAAGTACAGCAAAAGGGAAAGTAATGAAACATGAAGGGGAAAAGCCAACATTCCACATAAATAACGGAACTTGCTCTCAACTATCGATATTTAGGGAAGTGTTTGTGAAGTTTTAATGAAGAAGCGTGGTCCAGAGGCTGTCCAGAAAAGCAATCACAATACTAAAACTAGCAACAAACAGGACACTATGCCACCACTGAGCCCCTTCTTGTGTCTCACATGAGTCTCACTGTGCAGTTTTGGCTCCCATGCTACAAAATAGACACAGAAAAGCCATGCAAGATACAAAGTAGTGAAACAAGGAAGACTAAAGCTATAGAACAACCTCCATGTGAAAAATGACTAAATATATAGGATTCTTGATCCTCAAAAATGGACAAATGACAAAAGAAATGACAGAGGTCTAAGATATTGTGTGGCCATGGGAAACTGACTAAGGAACAAGTCTTTCCCAATAAGGGCATTGAACAAATGAGGATGTCATGTATCAAAAAAAAAATGATAGTATATATTTTCTTATTAAAAACCAAACTCAAGTGTGGAATTCCTTCACATGGAATGCTGTGGGTGCCAAAAATTTATGCAGATTGAGTAATAAAAGGATTCAAAAACTGGAAGAAAAATCCCTCAAGAATTCCTACATCCAAAATCACAGCCTAAAGTTTAGAAGTGGGCTGTGAGGGCCACACAAGAGAAGTGTATTTATGTGCTTGCCCTCATGTACTCTGTCCTACACAACTTCTACTCTCAGAACAATGAACTGGACAGATTTTTGGTGTGGTCTTTCACAAGATGTGTAACCAAATTACATCTAGTTCAGGAGAGGCAAATAAAAAATTAATAAAATAAAGCTATATTGAATTACATTTATACAACTTCTATTATATTAATCCCTTTATGTACTGAACTGAATGGGCCAAAACTTCCACAAAAACTAAGTAGAGAGTCCGAGCACCAAAGCGTATCTCAAGTAGGAAAGGACTCGTGTGGATTGTAGACTCCAACTCCCTGCTCCTCAGAGAACTACCCAAAACATAACCACGTAACCAAAAGTGGTTCAGATGCTCCATGAGCTCCGACAGGCGTGGAGTTGTGACACTCCCTGGGGAGCCTGCTTCAGTGAAGAACCTCCCTGTAATGCCCAGTGTTCAGTTCTCCTGAGGCAGTGTCAGTCCATCTCCTCATGCCCGGTCAGCAGGCACAGACAGGGGGATCAGCACCAGCCCCTCTGCTTTGCCCCCTGAGGAGGATGTAGGCTGCCCTGAGGTCACACCTCAGACTTCTCCAAGCTGAGCAAACCCAGCAATCTCAGCCACTCATCTCAAGTCTTACACTTCAAGTCTTCCACCACCTTGGTTGCCCTCCTCTCTTTGTATATATATGCTTCAAATTCAGGTTAAACTATGATTTCACAAAACCACGAGCACCATAAATAATTTCTAGCCTATCCTGTAGTTTACTTTGAGTGCTATTCTTTAAAGGAGAGGTAGAATAAAGCAATGGTAACATTAATTAGTACTAGCAATGACTTCCAATGCACAGATCAGTGTGTGCAGACAGGTCAGTTATTTCCTTAGGACTGTTTTTCCACTTATACCACAATGTAAACCAAGAGGACAGTAACTGAAATAATGGATTCACATTGAAATCAGAATCTGACACTTACATTATTTCCTGCCTTAGTCATACAATTTTAAACCTTAGAAAAGCCCCTACGATTTACAGAAATGGTACAAGATGACAATTTTTGCCGTACTAAGTACATCCAAGACGCAGTTACTAACAGAAGATTCAACATAAAACAGAAAAGATAACCCAAAACTTCTTACTTTGCCCAGCAATCTGTTCTTTCACTTCACTTCCTAAGCTTAGGGAGGACCACTAAAAATGCTGCAATGTGCTTAGCCCTGTTTTATTCCTCCTCACCTTTCAAAAAACCTCTCTGACCTCATTCAGTATCCCATGTGTACTCCTGATTTAAAACATCATTTAATGTTAGGAGAGTAGCTCTTCCAGAAAAAAACTGTCTTCCTACATATTTTTGCATACACGTAGAGCAGCCTTCTGCTTAACTCATCAGTTCATCTATCCAACTGGACAATGATTTCTGGAGCTGGAAAACAGGAAGCAAATGTTTTTTATATTTCTATCATGCTGATCAATGCATGCTTGAGAATCAATCATCTGTTTCTTAGCTCATGCAATCCTAGTTACCTACCAGAAACTTATCTAAAATTAAAAAATACTAAATTATCTGACTACCATGAAAACCACAAAAATGTCTGAAAATCCATTTATTTTCTGTACAACTCGAAACATTTAAAATTCTTCTACTACTTCTGCAAACCAAAACAACTTCACGATCCTTTGATGCCTGCAATACTACATGGTAAGAGAAGAAAAGAAGCGTTGATCCAGTTTTACTGCATTTTACAGCTTTAGATGCCTATCAGAAGCTCTCATCTTCCTGTACCGTGGCTATAAAACCACTTTGCTTATCTGTCTAAGTCTTATGATGTTTCCAACAGTTTCACAGATAGCCTCTAAAATATTTAATATTCAATCAGGAGCAAATAGGGAAAAAAAAAAGGCTTTTCTAATGGAACCAAATACAAAAATAGCACAGACAACAGCAAAAAGTCATTGCAACACATGGTAGGACAGCTGGAAAATTCAGATTTGTAACTTTCATTGCAAATATTGCCTATGATTCACTTAAATCCTTTGCTTTTTACTTTGCAAAGCAAATAGTCCAAGTCCACACTCACATGTTGCAAAATTGCAAGTTAAAGAAACTAAAAGACACAATCTGAACCTGCTGTTTTAAAGAAAGGCTTGCTCTTTAAATTAATCTAAAAGACAAATTTGTGGAAACACTTTATTAAATATAATGAGTTTAATAAGAGTATACTCATTTAAACATTGATATCCAATTTTTAACTGTCAGAAAAAAGAAGATAAACTAAATAAAGTGTCAATTTTCAGCTGGTATTTAAAAGAAAGACTATGCATATTCTGTATCAATAGTCTTTTTTTTTTTTTTTCCAGATCTAATAAATATAGACCAATTCCACTTCTCATTTGTCTAGCTTTCCTTCTTTCATTCACTGAGACTAGCTCAAGCAATTGGTAGAAACTTTTAAGTGAGGCAACATAAATAGACAGTACATCTAAAAATAAAATATTGTGCCTTCACTGTATGATTAAAATGATGAAAATGACTGATGTTGAGAATGAGTTTTCTTGGCTGGTAAGAGATCAAAGAGAACCCAGTTCTCTCTAACATGCCACTTAGCAAGGTCCTGACCACAAACTCAAAGGGCCGAAAATGATGTTGCTTGAAGTATGCTATATTTCTGTACACTGTGGTCTACAATAAAAGCATGTGGGAGGCAAGGTTGGGTACTGAGCAAAAACTTTGGAGAAAGACAAAAGAATGCTAATTTATTATTTATTTGGGAGACAGAGCCCTGACCAAAGAGTAATCTGAACAGCCATGGGAATATCAGAGTGGCCATGCCTACAATTTTCCAATATCCTACCCAGTAACAAAAACATTCTTTTATAAGCAGCTGCATATAATCAGTGTCCTTTAAGGAAAACAGAAGCAAATGAAGCTTCTACCGTTGTTTCTACATCTGCAAAACAAGGATGTTAAAAGATATCTATATTTTTTTGTATATTTCCCAAAGGAAAAAATAAAAATAGCAGCATTCTCTATAGCTAAATGTCTATTTCTGCTAATATAATGTAGCAGTGTAGGACAAGGAAAATATAATCACAAAAATCTCCAAGTTTAATTGCAACCTTCTTGACAGAAAAGTCTGAAAAGTCTGTATTAAGAAAAGCCACAAATCCCAGGATGAATTAAGATTTTAGATAGCTCACACTCTTTGCAGTACGAACAAAAAACACATCTGAACAAATAGTAAACAGGTGCTACTGCTTTGCAGATGTAAAGCAGATTCAAGAGCATTCAGCCCAAGTAGGAATATCACCAGCATTTCCTGTGACACAAGTGTGTGCACATATTACACTGGATGTATCCATAGTTTGAAACCTTGCAGTTTGTAGTGCATACTGCACAGAAGAGATTCCCTATATATTTTTTTATTAACTAATTTTTTTTCTCTGTAGTTCAGAAGACTTGTATTTCAGTATAAATTTTGTCTGGCTATGCAACATCCCCTATAACATCTTTGGTTAATACACTCCAGTACTTAAATAACAGATAAGAGGGGCAAAAGTTTACTTCTCATATCATATGGCCATGGTAGGTCAAGAAATTAAGCAATAATAGGAAAAGAGGGAAAAATCCTCATGTGGACAGAAGAGCAACTAAAAGAATAGGAAACAAAACCAATTTTGCTCACACACAGGAGGGGCCACCACTGGATTCCTAAAGGAATTTGCACTGGGACCCATACCATTGAACATATTCCAAATGACCTGGAAAAGGGAATGAACACTGAGATGACAGAGTATGTGAATGATGATAAGTTGTCTAAAGCTAGCTGCAAACAATGAGAGAAGGCCTGAGGTAGTAGACATATGAGGCTGGGTAGTAGACATTAAAATAGACAATGGTATTTAACATAGATGCAGGTAAAGTGATGCATGTGTGAAAAAATAATCTGGAATTCATATAAACATATTGAAATTATGACACTCACAACCAAGAATGAAGCCCTGGAATCGCTATAGATTGAGCTTACATTTTTTCAGAATTATGTCGGCATTGTACAAAAAGAGAACTGAGTGAAAGGAGTTGCTAGAAAAGGACTTTTTAACACAGCAAAAATGCTCACACAACTGGAAAACTGTAGTTTTGGTCTTCCCATCTCAAAAACAAGACTGAGAAAGTTCAGACACTAGTTACAAGGATAGGTGGTATGCAATCCCTTGTGAATAAAAATCCTCTGCTAGATGTACATTTTACTTAATTAAATGTGTACTTTCTATGGAACTCCAGGGACCAGGCTGTTTTCACTCCCTCCCATCCTGTGTGACATTGGCCAAATGCAATCAGATAATCAAAACCTCATTGTTTTCAATGACAGGGGACATATCATTCAGACATGCAAGCAAAATACTTTGAGTACTTTGAACTTACTTATGTCATGAACTATCTTGAGTGAAATCCCAGGACCTAGGTAGCTTTTAATATTTTTCAGGGTGACTACAGCCTCCACCTGACTAACTAGGCATCACCTACAATGCGGAGTGGCACTACTGCACACCGTGTAGCCACATGAGAAAAACTTCAACATGCTGAAACACTGAGTGAGAGATAAATTCTTTACTCAGGAAATCCACTGTCTGCTTTGGCTAGGAATGGCCATGTTCCAACAGGACTACACTACACTTTCTGAACAAAATGGAGTGGTGGAGTTTTTTTCAATCACGCCAGAGATACTTCACACAAAATCTCCATGTTATTCTTAAAATCTTTTAATCACATCTCAGCTATCAGAACAGCTAGGACAACTCTCTGAGCTGCCAGTCCCCTGACATCCTTAACCCCAGGTTATACAGGTGAGTGACAAAAGAGATTGCATTTTATCAGTAAGCACAATTGTCACTCAGACAGCAATACAACAAAGTCACAGAATTACCAGGTTGGAAGAGACCTTCAGGATCATCGAGTGCAACCCATACCCTAACACCTCAACTAAACTGAGTGCCACATCCAAATTTTTTAAAACGCATCCAGGAATGGTGACTCCACCACCTCCCTGGGCAGACAACTCCAGTTATCTTTTTGTCTTTATCACTCTTTCCATGAAAACTTTTTCCCAATATCCAACCTATATTTCCCTTGGCACAGCTTAGCACTGTGTCCTCTGGTTCTGTCAGTTGCTGCCTGGAGAAAGAGACCAACCCCCACCTGACTACAAGCACCTTTCAGGGAGCTGTAGAGAGTGATAAGGTCATCCATAAGTCTTCTTTTATCCAGACTGAACAACCCCAGTTCCTCACAGGGTTTCTGCTTCTGTTCAAGCCCCTCACCTTGTTGCTCTCCTCTGGACGTTCAAGCATCTCAATGTCCTTCCTAAACTGAGGGGCCCAGAATTGGACACAGCACTCAAGGTGCAGCCTTGCATTTTCCCATTCTTTCCCCAAGGGAAAGAATTACATCCCTGTTCCTGCTGGCCACACTGCTCCTGACACAGGCCAGGAGCCATTGGACTTCTCCTCATCTGCAGTTACAAAGTTCCCTCCCTCATCCAATAGTGAAAAAGGTTGGTCTCACCATTCTTTTTACCAATAATGTATTTGTAAAAACATTTTTCTTATTATCCTTTCCAGAAGTCGCCATTTTAAGTTTGAACTGAGCTTTGGACTCCATATTTTTTTCCTATAGCCCCCTAGCAGCCTCCTTAAATACTTCGTGAGAGACCTGACCATCCTTCCAAAGATCTACATCTTCTTTTTATTCCTAAGTTCCTTCAAAACCTCATTGCCCATCCAGGCTGGATGTTTGTCTGGTTGACTCATCTTACAGCACACAGGGACAGTCTGTTCCTGTACCCTCAAGATCTCTGTTTTGAGGCATGTACACCTTTCATAACTCCCTTGTTTTTAAGGGCTGCTTCCCAAGGAACTCCCTGAGTAAGTCTCCTAAATAGGCCAAAGTCTGCCCTCCAGAAGTACAATGCAAAAGTCTTATTGATGCTCCTCCTGATTTCACCAAATATCAAGAACTCTATAATTTCATAATCACTGTGCCCCAAATGACCTCCAACCACCCCATCTCCCACCAGCCCATCTCAATTTACAAATAACAGGTCTGACATAGTCCCTGCCCTGGTGGGCTCACTCATCAGCTGCGACTAAAAGTTGTCCTTCACACAACCTAAGAACTTCCTGGACTGCCTCTTTTCTGCTGTATTAGTTTCCAGCAGATGTCTGCTAGGTTAAAGTCACCTACAATAACAAGAACTGATGATCCTGAAACATTCTCCAGCTGTTTATAGAATAAGTTGTCCACCTCTTCTCCCTGGTTGGTGCATGATAACAGACTCCCAGCAGGAGCTCAGCCTTGTTGGCCTTCCCCTTAATTCTTACCCACAGGCATTCAACTTCATCATCACTGGTTTCATTACCTATGGCATCAAAAACCGCCCTAATATGAGGGGCTGCCCCTCCACCTCTTCTCCCTTTCCTGTCTCTTCTGAAGAGCTTTTAGCTATCCAGTGCAGTGCTCCAGCTGTATGAGTCATCCCACCACGTTTCTGTGATGGTGACACCACAGCTTTGCTGTTCAACCACAGCCTCCAGCTCTTCGTGTTTGTTACCCCTGCTGTGTGCATTGGTGTACATGCACCTCAGCAGGCCACTGATTTCACCCCTAACTCAGGCTTAGCACCCTTGGGCCTGATTCCAGAGAGCCCAGCTACATCCCTTCCCCCTTCAAACCCAGTTTAAAGCCCTCTCAACGAGTTCTGCCAGCTCATGAGCTAAAAACCTTTTGCCCTTAACAGAGAGATGGAGCCCATCCAGTTCCAGCAGGGCAGGAGCCATAAAAGTTGCCCCATGATCAAAACATCCGAAATTTTGCCGATGACACCAACCCTCAAGCCACTTGTTAATGATATGAGTTCTCCTATTCCTTTCATTGTTTATCTCAGCCACTAAGGGGACTGAGAAAGGAAAAGACTACCTGTGCCTCTGTCCTATCAACCACTTGACCCAGTGCCCTAAAGTCCCATTTAATTGCCCTGACACTCCTCTTTTCAATCTCATCACTGCCAACCTGGAGTACCAGCAGTGGATAATAATCAGAGGGCTGGATCAGTCTGGGGAGTCTCTCAGTGGCATCCCATACCCAGGCCCCAGGGAGGCAGCCCTGTGGGATGGGTCCTGTTGACATATGGGGCCCTCTGTTCCCCTCAGAAGGGAGTCACCTACTACTATTACCCTTCTTTTCTGTTTGATGGTAGACTGATGCATCTGACAGGTGAAGCATAACTGGAAGGCTCACTGGGAAGATCAGCTTCTTCACACCATTTGGCTTAGCTTCTAGATGCAGGGCCTCACACCTATTCTGAACTGGCTAGCGGATGGGGAAGGATTTTTTTTTATTACCTCCCTGAGCAGGGACCCATTTCCCCTCCCCTTCATCCACCAGGTGCCCTTCTATTGCCTGACAGTGGAGGCATAGGAATCCTCCGACTCCTGGTGGGCCACCCTCAAAGATGGGAGGGCTGAACACCACCAGTCTATTTCGCTTTAACTAATACTCCTTGGTCTTTCGATTTCCTCCCTTAGCTTGGCCATCAGCAAAAGGAGATCATGCATCTGCTCACACTGCAGGCAGGCTTCTTCTGCAGCACCCCCAGGTACCACTGATAAGCTCAAACACTGCACAGAAAGGGGTCTGGACAGATGCATCCTTTTTGGAGGGTTCTATTTGGTTATTCACACCTAGTACTCACTACAGTTTTCAAATGTGTAAAAACCATTACTAACAGAAACCCCTAAACCAACAGAAAAAACAACAGAAACACTGTAGACAACACACAGCAAACCTTACTAGAAGAGAAAAACCTGCAGCCCTGCCTGCTTGCCCTGGCTGTGCTAACTGCCGTGCCACACTCCCAGAGATGTGCCATGCCCCTGATTCTCACACCCCATAGACATGCCACGCCCCTGATCACCACGCCCCTGACTGCCACGCCCCATAGACGTGCCACACCCCTGATTGTCACACCCCATGGATGTGCCATGCCCCTGATTGCCCGCTCCAGTTGCCACACTCCCTAGAGGCCTCTTTTAACCAGCCCACTGCCCCCCAGCAGACAAAGCCCTGCCCTTCTCCTGCTGGCTTGCAAGCCCTGCATGTATTCAGAGGCTCTTGAGAGGATCACTGTGAGTGCTCATGTTTTCAGACCTATCTCTGCTAACAGAGGTTGAAAGAACACACACAGAGCTACAGGTGTGACAAGAAGAACCCATCATGGGTTTCTGCCAGACATGGCCCCAGAGCAAGGGACACAGCCATTACAGGACTGCCTCACACAGATTCAGGGAATGAATTGGCACTGTTCAAAAAAAAGATACTGTAAATAATTTTAAAAAATGCAATCTTGTGCATACTGGCTGTCAATTCACTGAAGACTCTCACTCTTAACAGGCTTACAAAAGGTATTGGCAATGTAAGTCTCAAGGGAATAAATTAGATGTTCAAATTCTGCTGAGATTATACTCTAAGACATTAAAAACATTTCCTTAATTTGTAAAAATGTTTTTTATTAAAGAGAAGTGAACAACTCCATATACACTGCAGAATATAATCCTGCTTAATAGTTGAACCAAACCATACACATTGCTTCTTCTGGGACTTGAAACCAACAAGTAATAATGAGTATTATTTTCAGAGTAAGGTGATGTATATGCCTCCTTGCCTCTTGTGATCTGATTTGTAGTCTATAAAAGTCACAGAGGAGATCACCTGCCAGAAGTCTGGGACTAGCAAACCAAAACCCATTTACATATGAAACCCAAATAGAAAGAGAGTATTTTCTACTATTTTCATTGTCAAGTATAAAATCATACTATTTTACTAATCTAGTAAATTCCTATTGTGTTCACCATCTTGCATGTATTGCCAAAAAAAGCGTAATTAGTAATTCTCCTACTGCTTCCATTAAAATAGAAGTTTCTATTCTTAGCCAAGTTATTTGATGCTATTATCAAGATTTAATTTTTTTATTTAAAAAATAAAATAATGCTGCCCAGAGAAAATAGAAAACCCAAGTAGTTAAAAAAAAAATCTCAAGTGATTACTTTCCTAACAATAGACAATTCAAACTCCTTGTCATCATCTTCCCCATTTTTATGCAATAATAGCAAAAGTGTAGGTTAAAAAAAATCAAAAGCTTTCTTAAATATTATGAAATTCCACATAAAAATTACCCTCACGACAGCAGTCTTCAGCCTCCTAAAAACCTCACCACACACACACACTCAAATCCTGCATGACTGGCAGGCTTCCTGTGCCTTACTAACACTCAACTATGGAACAGCAGGAAGTCTGTTAGAGCTTGAAAAAAATCTACCCTGAAACAAATGGGGACCTTTCCATTAATTCCAGTGGGCTCTGGTTCAGACTTGTTAAGCATCAGCAGTAACAAACAAGGAATTTACACCCTACCAACTCCTCTTAATCAAATAAATGAAGCTAAATTCTCCTTTATCCATACAGTTCAATAGACACAATGTGTTTTCCACAAAACCATCCTATGAAAGGCTTCCCCATTTGCATTTATAGCAATCACTTCTGGCAACAATACATAAGCTTTAATCAACTCCTCAAATAAAAGTCATTCTGAAATCAAAACAAAAGTGCCAATACATAATTTACGAGTTCTCCCAAGAAGGAGTTTAAGAAAATAAGAACAATGGCAAGACTTATACCAAAAACAGAGCCTTATGGATGACCAGACGAAAATGAATTCCAGAGTAATTTTCCCTGCTCCAAAACCCATGTCACTATGTTCTGAAGTTCTAGAAAATTGAAAAAATGTTTACTTAAACATATTTTCCTGCAGCACCAAAACAGCAGAATGAAGGCAGACTTCAGGTAATAGGTAAGCAAACACTTGATCCTTTATAGGAACATGAAGCCAAGTCAAGAAAGCAACCATAACTTCACTGCAGTAAAACTCAGGAAACCACCCAGTAACTCTTCTTTGTGGTCAGCACTGCTTCCCACAACCACATCTTCTGAACTTTCCTCCAACAGCATTTTTCCAACTGTTCAATAGTTTCCTCCCTGAGGAAATTCTCAGGCCACACCAAAAGCACTAACCAGCTGAGTTACTCTGTTTGTTACAAACAGTTTTGAGCCATGACCTCCCATCTTCCAGGAGAGATTTTCCCCCAGTTCTGTGGAAGTCTATACATTATATTTCACATCATGTAATACATACATGTATTTTGAATGACAACAGAGGAAATAATAGATGGGATATCCAGATGAGTTCCTGTTAATTTCCACTAAATTTGTACATAAAACTTTCAATTTATATAAGAAAGTATGATTTTTTATTATTTATTATTTATTACCATTTGTAATAAATTCTCAATGTTCTACTATCCTTTAAATCTTACTTCAGTGATTTCGTCCTCTTCTAGCATTCAAGAGGCAAAATATTCTGTAGGCATAGCATGATTTTCATTTGCAAGTGATCTGCCCTATAGTTTGACTTGCAGACAGTCTACAATACATTAAATCCCAGGTCTGTACATTACACCATAAAACCCAGAATTGTACACGAAAAAAAAAAAAATCCAGATTTTCTTTGGTATTTCCCAGTTTTAAAGTACCTGGATCTGGGAAAACAGAAAAGGTTGCAGGAAAGTTTAATAAGGGAACATAAGAACACAAAAATAGCTTTCAGAATACACCATTTCTAGTGGAGGCCACTTCAGCAATTAAAAAATAGTACCATCTATACTGTTCATCTGCACACAGAACAAAAGTAGTATGGATCTTCAAACTGTGTCAGAAATGCCAATGGATTTTCATTCTGTTTGAATTTGCTTTATGTTTTTGATTAAGCACCAACATGCTTTACTTGAACATGAGATTTTTTTCCCCTTCTAAATTTCAGGAAATGATATATTGAACATGATTGAAGTTTTTTATTATATACCCTAGACCACAATGGTTACAGTATTGAGAGCAGTGCAAGTACTACATTTTTAGTTTCCACTTATGAATATTAAATCAAGTCTCTTACACACACTTAAAAACTGGACTATCTCTAATGTAGTGATAAAATTTATTACTAAAATCCCTGAAATCCAAACCACTCAGACGAATCAACTACTCACCTGCAAGATAAGATGATATTTTCAAAGAAAATTTTACTGAGAAATAAAAAAGCTGAAGGACAAATATTACACTTAATATTTTTTACAGTTATAAAATACACTTGGACTTCATATATCTTTTATTTATAAACATAAGATATTTTAAAATGCCACATTTATTTGTTAACAGCATGGAAACACATGGCTGTTCTCCATAGATTTATAAGTCTCCATTTATAACTTTCTCTCCCCTACAGCTGCAGAAAAAGTCTTCAAAACAAGCAAAAAAGTATTCCCCAAGCAAAATTCTCACTTGACCATAAACAGAAAACTGCACTGTGTTTCACTTGGATGAACTATAAATCTGTTGGTGCTATACTGCAAGTTTATTTTTAGCACTTTATACAACAGAAACTTCAGGACAATAATTACCTTTTGCTAGACTTGATTCTGTGGAGCAGCCTGTCACTTAGTTTTCATCAAGAAATGCACAAGACAAAGCAAACTCCAGAAGGAGTTTTAAGAATTTCTCCTTATTGCTTTGGCAAAGAGCATAGTGTTACCTTGGCATGAATACAATTCATATTTCTCCAGCAGCTGATTCAGCCTTTGAATTCAGCTCCCCTCCAGCAGACAGCTCAGTCAACTGAAGTATAATCAGCTCTAGTTAAAAATGCCAGTCTCATTATGATGCATTTGATACTCTGCAAATTATCTTAAGGTCTTTATTGATAACTGCTGAACTTCAGCAAATCTCTGTCAATTAATTGCAAAAATGAAATTAGAGTAACTTTCCAAAATATGCGACAATTGTTTTTAATTTCGTGATTATAATGGATAATGTTACAAATGCACAGACTGCTCTTTCTTGGGATATATTCTTTCATAGGATATATGATCTGAACCAGCTCCATTGTGTTGTCTCTGAATTAACTCTTACGTAAGCAAAATCTTGGGAAGAGATGGAAAACAGGCAGGAAAAAAATGTTATGGATATTTACCTTAACGTTCACAGTCACCATCATCCAAAATAAAGCAAAAACTTTAGAGCTTACTGAATGTTTCAGAAAATATATCTATTTTAGACTCTTTATAAACAGAGTGGCAAAGTTAAATATCAAAGCCCTAGCAGGCCATTTAGACTGTTTTAAAGAAAGTATATTTAAGAGTATCTTGTTTGGGAACAGACTGGCTTTGTTTTTTAGACATTGCTTGTATATTAACAAACCTTTAAGCATAATATTATTTAGTGCTTCTTAGACTTTTACCTTCTTATGAAGCACCAAATACAAAAAAAGTCATAGGAATCAAAGCTCAAAATTACAAGGTAGCTTTGAATAGCACTGTTTAATTACATAAAAAAGCAAACACAATTAATGTGAGAGTAGAACAAGTTCTTCTCAGATATTTCTAGGCCTGCTGCAGTCAGTGGATTCCTGGTTTAGGGGACTGTCTATATTACAACAGACAGACAATCTCCTTACCAGAAAGAAAGTCTTGCACCATTTTTGAAAAGTCTTGGAGTCACACAAGGCACCTTCTTCCATCTACACTTTAATGTCTTTACCCAGATAGACAATTAATTTTTGCTTTTCTGCTCATTTTCTAAACCGAGCAATTTTTCCTTCATGTTTATAGTGAATAAAATACACATTCTACAGCGTTTCCTGAAAGATAGCTCATAGACAGTAGAAAGTGATTTTTTCTATTTCAGTTTTAGAAATAGAACTTTTATACTGGCTTATGCCATTTATAAGGTACATTTCTGAAGCTGCACAAGTATTTGCAGCTCTGATATCTTAATTAAGGTGGAAGCTCATGAAAATATACCAGAAGAAATAACAATCTTGGTACAGCCACTTTGAAATGCAGATGGCTCTGTGAGCTTACAAGGCCTTTGCATATATGCACTTTGTACTGTTTCCTCCTCTTTTGAACCATGATGTGTAGAGCAATTATTTCACCCTAGTAAGGAAACTGGAAATGTCAAGGGCTCCTCCAACCTACACTGTGACAGTGAATTACCAAAGAAATAAGGGGTTTTGCTACTTCACTAAGGAAAGACATTTTGTGACCTTTTGCTGCTTTATGGCAATAATGAGTTGTCTACAAAACTCTCTCTTACTTTATTAAAATAAAAACATTTGAGGAATTGCCTTGACCTTAATCTTGTGAGAACAAACAGAATACTGATCTTGAGAAGTGGATGAGCCCTGAGACTCAGGGCTGTAACTTACTGCCATCATGTTGACAAGGTGTGGAGATGTGCTGTACACAAACAGTGAAGCTCACATATCCTAGTTCAAACAGTTAAACCTTATGAACATCTGTATCTCATATTATTCCTTCTAATGTCAGTTTTATTATAGCAATGTTTGATTCCAAAGGAAAGATTTATACTAGAATATCATATTCTATCTCTTACATTTCAAAATACATACTGTTGGGGGTTGAGTGTTTTTCTGTTACTATGTCAATTGAAAGAATTTTTCCCATTATCATGCCAATGGGGCTGGCCGGGTTACACCCAGGGTCTCTGATGGGTCCAGACAAAGGGGGTGGGTGGGGACGGCCCCGGAGGGGCCTCTGAGGCTTCCGGGAGGGCACTCGCGTTTCCGGCGAGCCGGGAGGAGGACGCCTGGGATCGTTCAGCCACGCGGCCGAGCACAGCAGAGCCAGACCCTCTGCGATCACCTGCCCTGCATCTGCCCCGTTCCAGCCTCCTGCCTCTGCGGACACAGCTGATCCCCCGGACACACACGGTGAGCGAGGAGCCGCCGCTCCAGCCCGTTCCCACCCGGGACCGGCGTGGCCGCTGCCGCCCCACCCCCCTCCTTCCTGCCTCCGTTCCCGTCTGCCTTTTGGCAGATCCGGGCTCTGGACTAAGCACAGAGGCAGCGTGCTTGCATCTAAAGGGACTGACACCGAGTTACCTATTTCGTTCTGCTAGCAATTTTAACTGTTATTGTTTTCTGTTTGTATAGTTAGATATATTAGTAAAGGAGCTGTTACTCCCACCCCCCTTATCTCTGCCTCAGAGTCCTTGATTCAACAATCATAATACTTGGGGGAGGGGAGTGGAACCAAAGTCTCTATTCCAAAGGGAAACTTCTGCCCTTACTGGCAGACACCTGTCCTTTCAAACTAGGACAATACTCTACTTAATTTCAACAAGAATAGACATTTGAAGCATTCACCCTCTTTTTTACAACATATTACTTCTTTCCAAAAATACCGCAACCCCAAACAATTGATTTAAATCCAGAATCACTGAGGGCAGCAAAAAATCTCAGTGCCTCTCAGCTAGGTGAATAATTTATTCTGGTTACTACATTCTTAGACAACTACAGAATAAAAAAAAATTGAAGTTATTCTAAATAAGAACAAATTTAATATTACAGCCTGCAATGTTACACATCACAAAAAGAGAGACAGTAAAAGGCAATGTTAAACTTTCACTTCCAATGGGAAAATAAGGAAAACAAAAATCAAATATTACATTTTCCAGGAGACAAATGTTAACTGATTGTATGGAACTTATGAATTATTGAAGATATGTCCCGTTGTGGTGGCCTTATATGTGAAATTCCAAAATTCCACCTGCATCATTGTAAAGATGCTGTGTTGAAGGTAAAGAGAACTGAGCAGAAACTCTAACAACCTGTTCTCTGCTACAATTTTTCATGTTTATGGCTCAGAGATATTTCATTTGAAAGATGTAATCTACCATTTACGTCATGACCTGCATAAAAATATAAAATGTTAGCATTATGCCCAAATAATTATAGAATACAATGAAGCGTAAAAAAGTAATGTAGAGGGATTTCTGGATTCCTGTCATGATACTTGCATTACACACTTACTCAAGTGACCTAACATTTTTAAATTCTAAAGGAGATTATCTACATCCCAAGGAAACAAGGGGATTAGTATTTATGAGGCTGACCAAGTATGCAATCCTCTAGTACTAAATACTGCAGGGATGGAGAGTTCACACTGAGATGCAGATGGGCTGGGAGCCAAGGCAATGCAGAGCCACAACCCAAACTGCCAGACAGCAAGAGCTACACCCATATAGCTGACAGTCAAAAGAAAAACACCACTTATCTCTGATGTGAATGGCAGCAGAGCTAGCTGGAACAGCAGCCTCCCATCAGGGAGTTGAGCTGAGCTCTGCCCAAAACTGCCAGGTCAGTTCCTGCACTGCACGAAGTGGCTGAGGGATCCAGGGTCCTATGTTGTCAGCTCCCGCCTTACAAACTTACAGGGGGTCATTGCAATTTATGATTTTCTTGAAATTGGAGGATGACAGAATCCAGATGGTCAGCATGCACATGTATAATTTTGCAGAAAAATGGTAATTTGGAGAAGCAAAGAACAGATTTTGTTCTTTCTTGACCACTCTCCAATTCCAGCTGTCACTATGTATGCTCAGTCAGCTGACTATACTGGTGAATTTCCTGCACAGTTCTGACTGGATAGTAGATTCTGGATCTTAAGCCTGTCACAGATATGGAGTATATTTATCCTGTTCAACGCCCACTCAGCACATTCATCCATGCATCTTTTGTTGCTACTGATTAACTCCATTATGATAATTTTTTCCCACTTTCTATTTTTCTCCTCTTAATAATTCCTTTAAACAATTCTAAACAAGCTAGATCATGAGCAATAGAACAGGGAAAGAAGTAATTTCTGTCCTACAAAGTCTCAGGAAGCTTGTTTTACCCAGAAAAATAAATAATAAATGGGACATAGAGGAGCCTGGAGTATATACTTCCTAATCAAGATGAATCATTTTGGTATATGTACGGACATAATATATAATGCTACAGCCATTATAATGCAATTTTAATGTCCACAAATGACATATCAGCCCTAGAAGAGAAAACACATCTCTATTGTAATATATTATATGTTCATTCTGCATATAGCAGATCTTGTCCTTTATAAGCAATCATTTATTTTGGCAATTAATAGTGCAATGTATGAGGTAATGCCTTCTCTCAAATGTCAAGGAGAGCAATGTAAAAATTGATTAATTTTGCTCTAGGCAAATAAAACGTTGGGAGGAAAATCACAAAATGTTTTTACAAGGTTTCTGTCTTGGATGTCTCCCTCTGAATAGATGTATCTTCCAAATAAATTGACTACAATTAGTAATCTACACTGTTATTATGCCTTTGAAGTTTTAGCTTATGGTTAAGTCTGGAATTTTAAATGAAGGTAAAAGTTTTTTCAGCCTAAGCTAGCACTACCCAAAACATATTTATTTTGAATACATCTTTCTAATCTAAATAAATTCAAGTTCTTTTTGAAGAGAAA
Organism: Erithacus rubecula; assembly: GCF_903797595.1. NCBI lineage: Eukaryota > Metazoa > Chordata > Aves > Passeriformes > Muscicapidae > Erithacus > Erithacus rubecula. Next base: position 10,876,648 of record NC_136661.1, read on the forward strand.
GTGATGCTACACATGTAGTCTACAAGATTTTGTGAAAGGTCACCAAATTTATTAATAAATTTAGTAAGTCAGATTAAAGCTAATACAGTGTGTACTGACAGATTCTGATTAACAACTCTGAATTAAAGGGTACACTTCCTTTCAGCATGTCATTTAGTTCTGATTCTCAAAGTAAAATTGCGTTCTGTGGGATATAAGGTTTCAATGCTGCTTCAAGACAGGCCATCTAGCAATGACTGTGGTCAGAAATAAGTTTGGTTTAGCAGTTAGGGGAATTGAGACTTAAAACCAGTTGGGTTTTAATTTAGCTGAATCACCAAAACTTGATGAAATGCCATAAGGCATAAAAGACAGGAGATCTTTCACAATGGAAGAGCTGATGTCATCTGCACAGCTGCCAAGCCATCAGCAACTTGGCTATTTTTTTATTTTTAAAATAAATTCACAAAAATGGGCCAATAATTTTTGTTTCTTTTCTCTTGAAATGTATGTAAATCAAGTTTTTTTTACTTAAGCAATTTTTAAGTTACTTTATGCATTTTATGTGTGTTTTCTTAATCTATATATTACAAACCAAATTATACTCTCAACATAATTTTAGGTTTCTGTTTTTAATTTTCTTATTTTACTACTGAATCCTTAAGCTAACAGAAAAAGTGGATGTTCCAGACCCAAACCTGAAAGACAGTAGATTTTTCATAGCAAATTTACATAATTGTAAACTCTTTAATAAAACTACAGATCTACATTGAGATCAAGCAATTGAGACATATATATTCATCACTTCTGAAAACAATCAACAGTGTGATGAAGAAACAACCAGAAAGACAAATGCAATGGCTTTTAGCAAGGAGGGAGAGGAACAAACACCTCTGAGGCGTGTGAGTCCAGCTCCATCTGCAGAGCTCACCAAACTGGTTTAGCACAGCAAGGCTCAACCAAATGAGTTTCTGACTCCTTCCCATGGGGTTCTGGTTCCAAAAGCAGTCAGGCAGTACTAGGAAGGTTGCCTCTCCCTCTGCCTCCCCTCTTCCAACCACACACCCACCTCACCCCTGCCTTGGGTTGCTGCTGGCATCCATCCGCCCCTCCAATGTGCAGATTCAACCCACACAAGAGAGGAAAACCAGGCTAGCAAGTTGGATGAGTTCACTGAGGTATCCAAGAAGTGCCAAAATGAATGCAAAATAAGCACTAGGAGCATGTGGCTGGGAAAGGGAAAGATAGGAAGTAAACCCCATCACCAGCAGAAACCTGTTGGATCACTTAATCATATATCATGAAACAGAAACCTCAGTGTTTAATTTCACAGCCAAAAGAATCAGTCTCACCTTTGGAGTCCCCCAAAACTCCTTCTAGTCCCTGCCTTTGTGCCAAAATGAGCAATTGACTATCCAGCATACATCCCGTGGGGGAAAAAGAAAGCTTCTTAAAATCTGAACTAGTATTCTGACCTGGTTCACAGCCTGGCTCTGTGAGTAGTTGTGGTGACCCATGAGAAAGGGGAGCAGTGGTGAGGCACTTTTGGAGGCAGGATATCCTCTGTGGTAGCGCCAGCAGCCTGTTAGCTTAAACTCCATGAAACTATTGCCTCTGGCTGAGGTTCCCAGTATGGTCAGAGCTGATCTTAGCTAGTGAGTCCTGTGGCCAGACCCTCCATCTGCTAGCAACCACACACTGATCCTCTGTTCCCAGTCAAACAGCTACAGGGCAGGTTGATTCAGCTCACTGATGCAGAAGAAGCCTTTCCTCCTCTTTTGCCAGATGACCTAAAACAATCTGAAAGCTGATCTGGCAGAATAATCATCTTGTCACCATGTGATTTCTATATCTAAAGTAAATGAAGGAGGAAGGATAGAGGAAAGGGGGAGCACAGGCTGGCCATCTTGGCAATAGCTCACTGGCTTTGCAACACCCAAAATCCACAACCACCCCTCTCCTCATCCTAGCTTTGGAGATCCCACTCTAGTTTTTCATTCCACTCTCTGCTCTTACACAATAGTTGTAGATCTGCACCACAAACCAGATTAGTTCATTACGGGAAAAGCTTGTTTTTAACCCCAACCACTCCACTGGGCTGCCACAGGTCAGAGGGAGGCTACAGGCAAAGTCTCTGGCCAGGGAGAGGAACACCATTTTAGCACTAAAGATGAAAAACAAAGAATTACAATTTGAAGCACTGCCCATGTGTGTCAGACCACAGGAAAGGTTTATATTTGAATGAAGGAAGTCTGCCTTCTGAGAGAGAAGATGATTTACTTGAAGTAGTCAGTGAAATGAGTCCTGAGCATTTAGTAAAATGGAACTGCAGGTGAACTATTTTGCAGTGTTTTCCTTCTTGCATTCTTTACTATTAACAGTAGGAGAAGTGCAGAACTTGATACAAGACTACTGCAGGGCTGCACTGCTTGCCACTGGACATCAGGACCCGAAAAATGTAAGCAGATGCTGATCTGTAGATTCATCAGAGCTGCTGGAGTAACCCCGGCTGATGTCCAGAGATCAGAAACCCGTGCTCAGTCTGAGAAGTTGAAAAGTTACACACTGCAACCTCACAAATGGTAAATAAACACACAGCTCAAGGTCAGCTCTAACAGACCACAGCAGCAGAGATACTGCTAGCTCTGTAACCAAGACCATGCCTTACTACTTTAACTAAATATTCTGTTGAATACTTGGCTGTAACAGTTGACTTGTCACTAAACTAATTAATGTCTTTTGCACAAATTCTTCCTTGAAGGAGTGCTTATTTTGGTGTAAAAAAACCTGCACACAACAAAGCTCAGTTCTGCTGTTTCACTTGAAAAACTCTATTAATTACATGAGACATCCCATCACTCATTCTACAAAAAAAAAAAAAAAAAAAAAAAAGTATATTTAATCAGTTTATTTCTGATAGAGATGAAGATAAATTTATCCATTAAATAAAAATATATTATAGTGAAAGAATGTATACATTATAGGCAAACCACTCAAGAGTTCAGGAACACTGAACCTGCACTGAGTGCAGGTAAAAGAGTAACTTAGTGCTCTAACATGTGCCCAACTACAACAGTACTGCCTTCTCACCTGATTAACCACAACAACTTGGAAAGTCCTTTTTTGGTTACACTTAACAGAATCTTAGTATTTAATTGCTATTTGCTGTTTTACAGTACTCTGCAAACCCAAAGATTTGGCTAATCTTATCTTCCAGTTATTATTTCACTTTCTGATTCAATTTTTTATTAAAATAAAGTATTAGTATAATAGGAATACTTCATCTGACACCACAGATGCTGTGATATTTCAAAGTAGACTAGGACAAGAGCAAAATTTGCATAAAGAAGATAAAAGGTTATACAGGAGTTTAGAAAGAACCCAGCAAAACCTGAAGACACGTACTGTAGTACTCCAATGTCAAAACAGTTAGGACACAGAAACAATAAACAGCCAAGGACACAGTTAATCATCTTGGTGATAAGCAGAGTGTATGGACAGTTTAAGATATGTTTTTCTTTTTAAAAAGAAAAATAAGGAAGCCAACAAAACATGAAGAGAACCATGATTGCTGAAAATCTGAAACTGCTTGTATATTCCAATTTTTGTGTCTTACTAATCTATCCATAATAGAGACACCAGCATAATTTTTCTAGATATTATTTCTAAACTTATTAGTCAGTTTCAATAAATGAAAGACAGTAAGTAAAAATCTGCTGACTTACATACATATACAATTACTCCTAATAACTCAGGCTGCTAAATAGAAATTTTAGTCCTTATATGACAAAGCATAATTTCACTAGGAGGCACAAAGTAATTTGCCAAAAGAATAGGCCTTTGCTGAGAAGAGACAGTTAAACTCTACATGGTGCATAAGAATGTGTGGGCGTAGAGCTCAGTTTTTGTTTTTAATTACTGCAGTTCTGAAAGGCACATAAAAACATCGTAAATTTACAGCATTCATATAACTTCCTCTGTTCATCATGCTTAAAAACCTCATCTTACCAGCACAGGAGTTGCACCTACTACAGCTTCTGACCCCCAGCCCCATTTCTTGCCCACATTTCAAGCAATGCTCACAACTAAGGACACGATGTATGCAGCAAACTGAACGATCATCAGAGCGTGGCATCGTGGAAGCAGTTTGGGGCCATGTCTCCTAAGACCTCAGGTTCCTTTGCTTGCCCCCTTGTTCTTACTCCAGGAATTTGTCTACTCAAACACCTCAATCACAGGCCATTCCCACAAGGAAAAGACAGTCTCCAAACAGGCCTGAGAATACCTCACCAGGGCACAACACTGAACAGGAATGCTATGACTCACTGAGCGCTTTTTGAAGGGAAATTGGAGTAGCTACACCTTAATTCAATCAATATGTAGGAATTATCTGCAGGCAGTGCTGCCCAGTCAGCATTAGATAGGCACAATGTTGCTCCTTCTCAGAAAAGCACCACAGAACCAGATGTGTATTGCAAAAGGTCCAAATCTCACCCATTTCAATCCAGTTATTGCAGCACAACTTGTATTTGTCTCGCAGGCAACAGATCACTGTCTCCATTGCACTACTTTTTCTCTGCCTGGATTTACTTCTTTATATAATGAAATACAGAAATGCTATAAAAACTCTAGAAGGGACCTGTTCCAATGCTCTGTATGAAAAAAAAAGTCTGCCTGGAAAGTTTGTAGTCCTTAGCAAACTAGTAATGTTGAATCATAAAACAGATGGTGCTTAAAAAGAACTATAGAATTAGCAAACTTCAGCTCTAATTCATGTCATTGTGGCTTTAAAGACCCAACCCACACGATTATGGAACAAAAGCAATCACAGCTTGGAACTTCTCAACTCCTCACCAACTCAAGCTTTCCATTTGCAAGCTCATATTATACAGTTGTATCAAGATGCATTATGGTGAGCATTCATTTGGAACCCTGGAAGAGAGGGTTTGGAAAGGGTTGCTGGCAGTGTGCCTCACTGTGCACCTCAGGCACACAGCTGCTCCTCAACATTTCCATGTCCCAAAGTACTTAATGCATTACTCAGCAGTGTTTCGAAACAGGAAGCCCATGTTGACCATGTAGAAATACTTACACCATCCAGGGGATGATGTTTCCGTAATTTAAAGCTATTTATTTAAAAGCAAAAGGCATCCTATTGTATTTTGCTTCATCTGCAAAGAAATACTTCACTTAAGGAAGCCAATAAGTGCTCAGAAGGTAAACTGTATGTTTAATAAATCTTGAGCATACTCACATGGGAAGTCATCCACAAACAAGGGGTCTATGTTATGCAGCAGTTCCACTCTGGGAGAAGGTCTTCCTTCACTAAGAGAGATTTCAAAAGAAAATGTTAATTACCTTCTATAGCTCATTAGGATTCTGCATCCTTTATTTTTGAGGCCTTTTGTCATCTTAATTGAGAGTGAGCTCATTACTTAAAATTGATTACCATGAACTTTAATCTGAATGCTCCTTTCTGGCTGAGCAGCAACAACTTTTGTCTCCCTAACTTCAGTGGTGTTTATTTAGATTATTCATAAGTTCACAGAGTACAGAATTGGCCCTACCTAAGCAGAGTTTTACAACAATCAATTTTAAGAGTCAAATTTCACAGCACAAGCTGGCATAGCACTTGCTGTGCTGTCTGCATACCTGAACAAATCCTGGAAGCGTTATGGCTGGGTGCCTCAGAAAACAACACAGGCACTGCTATCCCAGAAAAAAAAAACCCAAAAAAACACCTTTGATTTCTAATTGAGGTCACAAGGATTATTTAGATACTTAGAATCTTGTTGTATTAAAAAAGAAAATCATCCTTCTTTTTTTGCCATTCAGTACATAGAGATGGTGAAGAATAAGCCACTGAACTTACCCATTAATTTTCTTAGCTAAGTAAAACCCAGACCTAAAAAACCGAGTAAATGAAATTTACTCCTTATATAGGGCAATGTGAGACATAATTAGCAAGAACCTCCACTACATGAAGACACAATGTCACAACATGAAAACACA